>NC_134568.1:105384685-105754060 GCF_050947875.1 Dermacentor variabilis
GCTTTCATGCACGCCTGGGATGCATGTCTTAAGGGTGCTTAGGGGTCACCTGTAATGGAACCTCCAATATCTCGCTCGGTTAGTTTTACTGCGATAGCTACTATGTGGACTCTCCAGGCGCATTTCTGCCGTCATCGTCAGCGTCGCCGTCCCCGTGATGTTCCATATGAAGTCCAAGTGCGATAACATCGAGGCCGCGCGCCGTATGCTTTTGGTGCGAGTGAACGCGGGAGAGGGTGAGCTGAGAAGGATGGTGGCTTGATCTCTCGCGCGCAAGGGAGGAATACGGGGAGGAAGCGCGCCGTCTTCTATGACGCGCAAGGCAGCAGAGGAGGTAGAGGGAATTTCTACGTCAGAGGTGGCTGCAAATGGCGCGGCTGAGCGCGGTCCCGTGGGCCCTATAAGTTAAAAGCGATCTGCAGTGGGAACAGAGTCTAGGTGCACCGAGGGCTGATGGCTTGGTGTGCGCTGTGTTCTCGCCGCTTAGTTCGCGTTGAAGCGAGAGGCAGCATGGAACTCAATTCGCTTCATGCTGCTGCCGCTATTCTTCACGCCAGCGTTTGGACAGCGAGTGACCGTGGCCATCGAGTGAGACGCGTTCATATTTGCCTGTGCAAACGTGACACTATGCTTGTTAATTTAGTTCGTTAGTGAATGTTTACAAGTTTACACAGCCTATAAAGCTACTATCATTATTTCACATAGCTGTCTAATAATTTGCTTTTGCAATCAATGCTTCGCATTTTAGGCGAAACGGCAACATTTTTTTATCCTGTCTCCGATATCGCTTGTTCTTTTCATTGGATCCAGGGCACCGCGCTTAGTACTCTATATTCACGAAATAAAACGCTTAAATTTAGGACTAACAATGCACAAACATTCGCTTGCACCGTGACACCGTCTACAGTTAGTGTGAAATCGGCGTAATTTTGGCTCGTATACACTTAGATCAGAGTCAGCATCACCTTTAGTGACCCAATTTGTAGCAGCGTGACATGGCATTCTCAAGTAATCGCACAAATTGAGTGTTGTGCTCAAAGTTTACCTGTCACGTTTCATTCCGTGAGCATAAGTAGACTTCCCCCATTATTGTGACTCTGTTAATTCAATTTTTCGGTTAATTCGATCCCTACCGAAGGTCCCGGCTGGCGCCCATGCATTCCATTGGACCAAAGTTTCTTTGTTTCGATCCTGAAATTAACCTTCGACTAATAATTTGAACTTGGCTGGTCGTCACACACGCGCCCGGCCTCAATGGCGACCGCAGTGCCGACTCCAATAGCGGCAGCGTCCGCCTTGGCTGCGCTTAGGATACAGCGGATGCATCGAACACACGTCATCTTCGGTCGAGAACTCCTTTTCTGGGCCTGCCACAGGAAGATCGTAAAGCGAAAACGGTAGCTCACAATGAACTACCACAGCATTTGCTCGATTTTATCTATCTTTTTTTTCCTATTTTTTTCCGACCTTCTAACTTTAAATTTTAACTATTTTCCAAGAAAATTCGCTTGCTCCTTACACCCCCCCCCCCCCCCCCAAATCCAGAACCGCGTTCGCATACAGGGCCACCTGCCCTTGGTGCGGTGCCAAACCTACACTCTACCACATCACCTGGGAGTGCGAACGCAACAAAGCATTCCACAAACACGAACACCCGAGTGCGGAGCAGTGGGAGAGTCGGCACACCAGCAGCGAGCTCACGGCCCAAAGGGCCCTAGTGCAGCACGCGAGCGATGCAGCACGACTCAGTGGAGCCTTGGAATAGGGGCCCACCCTTGCTGAAGAGAAGTCTCAAGTCGCCAGCGCCAAGAAGATGAAGACGACGGAGACCTCGTAACCGCGAAACTCTTGAAAGACTCAAAAGTTTTCACTCACTCACTCGCAACAGCCTACCGTCAGTGCCAGCCTAGCCGGTGCCATCGTCACTGCCATCACAAGATGGTGACCATGATTTGCGACAGAACGAGTTTCGCGTAGCATGAAAACGACGCGCCGCTTAGTCTGATTACGAAAGTTCATTCAAACGTCAAGTTCTTAAGGCGGAAGCCTTATATTTTACATTTTAAGCTAGCGGCAACAAGTCGCGCAACATGTTCCTGCCATTCAGGAGAATAGCAGTGGTTAGTCTAGGCATGGGCCACCATGCGAGTGTTGCGGAGTCGCTTGATAAATGCAGAATATCAAGCCCACTATGAACAGTACGGCATACATGTTGTGTTGCTTCATAGACAGAGGTAAAATACTATCTATGAGTGATGACGGTGGACATTAACTAAAGAAATTTACATTTTGTGACGGTAAAGTTCGTTGCCTTCGTCTTTTTTTTATTGCCAGAATCAGAGGCGTGCTGCGTTTTTTTTTTTTTTTGCTAAGAAATCGGCTATGCGTTCGAGTTCTACTTTGTTTTGGATCTCTAATGCGATCTTTGCATTACTTTACTTCTTTGAACCAACAACAGGTGCGTGTGCGTTTGATTCGTGGACATGTTCGATTCGGGGCAGATGCTGCCAAATTATTCCGGGGTGTGTTTTGGTGTTTTTTCTCCCTATTGTTTAATTCGAACCGCCAGATAATCGACCCAATTCGTCGGTCCCATCAGGTTCGAATTAACGGAAATCGACTATTGTACATTCACCTTATCAGAAAAGTGAAAAGTCGTCTGCACGGCGATTGGCGTTTTCTAATTTATGGCTGTGATACCACACCACACAACAACTCCGCGCCCTTCTGCCGGCATGCAATCCAAAAAGCTGAGCGTCCATCACAGGAAGTAAAGAAACAGCTGATTCGGTGTATCTTCTTCTGTCAGCGAAATGTCAGCGTCGAGATCATTCGCCTTCTTTGAACAGACGTTTTGCGTCTATCCACCCATCTTCGCTTCGCCAGAGGCATTGCACGCGTTCGATATTAACTGTTCTTAAGCAAACAACTGTTGCCGAGGCAGTCGAAACGCTTTCTTACCCCGCCCTATGGTGTCGACGGCGTCACAATGTCACAATCGCCGGTTTTCTTCCGATACCGTAACGGCCACCGCCGCAGCGCCTTAAGGCCTTGGGTCACACCTCAGTGGGTCTAGGGTGCCTCCCATGTGGCTGACAAGTGTGGCAATTCCGCGGCAATCTGGAATCGCGCGTCTCCCCGCGCCGCGCTGGGCTTAATTATGGGTGGCACGTACGAGCGCGCGCGGGCCTCCCAGTCGTAATGCTGGCGACGACCGCAGTGGATCGGGAGTGTCGGCGCGCCTCGAACAAGACGTCGAATCGTGTACGCGAGACAAGCGCCTGTCGCAAGAGAAATGCCAGCCGCCCATGCACTTTGGTCTAGTTTACTTATCTGAAAAATAAAGTAAGAGAAAGAAAGAAGAATCATACCTTTGGATGCAACCACGCGTAGCGTTGGGGAATTATTTTTTTTTCACGCGTGCGGCATCTGTCGACGTTTAATTTGTTGCGAGGCAGCACTCTTCGGCATACGTTTGAAAGATAGAAAAAAGTGACCCCATATACCGCATGAGGAATTATATAGGTTTAAAAAGTATGGGTGTTCACTTAAAATGCTTCTATATATATAATTATTTCATCAACGTACGTTTATGGTGGCCATCGACAACACCTTTATCACGGCTACAGAATACTTACATCGCTGTCACCCCGCCCGTTTCCCGTGACAACTACATATCCTGCTATGGCCACCAGTCATCGACGTCTGATTTGACTGCTTATATATCGCTTCAGGCGTCGCACGTTTCTGAAGCAACAGGAGCTCGTCCGAAAACATGCTGGTGCTGTCGAGTTTGCAGTCCATGGACGACAGAGAGCCTTTAAAGCCTGAACTTCAGTGTTCCTTATGAGGCCCTGATTCCGGCTCCAAGACCGACAATCGTTTACTTTCTTTTATCAAGTACTTTTTTTAGCAAGTCTGTTTGCGCCAAAATTCAATCACGCGGTAATATTTTCCGCCTTTATCTATGTAGATTTATCGTATTTTAAGCGTTATAGATGTAAAGGGTCCCCGATTCTGCAGGTCTGCTCGCCGAGCTCTCCAAGAGGTTCAGTTACTAAAAAGCACTATGCATGATGCATGATGCATGATGCATGAATTGGCCACTTTGCGATACGCGTTTCTCGAACCTCGTGCACGATCAGCAACAGTCTTTCGTCAAACGGATCTGCAAGCTGCGTGGCGCGCATTTGAGTCTATCGGATTCTCGTACAAATGCGCAGCATTTGTCGAACAAGCCTTTTATTCGGTTGTGCCACGATGCGCGGTTCAAATTATGGCTTCAATTAGGGACGCGTTACGAAGCGTGTTTCGCTCGTGTTGGAATGACGAGATCCAGAGCGTGCGCACGTTACCGCATACAGACCGCGTTACGCATGGCTGGCGCACCTCCGGACTACACCTGCGACATCCGGCTGTTTAAGTGCTGGTTTCGAGATCGGTTGGGAAACGAGTGCCAGGAATCCGCACAACCAGGCTCTTGGCGAGCAGAACCACGGACGGTAAAGGGTCACCGGCTGGTCGTCGCTGCCGCCTCTTGCGAGTGCTATACATCGTGCGCCAGTTTATCGAAAAGGTCCGCACGTGCGTCGACTGTATGATCATGGCGCGCATGGCAAACCGATCGCGATACCTGCAGTTGCTGCCAGGCGTCGCATGTTAGTCCGACATAAAGTTTCGCACATTTCTATACGTTCATACTAAGATTGCTAGAGGGAATTCTGACGATCGTGCTATCGCACAGCCGCCGTGCGAATCATGGCTGGTACACGGAGGTGTATACGATTTAGCACGCATTCGTTACGAATGAATGTCGCAGCGTCTATTATTGTTGACTACGCTTCACTTGTTTTCCAGCCTAACGTTTCTTTACAGAGGTCAAGCGGTTTACGTTTGCACTTAATATATTTCATTACGTCATTTCCAGACCACAAACAAGGAATGAAGGATGGAAAACAAGAGGTGAAAGGCAGAGAAGTTAAACAAACATTTTGGACTAGAAGCGTCGCTAAATATAGAGATAATTCTCCACAAGCAACATTCACAATGAGTAATTATTCTTTTTTTCCTAAAATGGAATGTCCTAAAAAGCACGTAGCCGTAGAATTAAGAGGCTCAGTAAGACTAGATGATGTCGATCGTACAACAATCTTGTGACGAAAAATAAGCTCAAAGAAAGTGACTATAAACATTTACAAACGCGTTCGAAACCATAAGGACGAAGTGTAGGCAAATGCATGCACTATAGATATATACGTATATGTCGTTCTTCTATGCTCGATGAACAGCCACATTGGCGTATCGCGATGACACTAGTGCTGTGCTTATCCTCTGGTAATTTTAGTGTGGTCCGGAGCGCGCCGCTCAGCCACTCTGAAGCCCCTCTATGCACACTACGGCCGCTTCAGCATGTATTAAGAAAATACGAGCTCCATACGTTCGGTAAGTCTGTTCTTCACTCATACTCGAGGCTGCACTAAGCAACACTGCACCACTCCTAGTACTTTGTACTCCAACAGGAGTGGTGCCTGTTGTTAGGCTGAAAACGCTGAGTAAGTGTTTTGCAGACGCGTATATGTTGCCACTGACTTTTCAACAAAGGAGAGGGGCAAAAGAGAAAAAAGGAATACAGACTGCTTTTGACTGTTAATAGTGTGCCAATGCTTATCGGATATAAAGCACACCATGACTGGATGCGCACTGCGGCGTAAGTTCACCAGTACGGTTTTGTATGCGTAATGTTTGTCGGCATTTGTAGCTCCGCGCGCGCCCAATGAACGTAGCATGAGTGTACCTCCTACAGCGTTCGGAAACTGCCACTTACGCAACCATCATTATGGTGTTCGCACATGCAAGACACTGTTGGGCGACGGGAAAAACACACCGGATCTTTCCCGCGATAACGATAACACACTGTTGGCACTCGCTTAGACAATTGGCAAGAAGTTTCGTCCATTTTTCTGGTAGTCATTGGCGGTCATGTCGTTCACCTAGTCTCAAAACACCGAGCTATATTATAAAGGTATTCTCTATTATACATACTTTGCCTCAAGCAGATTCATATCGTTTTATCACGCAAGGTCCGCATCGCGAAAGTACACGGCTATATAGCGTCAATGTGCGCTTACTATATTTGCTGTTGTCGCTCATGGCACGTGATTACTCTCAACGACTTTGCCAATGACGCTCCACAGCGCATACATCCAGAACGTTCGTGGAATGATAAACTTAGTGTTTGACGCGGTGGGCTCACCGTACGAGATGAAGTTGTCTGAGAATTTCAAAATAGTTTTTTTCTTCCTTTAATAAGCCTCAACCATACTACTAAAGTACCACACAGTGGTTAGTACTCGAATTAGCAGCCTAGCTGACAGCAAGAGGCATGTCAGCCGTATTGCCTCTTGTTTACTTTATTCTCTCCTGTTTCACTTCGAATACAAGTATTTGCTTAATATTTGCAGTTCTTCGTCCTGGTTGTTTCGTGTGAAATGTCTCCCGCATCAGCGACGTTCAACGGAAGCATTTTGCAGGCTATTATTCTTAAAATACCAGAGGTGACAGTCCAGCACCAGGGAAGCTGGCGTCCCCTATGGTCTTGGGCTACGTGACCAGACGCTCGGCTTCGGTAAACAACAGCGCGCCTCGACCCCCGACTGAAATTGGAATTTCGGGTCGTCAGGTGCGGGCTGGCCCCCTACTGGGCACTCCGCCGCCTGGCCCCTCCATCGCTCCTTGGCTTCAGACATTGTCCGCGGCCTCTACAAGCGCAAAACAGAGAAGTGGGCAACCGCGAGGGAGCGAAAAACGGTGTAGGACAGACATCACGCAAATAAGCAAAAAAAAAAAAGGCATGAGACGAGGTGGAACGCAGTGCTGAGTGCACGATCGTGTGCGTAGCGGTGACCCGTTTTGTTCCCCAATCGGGGAACGCAATCTCTCCTCCTCCCGAACGGAGCACCCCGCCAGGCTCGTGTGCTTCTCGAAAGAGAGAGCGGAAAGGGGAGGAGGAGGGTTGAAGGGCAGCTTCCTTGTCCCACTACTGCCGCTCAGTCTTTGCTCTAATCTCCCGTGTGTGTGTGTGTTTCTTTTTTTTTTTCGCTTCTTTCTTGTTACCGTGGCCAGCCGTAATGACTGGGCCACTGTCGATGCCCCTCGCTCGCTTTCAGGAGGAGGCGGTGGTATCACCCGGGTCTTTGTACTCGAGTTGCGTTACGTTCTGGTGCGCGAGGTGAGGGCACGACCGTCGGGAACGACCTTGACAAGAAGCCGCTCCCTGGGCCTACGTGCATGACCCTCGTGGCGTGCTTTGAGTGTTTATTTACTTTTTCGCTTTATTTCCTCTCGTAAATGTTGTTCTGGCTACAGTGAGGTGAGCAAGCATTGCGAGCGAAAGAACTGCTGCACGTAACACAGCACATGCGGCGCTGTGATTCCGTTTTCCTTAGTTTAATAATAATAATAATAATAATAATAATAATAATAATAATAATAATAATAATAATAATAATAATAATAATAACGTTTCCTCATATAAACGACATTACACG
Source organism: Dermacentor variabilis (assembly GCF_050947875.1). Taxonomy (NCBI): domain Eukaryota; kingdom Metazoa; phylum Arthropoda; class Arachnida; order Ixodida; family Ixodidae; genus Dermacentor; species Dermacentor variabilis. Next base: position 105,392,233 of record NC_134568.1, read on the forward strand.
ATGATGGAGAAAAAGAAATCTTTATCTACAGATACAAAAGAACGGTGAATCATGCGAGGCCTAGCAGCCATGGCTCAAATTAAGGACACACGATGCCTTGTCTAATGATGCTGATGATGGGCGCGCTTGTTCGTTAATTCTGCTTCCCGATTTCCATTTGATTTAGTTCGCGCCTCAATCTTCTGTAAATTAAAGAACGGAAGTGTTAGGGTCCATCTGCTGACGTCAATTTGAAACAATACAGTACCTATTCTAATATGAAAGCATGGCACTTGCAAGTGTTGCTTACTCCGTAACGCTTGTGTAGTGCGTATTGCTGGGAAGAACATTTATACGTGGTGTCATTAGGCACACACGCCTCTTGGGCACAAAGCTGACACTCAATTGATTTGCGTTCGCCGGAAATCTTAAGTGGAGTTGTCAACGTTGCTAACGAGCCCTATTATACTAAGGAACCACAAATGTACCGCTCATATCGGCTCTCAGTGTCCCTTCCTTACTACACTATATCTTTAGCACACACTTTGTGCGTTGCGCGATGCCTATTGCTTGGGAAGTTCTGCACCATTTATTATAATATACGACGTCCTTCAGAGAAAATCTCCAGGCAGGCAAAAAGCACGAAAATGAAGACACACACACAGACTGACACAAGCAGCCCTCAGGGCGCCCGACGCAAAACGCCGCAAGAAGCGACGCACTAAAGATAACTTATTTTTAAAGAGCTCTTTGCCACATACTAAGGCGTGAAATAACGGGGCAGCGCTTGAATACGTTAGTCTGGTGATTCAGGCCACTGGCAGCGAATCTTAATGGAGTCCCGTAGGAATTTTCGCGAGTCCCACGAAGTGCGTTAATATACTACGACTGGAATTGCGGAAGTGTGCCGGCGGACGTTCCCAACTAATCTCGAGACGCTCGCAAAGCACATACTTGTCGTAAAATGGCTCTTCACGCGTTAAATCCCGCACGTTTGTCATGGGTATTTGAAAAATCTATGAATCGAGGAAGCGTGCCAGCTGTCACTTCTTGCGCTGAGCGCGACCTCCAAAAGTCCCCAGTGAGACTGTACGAGATTTCACTCGCGCATTCTAGCGTATATGTCGTCACGAGGATAACTTGCGCCTATCTCATCCTTCACTCCATTTCATTTCCTTAAGGGCCTTGTCAGGGCTATTACATAACAACTTGGCTACATAAAATAGAAGGCAATTTTAGTACAGGTATTTATGGCGAAGTATGGTCGCCAACCACTTCTACATATGCGTAAGAATATGTGAGTGTCTCGAAGTTTGTAAGGAAGTCCTGTAGGGACTTCATCTTCGGTACTAGGCGCGAACGTACTCCTTCCTTGTTTCTGTGTGTGTTCGCGCCTAGTACCCAAGAAGATGTTTGTAAGGGAAAAGGGAGGCCATTTTGGTCTTTCGCTGTTATAGGGGAAAACACGAACCAGAAAATATTATTGTGGGGGTACGTGCTACCTGAAGTGGATGTCCAGTGCGCTTTCATTCATTTGGAAATATTCACAAGTATGGCACAGGCAAGTCTTTAAGATAAAAAAAAGGTCAGACCCATTATGCGAGTGATAACGTATTTGCACTTTTTTTTTGCCATTTCAGCGGACCGTCTTTCACTGTAAATCGGCGCACACTTACGGCGTTCTCGCTAATCTTCCATGCTGCTGAAAGCTATACCGGTTCAAAAAAATTAGACTATACAGAATTTTTAAAGATTGCCTGTGGAAAATAACACAATTCTTGTCTTGGAGTGGGATAACTCAGAAGGATGGACATTACTGGCACGAGAAATCGAAAAGCATAATTAAAAGTCAACAAATGTTCACTAATTAAATTTTTAACTAATTACTTTGGGGGACATATTGCAATTTGCGAGTTATAGCCAATGAGTCAGCAAAGCGTATTCACTCGGAATGAATTGTCAGGATGACACCATTTTCGAGATACTCATCCCCAAAGTATGCGACGAAATAGATTGGCGTTCTAGTTATTTGTGCGTTTCAATGCAAAGGACAGCGTTTTGGTTTTAAAAAAAAGAAGAAAGAGAGATAGAGAGAGAGGGGAGGACAACACTGCATTTCTATCGCACGTTTGATGAAGCATATTTCGAAACCGGTGCCATCCTCAGAGTTCGTTCCAAGAGAATGTGTCTTGCAATCTCCCCGACTACAATTCGCAACTCGTAATATGTGCTATGAAGTAATTACTTGAAAAGAGTAAATGTTGAAATTTTGCTCGCTAGTCAGTTATGCATTTCGATTTATTGTACTAGTAAAGTCCGCCTCTTCGAGCAATCCAGTTGAAGGATTAGGATTGTACTATCTGACACAGGCAGTTTTTAGAAATTCTGCATAGTCTAAAGAAAAAAAAAAGCACCTGGTAGAAAGGAGTGATGCAAGAATGAAAAAAATAGATATGTAGGCGCTGTTTCAAGTCTCATGGAATGCAGAGCTCTAATCTCGCCTCGCCGTGTCAATAAAGAATAAATAAGAACGATGGATACAACAGCAGATGTACAGCCGTGTACACACGTAAATATACCTCATCCTCTCGTGCACACATCGCAGGAAGCGTACCTGCCCACAAGTATCGGAATGTGGTGCTCTGTACACTCAGTGGTTCACTACATGCGAGAAAGCTAAATTCGTGAGGTCATACATAATGCCCTTACTATACAGTTAACTTTTTGCTATAGGACTAGCAGAAAACCGAAGAGTATATTGAGGGACCATGGCATAGCTCCGGAGTAAGGTGCGCGTTACTTCACTATTTATGAGAGAAACTCTGTTGGCCCCTTTCCAGCCGACCTAGGAAGCTCAAGAGTGCGTCATAAACAGATGCACGAACCGGTGCCAACCGCGTTTTCACAATGTGCTGCGTGGCCTGCTGACGCCAGTTTCTCAGTCGTTCTGTTCGGATGTCTATTTTGAAAAGGCACAAACACGCTGTGCCAATCCGATTCTATGCTGTGATTAGGTTTCAGCCGATTAAGCGATTTTACTTGATCTCTACCTGCCCTGCCGATAGCAAAGGTGTTACGCTCAAACCCATTCTACTGACGTAAGAACGTTGTGAGTGGATGCCCCAAGTTCAGAGCAATTATTGCACTACGTCGAGCCGCTGTCGAATGAACAGCGCTGAAAGCGTTTTCTCTCTCCTACCTTTTCTTTTTCCGAGAGAAAAGAGAAGGCCTGGCACAAACTTTTCAATAATATTTTCTTGCGGACTAGTTGGTTCATACTATAATTATAACCGTGCTGCGCAAGATGCACAGGAAAAGAAAAAGAGGACAGGACACAGCGCAAACTACCAACTCTATTTCCTGAAACGACAGAAAGCCTTTATATAGGCAACCTAATCACATACGCCAGCCCATTGCGCAAGACCGTAGACAATCAAACTGCCACCTTCAACAATGCTTTTAAAGTGGCCTCGGGGATGGGGTTTTCTGTGTCGTATCACATTTTTTTTTCGCCAGTGAAAGATAATGTGCACACTTCGTATTGGTGGTGGCAATTCGAATTTTTTTTTTGCCAGTACACCACACGTCATGAAACGCTAACATTTTTCCAAGCTAAGACATTCGATAAAGGGGTATAGCATTTCTGCGCAGAGAGATCTGTAACGAGCATCGAAATACGCTCATATCTTTAACTGCACATGGCGGTCTATAGTGTGTCTGAAAAGTCGGTGCTGGACTAAGTATCCCATACACGAAATATTGTACGCATATTTGAGTAATACGAGTTCGATCATATACTAACGAAAGGGCCCAGAATTTTTGTCTACCATGAAGACATCTAGGAGATGATAACACCATTCTACTCAGGCGGCAGACTCCTGAAATGGCGCCGCAGATTACCGCGCGTCGACGCGCTCCTCTGAAGCCATGTTTTTTAAAGTTAGTTGATATTAATTTTTCAATTCTTTTGTCCTTCGTCGTTGGCTAGGACGTGGTCACGCCGTCGTCATCGTCCGAACGATGATGATTCACTCGGTGCCTTGAATAATAAGATCAAATGAAATAATTATCACAAAATACGGTTCCTAGTTTCCTGGAACATAGTGCTGCAGCCATGACTTGACATCACGTTAAGGCTGGACCAGGCAAGAATTTTATTGCACAAAGTAGCATACCGAGGATCAACTGGAAGCGTCAAAATGACGCGTCCTACAATACGGTGTTTCTGCAGTAACCAACTAGATGCTACGCCTAAACGTTGGCGCAGACTTGCGAACAGCGTAAGGGCCAGTCAGAGGTCTCTGTATACACTGTAAGAACAAGATATGGCACATAACTTCTTCAGATAAACGCAGTAGGGGCTCCGCGAGAGGTTGTGGTCTGGTGTAAATGTTACTCTGCCGAAGAACTTGGGGTACACAGAGCAACCTGTGCTGCTGCTGTACAGGGCACTGTTTCAGGGAGTGCTGCATTATGGTCTGCCATTCTTGTTAAATACATAGATGAACACTCGAACTCTGAAGAGTATACAGGGTCAAGCCCTACGCACTTGCTTGGGACTATCTCGATGCACCTTAACCAGAGCAACCATCACCATCGAAAGATGCCATCTGATCCAGACTAATTTGGCTGTCCACTCTTTCAGATCACACATTCACAATTTTTCAAGGGTTCCCAGCCATCGCACAGTTCAACTGCCTGCACAAAGATCTCAAGCGACCTTTTCACGAGTGATCAGCGCTCATTAAGAGTGTTCACTTACATACTGGCGGCGAAAACTTAATCTCCCCTGTAGTACCTACGACAGCCTCAAGTGAACCTATAGCTACTATTGGAATTACAAAGTAGACCATGATTTTTCCCTACGGCTCTGAAGCAGCTGTCGCTGCTATCACTGCACCAGACATACTAAGACCGCGCATGCTTATTCATGCCGACGGTTCTACCTCTCCGACCGGATCAGCAGTAGCTTACGTGGTTCCAGCGAAGCAGGTCACAATTATATTCAAAGTGTCACGAACAACCACATCTACTGCGGCAGAACTTGCAGCTCTCCGTGCCTCTTTGATCTACGTCACGTATTAACCGGTACAGAAATGGGTCGTGTTTTGTGATTCTAAAGTGGCTCTTCACAGCCTCCGGTCTGTTTTGCTTTACAGGTCATCCGAGCAAATAGTATCGGACATTAGGGAAATAAACTATCATGCTCTCGAAAAAGGGCGCGACATCATCTTTCAGTGGCTTCCGGGTTATTACGGGTTCGTTGGCAATGACTTTGCTGGCAAGGCTGCTCAGTCTGCCCACCAACTACACCCAGACGCTTGCAATTCCTTTGACGTGAATGAATGCTGCCAGGGAACTTCGTCTGCTTCCTTACGCAAAGAGACAAGTTTTCTTGAGTTATATGAGTGTCTCCAATGTTCATCTGCGTAACCTGGACATTTCGTTACGGCTGCAAGTGTCATCTAGCCTTTTCCGCTGCGAAGCAACATTGCTGTACCGCTTAAGGCTGGGAGGGACGTTTACGAACGCTTACTCCTACTGTATTGACCGAATGTCCGACGTGCGACTCTTGTATATGCGAGGAAACCATTAAGCACTTGTTCTGTACCTTTCCTACATACGACGTCCAACGCCCCTCTATCTGTACAACTTTTAAACCAGCTGGACTCGAGACCATTTGTTCTTACCGATGACAAGTTCCCGCGATTGCAAATAGCATTTTGCACCAGTACAAAAAGCTATTTGCATTCCAGGGAACTTCTTGAAGTGCACCCTTGAAGTGCAACAGCCTGAGTGACCGTGTATAGTGTTCCTGTGCATCCTCCCGCGAGCACACAATGCCCACTCTCTCCCTCTTGCGCTCTTTTTTATTTCCATTTTCCCACCCCCAGTGTAGGGTAGCAAACCGGACGCTGTTCTGGGTGACCTCCCTGCCTTTCCTTTCCTTGTTTTTTCTCTCTCTCTCTTCGAGATAAAATTGCCCATATTCATTCTGAAAAATTAAAAATTGGTTTAAGGAAAGTCAACTTAGAATTATGGAAATCGTTAGATTATTAAAGCAAGCATAGTCGTTCCGGAGAATCTGTATTTTGGAGCATTTTGGTCTAAAGAAACTATTCGTCTAAGCCAAGAGCAGGATCGACTGTGCTTTCAGTAGCATAAGAGAAGAGGTTGAGGAGCAATAGAAGTTAACCAGTCATCCAAGCAAGAGGTTACAGTAGTGATTTGCTAATGAGTTTAGACCTAGGACAAACGCATTGGCGTACGCTGCAGGATGTAGATGCATGTATTGTAAATTCACAGACTGACTCCTTGACTGTTCTGCCTTTTACAAACTATATTACATAGATTGGCACCAGAGGTACAGCAGAAGTTTCTCGTTATTCATGTTCAGGAAACACTTCGTCTCTTACAAGAAGCGGTCTGCAGGCCGTTGTTATTGCGCGATGAGCTGTACATCGGGCGAAAGGAACGTTTTAATTCCTTTTGTACGCCTGTTCGTAAGCATAGCAGCAAGATTTACCAAGCAAGCCCTCACTTGATATCACTAAATTCATCCTAGCCTTTGTGTTCTAAGTACTTAGACATTAGTAATCGAACTTTTTTTGCTTTAATCAAAATTGGACAATTTAAGCATCGAGTTAAAGTGGTATCGTTAGTGTGCCTGCAACATTGGCGGCCCTCGCACAGCTAAGACGAGCGAACTAAGGTCGATACGGGGCAAAACGAAGTTGCTTTTAACGTACAGAATGAAGCTACTGCTAACATTTATTGTTTGAATGAACTGCTTCGGATCGAGAGTCAGATTGACATGGAAATGAACATCTCTCATATAGACCGGAGGGGCTCTTGTAAACACCACCATGGGCGTTTGTATATTTCATTCCACTTGCTCAGTATGATTGAGAGTGAGAGTCAGTAACGGGATTCGAGCTCAAGTGAATATCAGGAACTCTACCTGCCACAGATAAGATCTCTTAGGAAAGCAAGGTCCGCGCCTAGCGTCGGTTATTCTCTGTATTTCTTCTCTCGTTATCTAAATGAATGCAAACAATTAGAAGAATAACAGTATACCGGGTATTTTTTTTTAGGAGGTAAAAAATTTTTTTAAAAATCCTGTGACAGATATCCCAATTCTAACCCTTCATCTAGATTACTCGATGAGGCGGCCATTAGTTCAACGAGAAATCAAAACATTTAAATAAATACCTAACATAATTACGCTAATTACCTTTGTGATTAATTACTTTACGGCACATATTTAAATCTGCAAATTATAGCTGGTGAGTTCGCAAGAAGTATCCACTTGGAAGGAATTCTCAGAACGGCACCATTTTCGAGATATTAATTTTCAAGGTGTCCGACGAAATGCATTGGCGTTCCAGTTACTTCTTTTAGGAAGACGCTATTTTATGCATTTAAGCACGACAGTAACTGGAACACCAATGCGTTTCGTCGGACACTATGAAACTTAATATCTGGAAACTGGCACAGTCCAGCGAATTCGTTCCAAGTGTGTACTTCTTGCGAACTCACCGGCTATAATTCGTAGATATATACATGTACCGTAAATGTATTAAAAGAGTTAGGCTAATTAGGTTAATTATTTAATTAGAAATTTTGATATTCCGTAGAAGTAACCGCCGCCTCATGGAGTAATTTAGATCAAGGGTTAGAATTGTGCTTTCTGCCACAGGCAATTCAAAAATTTTTGGACCTTCTAAAGAAAGCACCCGGGTATATGTCCTTCTCTTCAATATTAGGAAGAGTATAGGCGACCAGCATCCTATCCTACAATAGCAAGCACACAGCACAGTGATTCGAGAAGGTTGTCCTGCCTAAAACTCTTTCTAGGTATATCGAAGTATAACGCCAAAAATAAATGTGGCGAATCACCAATTATAACCGTCCTTGTCTTCTCACTGACAATGACTAACCTGCCGTATGAGAACATCGTTATCAGAGACTTGCAATGATTTAGGACGTACCTGCCAATGATGAGTCAGCGTATACAGCACTCAGATGTTAGAAGCGGAGTATATGCCCATGTATAGCAAGCCAGCTAATTGAGCTACTCAACCAGCCGCGGTAGCCCAGTGGCCATGGCGTTCCGTTGCTAAGTTTGAGGTCACCGGTTTGATCCCGGCCGCGGCGGCCGCCTTTCGATCAGAAGCAAACGCAAAAACGCTCGTGCGCTTAAATTTACGTGCACGTTGAAATACGAAATTAATTCGTAGTCTCCCATTTCGGTGCGCCTCGTAATCAGATAGCGTGGTTTTGATAAGTAAAACCCTGGGCCCGTATTCACTAAACATTTATTTCGCTGAAAGTGTTCGTAAGAGCAAGTATCAGCGAATTAAGTTGGACATGCTATTACCGAAGGCGGCCGGTCAATGGCAAACAGCACTTACGAACGAAAAGCTTCGAGGATTGGGCACCTGATCTTTTAAAGTACACTGTTCAATGTTCGCTAAACCTGCCCCGTTTGGGAAGCAAGGGCACAGAAATTCTGCCTTGGTATGTTTATTAGCCATGACCCGCAACCTTGGAGCGAACGTCTCCTGAGTCGTGTTGGCAACGGGCATACTGCAACTCGTTGACGCTTAGATACCGTCGTAGAAGGCGCCACACAACAGCGCGCTACGTTCACGTGCGAAAGCACTCAAGGCGCTGCTGTAACTCTGCGGGGCGTCATAACACTCAGCGACGTCGGCGGCTGTATCGCTAAGCGTTTTTCTTCGCCATGACCGCGACTGCACACAACCGAGCTACAGAACGCGCCCTTTCGCGAACGAAAGTGCTGAAAGCACTCCAGCCGTCCAGATCAGACGGTGATAAGCGCAGAAGGCCACTGAGCTCAAGCACATGGCGTCGAAAAGTTCTTCCTTAAATGCCGTACACGCAAAAATGACTAAGAAATAATAAATACAAATATATCTGCATCGATAGTTTTGTCTTTCGTTATCTCTCCGCCTCTCTTCTTTCTAACCCCCTTTTACCCCAAAACCATGCAGGGTACAGCAAGTCGGAGATTTACATCTGGTTAACATACCTGCCCTATCTCTCCCCCTCTCTCTATCTCAATGTCTGTCTGTCTGTCTGTCTGTCTGTCTGTCTGTCTGTCTGTCTGTCTGTCTTTCTGTCTGTCTGTCTGCGTGTGTGTGTGTGTCTGCGTGTGTGTGTGTGTGTGTGTGTGTGTGTGTGTGTGTGTGTGTGTGTGTGTGTGTGTGTGTGTTTGTGTGTGTGTGTGTGTGTGTGTGTGTGTGTGTGTGTGTGTGTGTGTGTGTGTGTGTGTGTGTGTGTGTGTGTGTGTGTGTGTGTGTGTGTGTGTGTGTGTGTGTGTGTGTGTTCAAGATTATGCCATTTTACTGCGACAGGCATTTACGAAATAGTATTGATTCTCGCTTTACTTACTTACTTCACGTCCTACCTTTATTTCTACTACAAAAATGCCAGTGAACCGTCTTCAAAGATGCTGTTGGCAACGAGCATTTCATAACGAGTTCACATCGCACCGAATTAAACTGGATATATAGTGATCGCTGTCAATCGCGAATGTGCGAGCGGATGTCAAAATTTCTCCGTTGTTGCTGCTGCTACTCGGAAAAACGCACAATGCACTTTCGACGTGGCCGCATGCATGTGTATGCACTGTTTCAGATATACAGAGGTGCACGATTCAGGATAGCAGTTCAAGAAGCGGCCTGCTTGTACAAGATAGCATTAGATATTTCTGTGCTGACGGAATGTAAGGAGGTGCTGTGTTGCTGACTGCGCCACGTCAGCGATGTCTATTGGTCTAAAAAATAGGGGTAAACTCAGTTCTATTGCCGTGTCTCTCACAGCACTATTCTTATGCGAGAACCAATAGTTATGATTTAGAGTGCTTATCGCAGTGGTTGGTCATATAGTAGATTGTTTTTCGCCGTTTGTTCAAACGCACGCCTGTTGAACTATAGCGCAAATTTTCTATGGCGAAGCTTATTTTGTTTCTTCCCACCACTTTGCATGGACGGCTGTCAGGCCGAGTAAACTGGGCCGATCCCGGAGACGATGTAACGCAAAGGGGTGACTCAGTCGGCCGATATTGACACCAGTGCATGATCTGTACTACGGAAGGGTTTTATTGTGGTTTGCAACATGGACCAATCCTGGAGGCAATGCAACGTTGAAGCACCCACACGATTCGTAGTATCAACAGAGCTGATAAGTGCCCCCAGCAGCGTGTCTCGGCAGGTCTACCGGGAAACTATCGCTTGACTTTTATATATTTCAAACATGACGTTGTAACAAAGCAAAACGCAAAATGAGAAAACTTCATTAGTGCACTTCATTTATTTATTTATTTATTTATTTATTTATTTATTTATTTATTTATTTATTGCGCTCAGCAGCAGAATGTCATAGCCAGTGCGCCCCCGCGCCACCACGGCGAGAGTATTAGTGCACCAAGAAGCAGCAGTGGTCACTTCGTTCCCACCTTTGACAGTGAGAGGGAACGTGCACCCAGCGCGCTGTGAGCACTGCAAAGCTCATGCTAGCAGACACGTACAAGAGATTGCCCAGCAACGCACTCACGTGATCGTTGACCTGTACGCAGAGGTGGCAAGCTTCGACATCAGTGATGGCGCAAGGACGGCTCTACTCCACAACGCCGGCAGAGGCCACGCTGAAACATAAAAGCAAACTAGCTGGGTTTCACAGAATTCGCACTCCGAGCAATATCATACGGGCTACCAAATAGCATAGCGCTTATCGGGAGGTGCCCATGTTTACGTTTACGCAGGTTTGAAAGGCTCAAATTGGACGAGCAAATTCTTCTACCGTGCTTCTAATCAAGCAGCCTTTAAAAAAGCAGCAGCTCAAGGTACGTACCAGCCGAGGAAGTAGTTGTCCACTCTGTTCAAGTCCCACCGCAAACCGCAGGGTGACAAGGTCCGTGAGGCTGCGCGAGCTCTATAGTTATCGAGCGCCGCCTACCCATCAATAACATTTTCCTCAGTGCTATTACTAATCTTCCTACCTAATGCCCACGGCCCACAATGAGATCTGTAACACGGAAACTATAAGACACTGGCGTAACCTCATATTCAATAAAATAATGACGTTAATAATTTTGACTTAAATTTTTTTACTAATATTCTCCCACTCCCTCTTTTTCTTATTGCTCTACCGACAGCTTCTTGGCCAGCCCCCATTGTGAGTATGTGGTCATGTATGACCACATACTCAATTTCCTGGTGCCTCGGCTCCCGGTTTTGTGGCCATGGACGCGGAGCCTTCCAGAGGCCCTCCTGGCCAGCGGTCATCAAGGCCGTCCCTCACGAGGAAGAGAGGAAGCGTGCTCAGTGACACCGAGGACACTGAGCTATACTCGATGTCGGATGAAGACTCATCGGATGATAGCTTCATCACTGTCCGCAGAAAGAGGGCCAAAAGGAGGACTGTCAACGCGAACCCATCAACGCAAGCGAGCACGGCGACGTTGAAGTCAAGGCCTGAACGCTGGCCTCACGCCATCGTGTTCGTACCCGAAGAGCCCTCAAACAACCTCCGACTGCTAAACAGGCAAGAACTATCTGTTTTCTTGGAAGGGGTCGTGCCGAATGAAATTAAGGCTATTCGGATAAATTCACGAAAAAATGTCCTCGCAATCGATGTTACCAACGGGAGTGCGCTCGAAAAACTGAAGCAAATCTCGGTGCTAGGGCGCATCAAAGTGCGTTCATATATCCCGATGGATGACGCATCCACAGCAGGTGTCATTTATGACATCGATGTCGCCATTCCCAACGCGGACTTGCCTATCCTCGTCAAACCAGCAAGTGAGGGTGTTGTCATCACGCGTGTGAGCCGCCTTGGAACATCGCGCTGCGTCAAACTGATCTTTAAAGGAGATTGCTTACCAACACACGTCAAAGTCGGTCACTTCCGACACCCTGTTCGGCCCTTCATACAAAAGCCTCTTCAATGCCATCAGTGCTTCAGGCTTGGTCATGTCAAGGGTGTCTGCCCAAACTCGATACTATGTCCCCGTTGTGCTGAACCTCACGCGGAGGAGACGTGCCGGGCTACTGTCCTAAAGTGCGGCAACTGTAATGGTTCCCATGCTGCCTCGTCTAGGGACTGCCCTCGCATCAAGAAGGAGGTCGCTGTTCTCAAGCAAATGGTTCGGGACAATTCGACACACAAGGCGGCTGCTGCAACGATCCGGCGTCGGCGTCGGCGTCACCGAACCGCCTCAAAAAAGGCTGAGCCGCGAAAGGAGAGGGCCGCTTCCATTGTAGCACCCACTTTCTCCAATCAAGCCAAAAAGGGGCTGAACAGCACAAGGAAGTCGCCTGACAGGAATTTGCCTCAAGAAGAATGGCCTGCGCTTCCGAGCCAGCAATCTCCCACAGAACTACAGATTGTCAAGCCCGCTCGGGAGCCTGCTCTTGCCGCCGATGCCACGCCCAAAGCAGATCGTCAAGTCCTTTCAATGCTGCGTCCCCTCATAGATGCCATTCGAGTGATTCTGTCGAACCTTGGAACTACGTCTGCTCAAAATGCACTGAAAGTACTGGACGCCTTAAACCCAGTGCTTGAGTGCCTCGAATAGAGACATGGCCAGCCATCGCCCATCGTTTCGAGAGGAAGTCAAGGCAGCGTCGATCATTCAATGAAACGCAAGAGGACTAAAATCACGCCTTTCGGATTTTCGTCAGTATATATATACTAATTTGTTCCCAGTCATTGTCATATGTGAGCCTAATGTGTCAAAACCAGTCAGATTATCGGGATACGAAGCTGTTATATCCGCAACAACTAATGCATGCAGCAAAGTCATCGTTTTTCTTCGTCAAGAACTGACATATGTTCGCCAGCCGATTCCGCCTCATGATAAAAATCAATACGTTTGCCTAACAATTAAAAAGGGCAAACTCATGTTTACACTTGTTGGCGTTTATATCTCGCCTTCAAGTGTTTTTGATCCCAAACGATTAGCGAACATCTTGTCTGTGTGCCCTGCCCCATATGTCATCATCGGAGATTTTAATGCGCACCATATAGCATGGGGGCGCAAGAACAAATGCAAGAGGGCAAAGACTTGCAAACTTCGCCTGTAACCACGGCCTTTCATTCCTGAATGACGGCAGCCCAACGTTTATACGAGGCGTGAATTATGGCAGCTGTCTTGACCTAGCTTTCGTCTCCAGCAGTTTCACAAGATATGTTAAATGGTTTTCGGATATCGAGACACACGGGAGTGATCATATTCCCACATACCTTGTCATCAAATGAATGTCCAGTCCCACCCCACGGAACACCATTCGATTAATTGACTGGACCACTTTTACTTCCACCATGGAGGATGCTTGTCGAGAGGGCTTGTCCTCTGGATTAGAGGAAGCAATCAAGTCTGCAATGCTACACGCCGCGCGCACGGTCACGGTTTCGTCGAAGCACACGGAATTGGATATAGAGTTGGAGCGACTTCGTGCACTCCGTCGTCGTGCGGAGCGGCGTTACCGGCGTACAAAATCCATCGAAGACCTTAGGACAGCCAGACGACTACAAAAGAAACTTCAACGTCGCATGGATAGATTGGCATCTCGACGTTGGGCAAGATTTTGCCAGTCACTAGACCCCCAAAAACCACTTTCCCACATCTGGAGAACCATACGTGGTCTACGTTCCTTCCCTGAACAACGCTTCCCATTCAAAGCGCTGGCGCTCTTCCAGGGGCGGCTAGAGGCTGATGTTGCAGAAGACTTTTGTGCAAGGATCGCTGGCCAAGCAACCGGTCCAGGCTTTCGAGCCCCCAGTCGCATCCCTGTTTCACGTGACGGCCGCATGGATCTTCCTTTCATAATGGAGGAACTAGATGCGGCTCTTGCTCTATGCAGGCGTTCTTCATCCGCGGGACCAGATGGAATATCCTACCGCGCCTTGAACAACCTGAGTGATGGCGCACGGCGAGAACTGTTACATCTCTACAACTTATCTTGGCAGGATGGCATGGTTCCCAAAGAATGGAAGATAAGCCGCTTGGTCCCTCTCCTGAAGCAAGGCAAGTCCCCACTTGAACCCACCTCATACCGCCCAATAGCGCTGGCCAGCTGTGTGGGAAAGATAATGGAAAAGATTATCCTTGCCCGCTTGGAGTGGTACCTGGAGCACTACAACATGTTACCGAATTGCATGGCTGGTTTTCGTCGAGATCGCTCTTCAGTAGACAGTGTTGTTGATCTCGCTACGTACGTCCAGCTTGAAAAGTCACGCTAAAGATTATGTGCAGCTTTGTTCTTGGATGTCAAGGGGGCACACGATAACGTATCTCACGAGGCTATCCTCGATGCTCTTGAGATGGTTGGTCTAGGTGGTCGAGTTTTCCAATGGATCTCTCATTACCTTTTTATGAGATCGTTCTTTGTCTGTACCGGTTATGGTAAAACCGCACTACACTACACGTACCGAGGTGTTCCTCAAGGCGGTGTACTAAGCCCTACCCTATTCAACCTCACACTCATTGGTCTCGTTGATCATCTGCCAGCAGCGATCAAGATATCAATGTACGCCGACGACATATGTATATGGACCTCAGGTGTGACACGTCCTCAGATACGTGCAAGACTTCAAAAAGCTGCTACTTTAATAGCTATATACCTCCGCAACCAAGGTCTTGAAATCTCGACAGACAAATGTGCACTGATGGCGTTCACTCGCAAACCAATGACGCCCTACGCCATATCAATAAATGGCCAGATAATTTCTTATGAGAAGACTGTTGGGAACCCCAGCGCTGACGCCCGTTGTTGCACCTGGGTCGCAAGCCCCAAGGGTAGCGTTGGCCTGGCGGCCTGGGGCACAACTGGAAGCATCCGAAGGTCCCCGCAAAGCATGAGTCGACTGGTAACAGAACAACTTGTTTATTCTAGCATCGCAAAGAGCGGGCGGTCAGGTTGACCGAAGTGGAGAGACGGGAGAGCACGTTACTCAACAGAAGAAATCGGAGCCTCTCCCTTGGCGTCCGGGGGCAGCTGCTTTTATACTCTCGCAGTTGAGGGCAAGAAGGAACGCCTGTATAGACGCGCACGTGACTTCGCCGCTCGGGCACGTTGGGACGAGTAGGTGACGCATCCGCCGGGCCGGCGCCGCTCGGGCACGTTGGGACGAGTAGGTGACGCATCCGCCGGGCCGGCGCCGCTCGGGCACGTTGGGACGAGTAGGTGACGCATCCGCCGGGCCGGCGCCGCTCGGGCACGTTGGGATGAGTAGGTGACGCATCCGCCGGGCCGGTGCCGCTCGGGCACGTTGGGACGAGTAGGTGACGCATCCGCCGGGCCGGCGCCGCTCGGGCACGTTGGGATGAGTAGGTGACGCATCCGCCGGGCCGGTGCCGCTCGGACACGTTGGGACGAGTAGGTGACGCATCCGCCGGGCCGGTGCCGCTCGGACCTCCTCGCTTCACAGTTAGGGGAGCTCCTCTCCCCGGCTGCCGCGCTTCGACAAGCGTGGGCACCAACATGCACACACACACACACACGCACACGAAGACACGTGGCATTGGAACATGCCTGGACGCGCTTGGCGGGGAGGCGTAGCGGCGGCGCCGAACGGGCCAAAATGTCTGCCGCTTTGAACGAAGCCCCGGCGTGCGTTGCATCCGCGCCGGCTATACCGCGCGTCGTAGGCGAAACGTAACAGACCGCCCCGCCGGGGGAAGGAGATCCCGATGGTCAGGGGACTGCATCCGCTGTCCGGAGGGATGTCGCTCGATGATGCTCATAACCGAAGTCGGGCGTCCTTCGGCGTTTCTTGAGCGCAGCGCACAGAGAAGGCCTCGTTCTCTCGTTCAGGTTCACACAGGACACTGCAAAGTGACTTCGGGAGAGTTGACATTTTTGTTCTCGTTCCCGGCAAGCGGTAGAACTAAGCCGAAACTCAACCGCTCAGTCAGCAAGCACGAAACAACCTTCACTAAGCCCTGCCAGGCTCTTTCCCCTTTTATACCACTGCCTAGTTCCTTACAGTAGTCTAGCAGCACTCAGAACGCGTCCACAAATCGGAAAATTGCACTAGAAAGCACATCATCACTTTGAGACACTACACAAAAGCAATATGTTAAAAATCCTGCCTCAGGAAGAAAAACATCAATAACAAACAATTTTGAGGCTGATTCCTACGTTAGGGGCTTCGACTTAAGCCATCGGCGTTACCGTTGAGACTCCCCTTTTTGTAACGCACCTCAAAGGAATATTGTTGCAAAGCGAGGCTCCAGCGCAGGAGGCGGCCATTTTTGGGAGAGATGGTCTGCAGCCATTGGAGAGGGCAGTGATCCGTCTCAATGATAAACCTCGAACCGGCTAGATAGCATGACAATTTCTGAACGGCCCACACGAGACACGCACACTCTTTCTCGGTGGCGCTATACGCCTGCTCACGACTGGTCAGCTTACGACTAGCATACAGGACGGGGTGTTCTACTTCTCCATTTTCCCGTTGGCACAGTACGACGCCCATGCCTCGCTCACTAGCATCGCACTGAACAACGAACCCGTTTGTGTAGTCGGGCGATCGTAGCACAGGCTGGCTTGTTAGGGCGCTCTTTAGGGCGCTAAAAGCTCTTTCCTTTGTCTCGTCCCAGACGACTGTTTGCGGCTCTGTCTTTATTAGAGCATCCGTCAGGGGAGCCGCGATATCAGAGTACCTGGGGATGTACCTCTGATAGTAGCCGGCGACACCTAAGAACGACCGAATATCGGTCTTCGTGCGCGGTTGCGGGAAGTCTCGCACAGCGGCCACCTTTATTTCAGAGGGGCGGCGACGACCCCGACCAATCACGTGACCGAGGTAGACAACCTCGGCCTGTGCTAACTGGCACTTGGGAGCCTTGAGTGTCAAGCCCGCTTCGCGCAGGCGGGTTAGCACTGCCCGCAAGTGTGCCATATGCTCAGACCAGGATGCGGAGAATATCGCTACGTCGTCTAAATACGGTAAAGCGAATTCTTGCTGTCCCCGCAACACTTTATCCATGAGGCTTGAGAAACAGTATGGCGCGTTCTTCAAACCAAAACTCAACACTTTAGGACGGAATGTTCCCATTGGTGAAATGAACGCCGCATACCTACTAGCCTCTTCTGTAAGTGGAACCTGCCAATAACCCCTGACAAGATCTAGGGTGGAAATAAACTGAGCGCTACTAACTTTCTCAAGGCGCTCCTCGATGTTAGGGATCGGATAAATTTGATCCTTAGTGATGGAATTAAGCCTGCGGTAGTCGACGCAAGGACGAGGTTCCTTGCCCGGTACCTCAACTAAAATCAAAGGGGAGGTATAATCACTCTCACCTGCCTCAATAACACCGAGCTGTAACATTTTCTTTACCTCAGCCTCCATAATATCGCTCTGACGGGGTGACACCCGGTACGCCTTGGATCGTACTGGCTCTGGGGAGGTAAGTTCTATATCATGAGTAAGGACAGAAGTCCTACCAGGCCTCTCAGAGAACAGACCTTGAAACTCTTGTAAGAGCTGGTGTAGTTCGGTTTTCTGCTCAGGCGACAGCGATGCTCTACTGATTAAGTCACTAATGACTTGATCGGTGTCTTTCCTGTTCGTCACTGAGCCTAGTCCCGGAAGCTCGACCGGAAGCTCTTCGGGAACGTTTACCATCATGCACACCACTGCTTCCCTTTGTCTATAAGGTTTGAGCAGATTACAGTGGTAAACTAGCTGTGCTTTCCGCTTTCCTAGCAGACTCACCACGTAGTTAACGTCCGACAGTTTTTGAACAATCCGTGCTGGGCCCTCCCACTGCACGTCGAGTTTGTTTTTTAGCGATGTGCGCAATATCATGACCTCATCGCCCACCTCGAAACGACGGTCCCTGGCTGTCCGATCATAATAAACCTTAGCCCTCTGCTGGGCCTTTGCCATTGCTTCACCTGACAACTCCTGTGCCCTTCTTAAGCGTTCGAGGAGCCTAAGCACGTACTCCACCACGACTGGGTCGTCGCCCCTGCCTTCCCACCATTCTCGAAGCATGCGAAGCGGAGATCGCAGCGAGCGACCGTACACCAGTTCAGCTGGCGAAAACCCCGTAGCCGCATGCGGCGCGGTCCTTAATGCAAACATCACCCCAGGCAGACACAGCTCCCAGTCAGTTTGATGTTCAAAACACAATGCTCTCAACACGCGCTTCATGAGGGAGTGGAGCTTCTCAACGGAATTCGATGTGGGTGGTACACCGAGCTGTGTAACAGCTTTACCCCGCACCTTTCGAGAAAGGCTGTCGTCAAAGCGCTCGTAAACACCGTGCCCTGATCTGACTGGATTTCCGCAGGAAAACCAACTCGTGCAAATATGGATAGTAGTGCATTGACTATCTCAACTGAGCTGAGTTCTTTAAGCGGCACTGCTTCAGGGAACTTTGTCGCTGGGCAGATCACAGTCAAAATGTGTCTGTACCCCGTGGCTGTTACCGGCAGAGGTCCCACTGTATCAATAACGAGCCGTCTAAAAGGCTCCGTAATGATAGGTACCAACTTCAACGGCGCCCTCGATTTGTCCCCTGGTTTGCCCACCCGCTGACAGGTGTCACATGTCTTCACAAAGTGGTCTGCGTCCCGGAAACACCCTGGCCAATAGTACTCTTGCAAGAGACGGTCCTTAGTTTTCTTAACTCCTAGGTGTCCGGACCACGAACCCCCGTGCGACAAGCGCAACAGATCCTGACGATAGCATTGAGGCACGATCAGCTGATCGAACTCCACTCCCCTGCGGTCTAGATACTTCCGGTACAGGACCCCACCTCTTTCCACAAAGCGAGCACTTTTCTTGGCGATACCTTCCTTGACAATGCAGCGTATGTTTTCTAGGCTGCCATCCTTTTTTTGCTCGGCTATAAAAGCCGCCCTGCTGACTTTTAGCAACCTATTAAGTCCGTCTGACGTAGGCGCGATGAGCAAATCTGCAGATAGCTCTTCTAACTTTCCCTTGTCGGACATTTCCTCTCCAGTATCTGGTGCCTTCAACGCTACATGCTCAATTTTATTCAGTTCGGACGTGCTCTGAATATCAGCTTGCTGCGCCTCCGACCCTTTCTCATTGTTCGACAACGTCGGCCCCGCAACTACCACCTTTGCAGCGAGCTCCCGAACTCTCGATCTGGTTAAGGCCTGAACGCTAGCCTCACCAAACAAAAGCCCCTTCTCGCGCAGGAGGTGATCGGACCTGTTCGAAAATAGGTACGGGTACTGGGGGGGGCAGCATAGATGACACTGCGGCCTCCGTCTCAAGTGCTCCGAAAGGTCCTTCAATAAGCACTTTTGCTACGGGCAGACACACGCTATGAGCTTCCACGGCTTGCTTGATCCATGCGCACTCGCCCGTGAACATATCGGGTTCTACGTAAGAGGGGTGAACTACATCCATCGTAGCTGCGGAATCGCGAAGCACTCGGCACTTTTTCCCGTTCACGAGGAGGTCTCGCATGTAAGGCTCGAGAAGCTTCATGTTCTCGTCAGTGCTGCATAATGACAAAAACACGACTTTTGTTTTTGTTTCCGGACACTGCGCCGAAAAGTGACCCGGCTTCTGGCACGTATAACACACGCGCGCTTGCCTCATCTCGAACCGCTTTCTGCGTTCGGCTTCGGCTGCCGCCGTCTCCTTACGTTCTGTCGGACTGCTTTCACTCGCATCCGCACTACGTGTGTCGCCCCTTGCTCTCATAGGTGTGAACTTGGAGCCAAATTCACCCTTTTGACCGTCCTTAGCTCCGCGAGCCCGACGCGTCACAAACTCCTCGGCTAGCTCGGCGGCTTTAGCCACCGTACAAACGTCTGGCCTATCCAAGACCCAGTACCGCACGTTCTCAGGTAACCGACTATAAAACTGTTCTAGCCCGAAACACTGCAGAACTTTCTCGTGGTCACCAAACGCTTTCTCTTCTTTGAGCCACTCCTGCATGTTTGACATAAGCCTGTACGCAAACTCTGTGTATGACTCACTTCTGCCTTTCTCATTTTCCCGAAACTTCCGACGGAACGCCTCCGCTGACAGCCTGTACTTCTTTAGCAGACTCGATTTCACTTTGTCGAAATCCTCTGCCTCCTCTCTATTCAAGCGAGCGACTACGTCGGCCGCCTCGCCGGGTAACAAAGTGAGCTAGCGCTGTGGCCACGTTTCCCGAGAGAACCCCTGCTTCTCGCACGTTCGCTCGAAGTTAACCAGGAACAAACCAATGTCCTCTCCAAGCTTAAACGGCCGCATCAGGTCAGTCATTTTGAACAATACTCGTTCTCCTGCACCGTGTGCCTGACTTCCATTACGAGCGCGTTCCATCTCTACCTCAAGACGCTTCATTTCCAAAGCGTAGTCGCGCTCTTCTTTTTCTTTCTCTTTCTGTTCTTTAAGTTCGCGCTCCTGTCTTTTTGCCGTCTCCCTCTCCTCAATGGTCTCAAGGCATTCCGACAGCTCGTCATCCTCAGCCTCTAACTCAAGAATAGCCCTCAGCAGTTCTGGTTTTCTGAGTTTGTCTGAGACATCCAGACCCAACTCTCTTGCAAGCTCCAGCAATTTCGGTTTGCGCAACGACTTCAAATCCATGGCTGCTCTGAATGCTGCTTTCTCTACTGCCTACTATTGTCTTGCCGCAAACTAACCCGGCAGCAACGACAACCACAATTACCAGCTCTGTTTCTGACACTAACAAAAGCCTGGCAAAACTCAGAAGAAGAAAGTCCCGCACTCACCAAACCTCGCAGCCAAGAATTCAGCGCAGTCGTTCCGCTGCAGGCAACCAGTCATCACACAGGGCTCGTTGCACTGCTCCCGGATGGTCGTTGTGCTGCTCAGCATACAGTCAACTGCATATCTTCGCTGCTGGCCTCCGTTGTCGCGATCTCACCGCTGGCAGACAGTTGTTGGGAACCCCAGCGCTGACGCCCGTTGTTGCACCTGGGTCGCAAGCCCCAAGGGTAGCGTTGGCCTGGCGGCCTGGGGCACAACTGGAAGCATCCGAAGGTCCCCGCAAAGCATGAGTCGACTGGTAACAGAACAACTTGTTTATTCTAGCATCGCAAAGAGCGGGCGGTCAGGTTGACCGAAGTGGAGAGACGGGAGAGCACGTTACTCAACAGAAGAAATCGGAGCCTCTCCCTTGGCGTCCGGGGGCAGCTGCTTTTATACTCTCGCAGTTGAGGGCAAGAAGGAACGCCTGTATAGACGCGCACGTGACTTCGCCGCTCGGGCACGTTGGGACGAGTAGGTGACGCATCCGCCGGGCCGGCGCCGCTCGGGCACGTTGGGACGAGTAGGTGACGCATCCGCCGGGCCGGCGCCGCTCGGGCACGTTGGGACGAGTAGGTGACGCATCCGCCGGGCCGGCGCCGCTCGGGCACGTTGGGATGAGTAGGTGACGCATCCGCCGGGCCGGTGCCGCTCGGGCACGTTGGGACGAGTAGGTGACGCATCCGCCGGGCCGGCGCCGCTCGGGCACGTTGGGATGAGTAGGTGACGCATCCGCCGGGCCGGTGCCGCTCGGGAACGTTGGGACGAGTAGGTGACGCATCCGCCGGGCCGGTGCCGCTCGGACCTCCTCGCTTCACAGTTGGGGGAGCTCCTCTCCCCGGCTGCCGCGCTTCGACAAGCGTGGGCACCAACATGCACACACACACACACACACGCACACGAAGACACGTGGCATTGGAACATGCCTGGACGCGCTTGGCGGCGAGGCGTAGCGGCGGCGCCGAACGGGCCAAAATGTCTGCCGCTTTGAACGAAGCCCCGGCGTCCGTTGCATCCGCGCCGGCTATACCGCGCGTCGTAGGCGAAACGTAACAAGACTCACAAATTTCTTGGCATAATCATTGATAGAGATCTCTCATGGAGCCCGCACGTGACCTACTTGAAAAAGCGTCTGACAGCAATCTCCCAACTTTTCAAGTTTCTGGGAGGAAAGACTTGGGGAATGTCAGTGCATGCAATGTTGGAATTGTACAGGGCTCTTTTTCTGGGCTTCTTGAGATACAGTTTGCCCGTACTGACCAACACCTGCCAGACAAATCTTCGTGCTCTACAGGCTATTCAAGCTCGGGCTCTCAGGGTTTGTCTTGGTTTGCCAAAATGCACATCGATAGCAGCGACTATTGCGCTTGCTCGGGACCAACCTATACAAACACACATTGCGGTAGAAGTGTTGAGAGTGCACATTAGGCACGTTGCCCGTGCCTGTTCCCACCATCTGGCAACACTACCGTCAGAAAGGCCGCAGGCAGGATTTTGTACTACGCTTTCGGAGTATTACACCTGCCTCCCGTCAGGCTTCACCCCCGCAACTAAGCCATCGATTCCTCCATGGTGTTTGGCTCGACCCGCAGTGCACCTCACCGTACCCGGAATCAGGAAAAAATCTGAGCTGTCATCACCTGCTCTTAAACAACTAACTCTGCTCCTTTTACACGAGAGGTACGCCGAACACGTACATATTTATACTGATGGATCGGCAACTCTCCAGTGTTCCTCTGGAGCCGTGGTCTTCCCAGCGAAAGCCACCACCATCAGTTTCAAGACATGTCACCCAACGACACCGATGGCCGCGGAACTTGCAGCCCTTCGCGCTGCACTTCGTCTCGTCAGCCAAGAGCAACCTCGAAGATGGTCAATATTCAGTGACTCGAAGGCTGCACTGCAATCTTTGCTATCGGCCCTGCGGCGCGGACCAAACGAATAACTGGTATTTGAGATTAGAGAACTCATTCATACCTTAACTGAGAAAGGACACCACGTGACATTTCAGTGGCTTCCAAGTCACTGCGGAGTCATAGGGAACGAACACGCTGACAACGCTGCTCGGTCGGCTCTTCAAGGGGACAAAAAGGAGCCGATACCGTTATCAAGGACAGATGCCGCTCGAAAACTTTGAATTATCAGCCGTGACATCACGTTCTCCTTGTGGAACGCTGGAAGTTTTCACGACTACCGACGCCAGAATCTTGACTACCCTCTACGCCTTTGTATTCCAGCTGGACTCTGCCGTCGCGAAGCTACCCTGCTTTGTCGACTATGGCTAGGGGTGGCTTTCACCAAGTCTTTCGCTTACCGAATTGGATGGGCCGACGACGCCACGTGTGAGGACTGTGGTAACGAGGAGACTTTTCAACACCTTCTTTGTGACTGTCCTCGATATAATTTGCAGAGACAATCACTCGCAACCGCGATAGCGCGCTTTGACCAAAGACCTCTCACAGAGGAACTTATTTTAAAATACCGCCATCACAAGCCATCGCAGCAGAGGGCGACGAGGGCACTGTTGCGGTTTTTGAGGGCGACAGAATTGGACAGGCGGCTGTAGCCTGAACAGATGTTGATAGTGCGGCAAGTGTCACTGTGCTGTGCGATGACAGTATTCGGTGCCAGTGACCGATTGTGATTGTGTGTCTACGCTCCTTCCTTTCCTTATCTCTACTTTGTTACCACTTTACCTCCCCCTCCCCTCTCTCCCCAGTGTAGGGTAGCCAACCGGATCTTTTTCTCTGGTCAACCTCCTTGCCTTTCCCCTTTCCCCTTTCCTCTCTCTCTCTCTCTCTCTCTATGTATGAGATCATCATCATCATTGTCTAAACCACCCTGAACAGCTGCCAGGCTCATTACAGGCCTGATAACTTCTCCCTGAGTTTCTTCACCCTTAACTTCCTCCTGCGAGACTACGCTGACCAGCTCAGACCCGCAGGAGCAGCGACGGTGGTTCCAGTGGGCATGCAATGTGGCGCGAACCAATGCTGCCCTGAACTAAGGGTCCCACATTACGAGGAAAATGGCCCATCCTAGTACAAAGAAATGTTTTTCTCTCTCTTTCTCTACCCTTTCATCTCCTCCCGGCGTTTCTCCCCATACCAGAAGTTCTTAAGCAGTGAGTGGCTATCGATGCGAGCAGCCACACTGCAATAAATCAGCAGGATGAAAACGACCATGGAAACATGCGGACAGCCCCACCACGTGTGACCAACAGTACAGGGGCGACACGGAAGGCCTGCAAAGTATCCATGGCCCCACAACTTCGCGAACTGCAAGGGCGAAAACACACCCGTGTACTTAGATTTAGGTGCACGTTAAAGAACCCCAGGTGATCAAAATTTCCGGACTCCCTCACTACGGCGTGCCTCATAATCAGATCGTGGTTTTGGAATTTTTTGCAAACATGAAGAAACCGCGAGTGCTTTCATTTAAAAGAAAAGGTGAGAATAGTCGGATTAGCGCTATTCCTCGGAAACTATTTGTGCCGACCTCATGCACGAAGGCAAGAAAGTTTTGCACTTCATTATTTCTGGGACCACTCATTCTCGTCAATCGTGTTCTCCCTTTTAAATGCGCTGTTTTGAAGCGGTATTCCTTGTAGCTGGTGCAGTGAAGGTGTTGAATTTCGCGTGAATTGCCGTCAGACGCGTCAGATTCATTCGACGCATACAGCCTCGCATTAATAGCGGGTCTGTTCGTGAGCTAAATGCTACCCGACGCGTCTGGTGCAAATCAATGGGAAAGTACGCGAAGAATGAAAGCTACCCACCAAATAAACGATCAAGAAACGCCATCCTGACGACTTTACGCTCAACGCTTCAATGTGGGAGCGTCGCATTACATAAGTATGCAGCAAAATAGCGAAGTTGGCAATGTTTACTCACTGCTCGCTTACCACGCGTGTGCAGGTGTTGTGCGTGTGTGCGCCGTTCATTTTCCCGCTTCGTGTTATATAGGAGCAGAATACACAGTACACTGACGAGCGGACAGGGAAAGTTATGGCGTTAGAATCGCTGTGCTGCGCAGTGCCCATCGAACCATTCAACGCAGAGCAGAGTCGACGCGAGGTGCCTGGCGTTAACAGAAGTCGGCAAGAATCTTTACAAACTGTTTGGGCCATCAAAAAATTTGCGCCAACGTGCAAAACGCAGCCGGAACAACTGCGTTTCTGAAATCCTTGGGAAAAGAATGCACGCCTGCGAATAATCGCACTGGTAGTAAAGTGTACGTTTAAAAAGAAGGAATAAAGAAAAGGAGGTGTGCCAGTATCTGAGCATTGTGGAGAGCAGACCTTGATTGAAAGTTGCTATGACAATTGCTGATAACCTTACAGTCCATGTCTGCTAGATTGGGGCCCAATATTCTGTCAGACACTATATAAATTCCTTGGATGTGGTTGGGCGTCGCATTTACAAATTCCTATTCATTCCTGATAGGAATGGCCAACGGTGCGGCGTGCAATTTGTACGGGTGCGATGAGACTCTAGAGAACCTTCTGTGTCACTGCCCATGCTTTGACACTCAACGACGTACTTTACAAGCGAAACTCAACCTACTAGACAACAGAGCGCTCTCAGAAGAAAAGATCCTTGGGCCATGACCTATGCGTTCTTGTATGCAAAATGACACTAAAGCCCTTCTGCGTTTCTTGAAGGACATTGTACTGTATGAACGCTTGTGATAGGGGAGATTCCTCTGCGACTTACTGTGAATGACTGACTATTATTTTTCTTTTCTCTCCTTATCTGTTCTTCCCTTTTCCCCCTCCACAAGTGTTGGGTAGCCAACCGAGCACGTCCTTGGTTAACTTCCCTACCTGACCCTCTTCGTTTCTCTCTCCTTTGATTCGTTCTTGTACATTTAAGAAAACAGCGTTGATAGTTTAAAAAAAAAGCAGAAATAGTTCGTGAAGGCGCCGTCAAGAAAAGTAAAAGTGAAAGAAAAGGAATAGAGCTACAGTGACGCAAAAATATCTTCTAGTTACTTGCACCTCGAAATTTCTGTACGTGCATGTCACTGCGTTCATTTGATATCAGTGTGTTTGTTTTTCTGCCTATAGATTATGTATTGAGTAATCAAAGCCGGAATCCGGTAAACTTTGTGCATTGTATATAATCAAATAGTTGGTTGAAATAAACTCTTTCTTTCATTTTAAAATACAGTGTTCTTTTTTTTACGCAGACCCGTCTCTACAAGTATAAGTGAAGCTGTTCACATTTGCAAATAAGAGCTAAAAATGAACGTGAACAAATAGGTAGTAGTCTCTAAGGGCTAATCCAGCTGAAAAACTGGTAAAGACGAGAAATGCCCTAACATGTAGTCATGTCGCACTGCGGTTCTTCATGCCATAAAGCTACTGTGGCACGCACAACCCACAATTTAGAACGTAAAACATGCGTTATTATGGTCACCATGCTTCCTGTTCAAGGCCATAGGTGCAAAGCGCATCCCGGACGTGTGTGTGCTGTGCTATGTGCTCTCCCCCCCCCTTCCTCATCTTTAATCGCCCCATCCCTCTCCCATGTGTAGGGTAGCAAACCGGTTAAGCTAAACTGGTTAACCTCCCTGCCTTTCCTTTTCCACTTTTTCCTTCCTTCCTTCCTTCCGGAAGCACGAAGGCTAGGCGAAGCCGGTCGGCCGGTGGGCAGTGAGGTGGCTGACGTCATGTCACGTAACGCGCAGGCCTGAAAATGGTTTAGGAGGTGTTGGCTCAGCACGGCCGGGTCCATGTAATTGCAATCGTGTCGGTGCATGGTTTCTAGCCAGCAATGAATAATTAGCGTGCTTTGTTGTCTCGCTTTCAACGCTGGCTGCCGTTAAGATCTCAGACTGCCTTAAGCGAGTTCATATAAGTGGAGTAGAGTGCGATTTCCTTAGACTGTTTTTTCAGCTCGACTCTGTGCCGTCGAGCTGTTGCAAACGAAGGCATATTTTTTTAATAGATTTTTGGGCAGCACAATATTTGTGGTAATGCACGAGCTGATTATTGTTATTATTATGGTTTGAAAACATATATACACTTGACAGGAAAAGGAAAGCGAGGAGCACAACGCCTGCCTGCTCTTCAGAAAGGAGGATACAGAAACATAGTAATGGAAGATAGGAAGGAGGGGAGGAAAGAGGAAAGAAAGAGCAAGATGACAAATCTAAAAAAATAAAGCAGAATACCCACTAAGACCGGTGACTGCAGGTCACGCTACTTGAGGCTGTTAAAGTAGAAGATATAGTGTCTGAGGTCTTGTCATTTGAAAACAGAAATAAGCTACAAACGTGTACCTAAGTTAGTTACTTCTAGAATAATAAGAAGAGCGCGATGACCCTGATCGCTTCGAGACGCACAATCACTGGTGTACAAACGTTCGTCGAGTGTGGTACACCGCAGGCCAAGGCAATGATTGTCCCTCACTAGCGACGTGCGCTGCGCAATGAGAACGGGACACTCCAGTATCAGGTGATGCAGCGCCTGGCAGCACCCGAAAGACCTACACGATGTGCGGATGATGTGAAAGCGGTATACAAGCACATGAGTAAAACGCTACATTGGAACATATCTCGCTTTGTAATCAAAAGGCGACACTTGATAGGTGTACCTATGGAGAAGTGTCGGCAAAGGAGATGCCAATGACACCTGCCGCAGGGTACTCAGTGTGTGTGGCGTTCTGACGCTGATCATGGGAACGGTAATCCGGCTTCGGGAAGCGGCGGTTGCATTTACATTGGGGCAGAATACGAAACTGTGTTCGTCAACTTAGATTTAGGTGCACGTTAAAGAACAGCAAGACGCAAAAGAATTAATCTAGCCTCTCATAGTCAAGGTGTCACTAAGCGATCGTAAATGCTACGAATCAATAAAGGTTCCAATGGCATAAAGAGTTGCACAGATTTCGCGCTCACAAGGTAAGAAGTGAGAGATGGTAGTACGTTGTTGGTTTAGGAGTATTCGCCGAAGAGCGGAAGTCGGGTCATCGTTATACCTACGTCCAACAGCATTTCAGCGGGTCAACATGGACACTGAAATGCTGAAAGATTCGGCATATTTACCAGAAGGCGTGTCTTTCAGTGACGACAAATTGGTAGACTTCGACCTGGGAACGAGACGGGGGAGGACTTTCCATAACTTCAGACAGAGACGCCAGGGCCTGGAGTGTCTTTACTTTCTGGCGAGCTTGGGCCATTGATCTATCCCCGGTCGTCAGTGAAACACTGGGTCTTGTACGCCTGCTTCCTCCTTTCCAGGATCAGCTCGGGGGTGGCGCGTGTGCTTTGTGTCATCCTTCTCCACCTCAGAGGCGGTGAGCTGCGCCAATACGAACCACCGGACTGGTTTACTTGGACATTACCCGTTTCCCTAGTGAGTGATCTAGGGAAGACGGAGTGGAATACAGAGCGAGACATCTTCAGTGTCTGGAGGCTGCTCTCCCATAACGATGTAGTAGCTATGACATGTAGCTTCTGCGTGCTTCGACGTACGGTGCTCCGTGCTCCTGCCAGTACAAGTATGACCTTTCTCGGTAAATAATTTTGCCTCTCCTATGTAAATAAACACCCTGTACCGTTGCTCCAACCTCTCGACCTCTCACTCATCACAAAGCAGCAAGCCTCGTCGTGAAAGTTCCGACGATGGCGTGGGCGCGCTAAGCGTCGGTGTTACGCCCCGGTAGCGTATAGGCCAGCAACCCGTTACGATACGCACTGGCAGCGTAGGCTAGAGCGCGACCCTCAGTATGACGCCAGACTCCCGCAACCACGACACCCTCAAATCCGACAACGAGCAATGGGCCGGAAAATATGAGCACACTAATGCAGCACAATGGAAATCTGCGCGCCCCAGGCAAATGTGGCATCAAATGCTTCTAGTTAAAGGCTTACAAGTGTGCTCTTCGTCTGTGTTCCAACGTGGTCTGCTTCAATAAGCTTTTTCATCATGATACCAATTTTACGGTTATCCTCAAAAGGCGCGCCACAACACTCAAAAGCCGAACAGCATGGTTTTTCGAAGTAGTTACAGCTTCTGTACTTGTATACGCGCATATCAGATATAACTGTCAGTCAACAGCTGACAAACTTTGCGGAAGGACCAGGTTGGAAGTTCGATGTGCATAATACAACGTCTGTAGAATAAAGCATGTTGACAACTAACCCTTTCGAGCGACCGACTACAGCCCATCGTCGCGAGGTCTACAGTGTGCAGCATCGCACCAGGCCAGCCTATCACTTTCTTTTTTCTTTTTTTTTTGTGCCATCTTGTTGCAGAATTCCTGTTGAATCAGACGCACTGACTCAACAAACTTCGTGTTATTTTGACGATTTCAGGGATGCTACGCCGAATAATGCCTCTAGGGTGCACTGTAAAATAATTTACACCCTTATTCACGTTTAAGGGTGTAAGTTATTTTAAAATGTGGGCACAACACAGGGCCGGTATAATACAAGGATTCCATTCGCTCTATTCTATTCCTTTCTGATCATCCACCGTTCACTAGCGAGCGAACCTGGGGAGAGATGCTAATGGGCGCAGCGGTGCTCTGAGCTTCGGCGAAGCGCGGGAAGGAATAACACTGGAATAGAATCGTTACAATATACCGGCCGCAGGAAACTGCGGTTGTCTGTGGCAATACTGATGTGCAATTAGGGCATAACGACGTGTCCACCAAAGCCTTAGAAGAGCGCGTCGGGAATCCCTATATACATATTAAAGTATGTTTCCCATCAAGCATTAGTATCACAGGAAGGAGCTCAGATTCTGCTGCGTCGCTCGTGCACTCTGTGTCAATAACGGAGAGCGGGACATTGGCGCGTTCTCTCCGCCTTCGCACGGCCCAGGAAATTTGTAAAAAGCTGCGCGCGTGCGGTTGCTTTCGATGACCTGGAAAATGCGCGAGGCAAGTCCATGAGGCAAGGACTTCCGACTCCCCGCAGCGTCTATAGTGCAGAGCCGTCTGCATACTGCGTCGTTCAGAAATAATAAAAGCGCATTGTGTCGGTGAAGCACTCCTGCAGAGACGCTGAAAGGATTAAATTGGCCGACTGGACGCAAGCAGCGCCCATAACAAGTTGTGGCTACACGCTTGGCTGGTCGTACGCACATACTGCAGTCGTTTCAAGATGAAATCGATACAGATGGATGTTGTATAGTGCTTTTTATTTTGTCATCAGGCACTTTTATCGTTCGCTGTGCCTAGTGTTGAATTCGCCAGCCACTCAGTGTTAACCCCACCCCCTTCAGCCAACAGTGGCACGAGGCCAGATTGTTTATCCTGCTGCATTCGAAACCACGTACTAACACAAACTGTCCTTGGGAATGCATTGTGAAGTAGCAAAGGCGTTAAGTACTTTTACCTTTTCGACTGTACCCTTTAATTTTACACAGACTGTCCTTGGGAATACATTGTGAAGTAGCAAAGGTGTTAAGTACTTTTACCTTTTCGACTGTAGCCTTTAATTTTTTTCGGATTATTTATTAGGCAGTATACAGACAGGTCTTGCCTAAGTTATTTACGTACCAAAGCTAGGCCTGCGAGACACGCAGTGGAATAGAGGGTAGCAGAATAATTTCAACCGCATAGGACTCGTTAACGTGGACCAAGTTCTCAGTGCACGAGCAATTTTGCCCTTCGTCGTCAAAATGTGGTCGCCGCATCAGCCAAACAGCGATGTTCATCGAACTTATGCCTTGCTCGATAGAAAAATGCCTTAACTACGCTAACGATGATAAGCGTAAGCTTCATTTAACGACTAAAGCACCCTTCAGTATGCTCCAGTCTTACTACCATAAACGCGGTCCTACTGCGGATGTTTGCAACCGGGAATGCGGCTGAGAAGAAGAAACTTTTTCTCCAGGCAGGACTCAAACTCACGACCTTCCGTTTGCGAGACCGGGGCCGAATTGACAAAGCTTTCGGTTCGTAAGCATTTTTTGCCATTGGCCAACCTCCTTCGCTAATGATATTGTTACGTAAGAAGACGCAGATGAAAAGCTATATACAGCTATATTTACAACGTAATACGCCGCGCTTGGCCAAGAGGCAACAGCCCGCGCTAGCTTCCAATCGTCGTCGTCGTCTTCTGACTGCTCGCTTCTTCGTCATTGGAAATACTATTCCGTAGCAATATTTACAGCATCTGAATTGGATGTATCTTTCTCTTACAAACAGTTATAGCTTAAGAGATTTTTATGGATACGGGCTGTGGGCTGGACATATCATTAGCGAAGGAGGTTGACATCCCCAGCATACCTTTAAAGCTTGTTTCTCTCTCTTTCTGACTCAGCCAGATGATCAAGTTTCTTTTTTCCTGTAGCCATCTAGAATGCGCCCTTTTATTAATTGAAGAGAACGTTCCGCAGTTTAACAGAACACTAGCCAGATATCAGCGTTTCCGCTAATGGACTTGAGTGAAGCACAATTTTAAAGACACTGCTTCGGTGAGGTTTAGCGTGAACTCCGTTATGCCTCGTCATGATGTCACTTTCGCGCCAAGGGACTTCCCTGCGATCAGTAGATGCTTCCTCGAGTGACGAACGTCACAGCGCCCTGATTTGACAGGCAAATAAATTAAATTTTAATTGGTCGTATTTCCAACAAAAAACGCTCCACATGCAAAAAACTGCATTTGCATATTTGTTACTGACAAAACGCAATGCATGGGTTGACGTTTATGTCAAATGGAAAGTAGTAGTACTGAATTGTATAGTTAGTTGACTGGCAGCGACTGACAATCAGCCCTGAGCATCCGGAGTAATATAGTGCACAAAAGAGAACTTTCCAACTTCACGTTGTCCATAACCATATTCCTTCCTAACCTAACTTTGGCAAGTTTATTCCTACAAGGCAAATCACTATGAACCAAACATAGTTCGATTCAAGTTACCGGCGCATCAAATGACGCGGAAAATAGGCGCGCGCGCCGATGCTCTGCGTTCTCTGCGCCTCACGTTCGCGCGGCGCATCTTTCGCAGCTTCCGTCGCCGCGGGACGTCCCAAACAGAGTTCACTGCGCGCATAGGTAGGAAGGCTCGCACGAGCGGCCGGTCGCCTTTTAGTGGCTCACGTTCAGCGTAGCCCCCACTGACGCCCCGCGGGGTCGCCGATCGCCGCGGAAAGCGAGAGCGGCCAACACGGATAAAGGTGAACGCGTCGACCTTCGCCTGGCGGGCGTCTCCGGAGGCGGCGGCGGCAGCAGCCACTTCCCTTTCCTGCGCGACCTGAGCAGCCGACCAGAGAGCGGCTGCCACACCGCTGCTGCCACAGAAGCTCCCACGGCATGGCTCGCCTGCGCAACGCCGTGCCGCTCCTCCGGCTGCTGCTGGTGGTGGTGGTCCTGCTCCTGCGGCCAATCGCCCAAGCAGAGGCAGCGGCGCAGAAGGACTCCGGAGCCGACCCTGCTACTCGAGGATCCGGAGTGGAAGCTCCCTCCCTGAACGTCGCTCCAGGACTGCAGCCTGCTGAAGACCCGGAAGGACAGTCTCTGCATTCCGAACTCACCACATCGCTCTACCGTCGGGACCATGTCAGCGCCGATTCAGCAGAGTTAACGACGTTGCAAGCTCCAGAGGGAGCCACTCCGCCAAACTGGGATCCCACCGCATCGTCAACCGAGTCCCGAAGTCCAAGCCAGAGCCTCGATGCGGAGTCTGAAGGCCCGGCTCTCCACAGCGCCGCTGAGGCTCTGGTCCAAACTTCTGTCGAGATGATGGCTTCGAGCAGCGTGAGTCCACACGACGCGAGCCAGGAAGAGACTGATGGGGAACATCAGGAAGGGGAACTGGGGGAGCCGGCGACTACAACCACGGAAGCTCCTCCCGCGGGCGGCTTTGACCTGGAGACGAACCTGCGCGCCGTAATCGAGCGCATCTTCAAGGAGGCGCTGCCGCTCGTGTACCGCTTCTCCACCGGCGCCGGCTCTTCTCCCGATTGTATGGGCGCACTCTTCAAGTGGGTGCTGGCCATCCGCAGGCTCGAACCATGGGCTCTCAGGAGTGAGTGCAGCGCTTTTATGCTCATGCAATGCAGATGGTAGAAGTTTGCTGGTCCATAGCATTTTCAGTTAACCACGATTGTTCGTGGGTATAGAGCTCGTCTGGCGAGATAGTCACGCGCCAAAGGGCGAAAAACGTATTTGAAGTTCATAGGTTCTTTAGATTAGGATCTCTGAACTGAATAACTGGGTAGCCTAAGCCCTTTGCAGATAAAGTGTTACGAGCAAAGTCTGAAACAAACACTATTTCCGCTTTGTGGTTGTCGCGGACGTCAGCGCTTAGAAGGATAATGCCGTTGAGGGCTTAAGCAACTCTCCCTTTCTTACTTTGAGTTTCCTTGAGATTTGACATTTCTTCAGCCCTCTTGCATTTGTACACGGCAAAATGCTGTAAGTTTAGAGTGCGAAATGGCTCACCGAATAGAGCGTTTTTATTCCTGTGGTAATAAAGAAGTAATGAGTAGCGTTGACGAATACGTTGAGAAATGCAAATATTAGGTGTGGTTTGCTGCCATTACAAAACGAAAATGCGCACGTGACAACATTAATGCAGTACGGCCATGCACGCATTGGTAAGACTATGCTATGTGCTGCTTTGCTAAAGTTGCCATAATGCGTTATATGGTGTAATATAGCATGAAATACGTTCGTCGTGCTGTCTCAGAGCACTGATGTCGACGTGAATACTTTTTGTGTGCGCCTAGTGTATCCTGAGTGATTAAAGCACGCAAATAAATAGAGTAGGAGCCACGACGCAGGCAATACTATCAGCAGTACTAACACCATTTAAGAAAGGGACTTTTCTGTAGAGTGTAAATAATAAGGCCGCCCTCTGAATCAAAGTCTGCGCCGTGTTCTCGAATTACAATTAAAAACACGAGAAATGTTGACCACACATTTCAACAGCATACTGATACCTAAGCGTATGAATTGCCTCTTCATTAGAATTTATTCCGTCGTGAAAGTTCCTCGCGCAGGTTCCCTTCATTTTCTTATGTTCATGTGGGGCTCCAAAGAAGTGCTGCCAGTCAGCAGTTATCGCTTTGGAGTATATTGCTACCGGCGAAAGCCTTGAAAAAGAAATGTAAATAAGCTACCGTGATTCAATTTTTGCAGTAGTAGTCGCTCTTTAACTAGAGTAGGTCTCGTGCAGCATTTTTTAAAACTTTATTTTTACCTTAGCAATGAAGGACTGCACGAAGACAAAAATTAGTAAAAATGTAGTAACGATTTTGGTTGCTACCTTTTTGCTAAATTATGTTTGCGAGCTTTGATAAAACGTCTTTTTAACACGTAGTTTGGCGAGTTCACTTCATGGGGTAGTTGCGGTAGTGAGGAAGCAAGCTTTATTAAAGATGATAAGGACCCAGTCCCGGGTGCCGCGCAAATATTTTATGCGTATTAATGTCTGTGTGGATTTATGACAGCGTAAAATGTTCCTCACGGGGAACATTTGCTGAGGCTGCAGGAAAAGATATAAAGCGGCTACAAGAATTTCAATTGCCGAGGTGCATGCTATCAATGAGATGTTGCGTGAACGATGCACACCCTTTCGAACAGAGGTCAGTTCAAAACCAATAAAAAGCATGGCTTTCTTTTTTGACAATTCTGGGCATCATAAATTGGTTTCCATTTTTTTTCTTCATTTTAACATGTGCAATAAATTGTTTTCGTTACTAACATTACGCACCTGTACGCAAAAAAAAAATGAAGCAAAGCAACAGCTCCTGCCCGTTTATACGAAGCTGTGCAAGGTGCCTGGGCAATAATGAAGTGAGAAGGATATATTAACTTTGTTCTATCTAACAAGGATTCAGCGGCAACCAATCTTCTGTGCACCGCGCACTGTTTGCCTTCCGTAATACGAACAGCCTGTTAAACATTACCCACCACATGTCACTGCAATATCTTGCTATACGAACACTTGACCAAGTGAAAGTTCCTTAACAGCGATTTTAAAGTAACAGAACTGTCCATTTTGTTAGATTTTTTATCATCATCAATCTTATTATCGTATTTACCTGCTAAACAATAGAAAGATCTTTTTATTGAAAGGGCATTAACACATTCTCTTTGTGCGTGCGTTAATGCCCCTTAACACTTGCCGAATGCTCTTCCTCGGGCAGTTGCTCTTGATGTCACAAATGGGGTCGACCATTTACACCTTTCTTTTATTTCTTTGTTTGTTAGCCAGTAGTTGCTTCTTATTAGTTTGCAAAGGCTAACGTGCCAAAGTACGCCAATCATAAAATGTCGACTGGTAAAGATCCACTGATATTTGATAAAACAAGCCCGCTAAGGCGGTGGAAACTTGCGTATAACGTAAACTCCATGGACAGTTCGTACCCGATAAGGGAGCATTATGCGTCAAGCTCCTAAATTCGTCTCGTTAACAACGCATCTTTCCAAGCGATATGCCACAATATAGTGGCAGAAGTATACCATTGATTTACAATAATTTACACGGACGTAAATGATGCATGCGTCCCAGTACTATGGCCGTCGCTCATTCTTCCGAAGTGAAAAGCAGTATATAAAAGAAGAAACCTCGCACCACATTTTATTCCCGCAAGCTTGGTCGTCAGTGCCGTTGCAGTACTCCGCAATGACATACAATATGGGCAAGTGAACGTTCACAACCGCATTCTACAGCACATCAGTCCTTCGTTTTCTGCGGCGTTTAGCGCTCAAATGTGTTTGCTGTAGTGTGCGAACAGGTCAACACGATGAGCCTCCATAGAATGAATGAATGAATTGAAACAGAGGGTAGCAACAGTACAAGGAGAGCAAAATTATTACGATCCCAACAAGTGCGTACACTGGTTTAAAGTAGGTTTACCGGAATTTCCGCTCTGACAAACCGCAGAAAAAAAAGGAGTGATATATATATATATATATATATATATATATATATATATATATATATATATATATATGAAGCCGCTGGACCTACAACTATTGCGCCACAGCGGTCCCGACTTCGGGACGTCATGTAGGGTGTCATGTGCGAACGTTTAATGGCGCTCCGACACAATCTAGTATTTCTATGGCAAACATATTGCGTTGGTTTGCATTTTTGCCCCTAGCGTACGTGCCACTTGTTCAGGGTTACATTGCAAGAAATATGATACCTGCAATGATCCAGCGACGGGCGTTCTCCAGAAAATAAGCCACAGCCCTTTCGTTCCTGAATACACGCCACACTTATGCTCTCTCGACTGCTTTTGCCATCGTCTCGTCGAGACCTCGACGCTTGGCTCCACTTCACTGCATCTAATTCATGCTATTTCCTTGTTTTCGTCATGGAAGCGTGAATGACGAATGCGTGGTTTTGCCCGTCGGCACGACTACAGGCTATGGCATAAGTGACGCCGTCACAAGGTTCGGTTGATCTTAACGTTAAAATAATCCAAGATTCGGGGAGAGATAAAGAAAAGGAAACTAAAGACTTATACTAGGCAGCTTTACCTAAGAATATACGTTACCTCACTGCTGCAGAACTAGCTACCAAATGCGCTGTCGCTTGCAAGCTATAGGCGCATGAGAAAGAATTGACAAGTGGGACTAGGTGTAGATTCATATCAAACTTCGTAACGCTACACAAACGTACGACACAGAGGAAAATGTACAGAAGATATGCAAAATACACGAGGACGACACACGGAAGATACACAGAAAGACCCATAAACGTGTAGGATGCGAAAGACGCAGAGGAGGACAGACGAGAGTCGAGCATTGCTCGTCCCGCGCTTCCGTCTCCAACGTTCTTGTCGAGCGTTTACGCGCGGCGGCCCACTATCACGCACACACAGGCGTACACGGACGCGCGAAATTCCGTCGTACACGTATCGGTTATTTTCCCTTGCTCGTGTTTCACTTTGCGTTGACAGTTTACGATGATTTCATTCAATTTTGCACGTAAAAGTCTGAATACACTAGTTTCCGTTTCTCTCAGTTCTCTCGCCAGCCCCGCTTCCCAGAGTCTCTCAGATGTTTTTCTCTTTCTCTTGTCGTCTCTGTCAAAACATTCGAGTTGAGGCATCATGTGCCTCTTAGACAACACCCGACTAGATCGACTAACTTTCGACAAGGCGGTGCACAAGGTCAGTCGACGCTGGCGCGTACCGCGCTCTTCCAGAAGAGGTCACGCAAGGTTGGGCACTCGTGTTTTGCTCTCGCACGGGGCTCGAGGTGGCTGCAATGAGCGTCGCACACCGCCTGCTCGGCCGCCTGCGCACTTTGCGACTTGCGGAGTGACAAATGAAGCGCTTAAGTGGTGCATGTGGTGCGCATGAAGCCGTACTTATCCCAGTGACTGACGTTTTAATGTTTCGTGCATGCACACGCTTGAATTGCGCATCGTGACGATGCTTCCCTAGGAAGGGAGGCAAATGCAGCGTCTGTAATGCGTCATGGACGATGAGCATAAGAAGATGCACCGGCATTTAAATGAAACATATCGAACAAGAAGAGGAAGTGACTAGCGCGCGGCATTAAACAGTCCGTTCTTTCTACTTATCCTGCCGGCTGGTGCGTTTGTCCCTAGAGTTTCCGACGCCGCGACAATATAATGGGATCTTGCCTGACAGGCAATATCCGGGATCACGGCTGACACTACAGCCTCTTTTTTCAAATATTATTAACGTGGCATAATCAAGCCGTTTTCTTTCGTTCAGTGTATGTTTAGGAGATGCTCACATTTTGGGACATGTCGGCCGCTTCGCTGGCCTTATAGTCTTACGCGAAAGACATAAATTCTGCCCGCGGAGCAATGATAAAATAGCACAGTATTTCGGTTTTATATTGTGCCTTCTCTCACCGACTTTCCATTTTCCCAAGAAGCGCTGCTCCGGGCGCCAGATATCCCCGATCCAACCCACACGGTGTTACAACCCGCGCACATAATACTAAGGCAATACAAATAGGCCAGACTATTGTCCCTAAAATTATGCCCAACACTTAAACGCATACAGGGCACTCTTATACAACAAGCACAAACCTACGCCTTACCCACACCTGCTAGACTCCACCTTATCTGGGGCTCAGAAGATTCACCACGTTCAAAACGTAAAACACTGCTAACAACACCCCTACACAGAACACATACCCTGGCACTTCTATCCAACCCCACCATTCCTCCCCTCAGAAACCCAGCTCTCCCTGCCCCCCAACGCCGGGTGGCTGACTCAAGCCTCAAAAACCCAAGCACAAAGATTTCTTGGTGCGTTCATCGAATCGGCGCTGGCGAATGCAGCAAGCGAGACCCTGGACTGAGAGTCTCTTACTAAAGTTCCGAGAACTGCAATAAAGCTTTTTCTCTCTCCTACAGCTTCGGAGTATGTCCTTCACACCACACAATCAGCCGTTATACCACAGCTCTTGCTGAAAATTGTGCGCTGTGGTCGCATCAGGAGGCATCCAACTTAATGAAGGGGTCTACAAATACGCACGGTCGAATTCACAAAGCTTTTCGTTCGCAAGCGATCTTTGCTATTGGGTGGCCGTCTTCTCTAATGATATTTTCAGCATCAGGATTGGCTGTCGTTCGCTATTGCGAACAATTATAGCTTAAGAGATTTTTCCTGAATACAAGTCCACGTCTACAAATAACCACAAGTCGGGCACCTAGGAAACAAGGCACGTTGTGTGGACTTGTCCACAAATCGTCAAGTATGGCTCTAAGGGCGAAAAACGCAAATTCGCAAAACGTTTCATTCGTAAGTGCCGGTTAACCATTGGCTGGCCGCCTTCGTTATCAGTAAGTACGGCATCGTGATTGGCTGGAATTTTCTCTTACGAGCGATTCTAACGTTAGAGCTCTTGTGAGTGCGATCCCTAGGTTCTGAGTAGCCTTTAAAATTTATTCTATTCTTCGAGCTCCCAGTTGTGGCACATCGTTTCGACATCTGGGCCTGTATTAATAAAAAAAAGTTCTTATGCCAGATCTGTTTGTAAGAGCTGATGTCAGCCAATAGTGACGTCGAACTTATTATTAGCGAAGGTAGCCGGCCAATGGCAAAACACACTTACAAAACAAAAGCTTTGTGAATAAGGCCCCTGAGCTAGTGTTAACGAAACATCTCTTACGTAGAGCGATTCCTCATTGACCAATGTTTAGGCAACTGCAACTCATTTTAGCGATCGGAATAACAACGACACGATCACCGAAGAGGAGTTTTGTGAAGCCCTGAGCCAGTAAATACGTTTTTGTGAATACAGACCCAAGGCTCATATTTTCTGTTAATACGGGCCCGGGGATCGTATTCCCAAAAGACTCGTTCTTTAGTGCCGCTTGCGATTAGCCATTACCGCGGTAATCGTTTCGTTATCGCGCCGATCGCTAAAATGAGCGACGGCTGTTTAAACGCTGGCCAATCGGGAAGCGCTTTTAAGCCAGGAAAGTTTTGTGAACATTGACCCAATGGCCTAATTCACAGCTAGAGTTGTTCGTAAGAGATGTTCGTAAGAACGTGTGCCACCCAGTCGTGATGACCGACGTAGCATAAGCGAAGGCAGCCGGCCAATGGCATACAGTCCTTGGTTCACTTTATTTATTGTAGCTATTTATTGTATGTATGTATGTATGTATGTATGTATGTATGTATGTATGTATGTATGTATGTATGTATGTATGTATGTATGTATGTATGTATGTATGTATGTATGTATGTATGTATGTATGTATGTATGTATGTATGTATGTATGTATGTTGACGCTAATATAGAGGAATATTTTGAGTTAGACGAAAATTCTGGATATTCTAAGTGGCACAAACAAAATAAAAATGCACCAAAAAACACACAGCAAACACATCAGTAGAGAGTTGCAGCATACGCTTCGGCTCTAGCGCTGTAGTACTTTTCAACGAGAACGCCCTTGGCGTCGGCATAATGCCCTCTGGACTGTAGCAATAGCGTGTGGACCCCCCGCGCAAAACTATTTCAGACGAGGCTGCGCGTGCCTTTGTACTCGCCCGCCACAGCCCAGAGAGGAGGTTCTCGCTCTGCCCGATGAAAGCGTGTACACTACGTGCCACTATCTCGATCAAATGCCATCTTCGTGCGTGCTAAGCCGAGTGAACCTGGAGGACGGTGGAGACAATAATAGTAGAAGCGTAGTGGTTGCTAGATCATTTTGTCATTTACAACAGTTTTTGTCCGCTGACTTGAATAGCTAGAGTGCGGTAACAATTCGGAAAAATGTGATACAATGTCTAGTCAATTCGGACTTATATTTCGTGTAGATGTACATCCAGGCCCGTGTTCACAAGAAATGTACTTGCGCCAGAGCTGTTCGCAAAAGCATATGCTAGCCAATCGCGATGTTGGGCGTATTTTTTTTTTTCGAATACTGTTGGCCGTCTTGGACGTAACAGGGTGGGTACAGTGTGCACATAGCGTAAAAAATGTAAGCACCTTACAAACGTAAATAGGACATGAAGCAATGAATATTGGAAATACAATGCAAAACAAATAACGAAAAACAAATACAATAGTTTGGCTAAGAAATACATGTTTGTAACATTGTGACAGTGATATTGGAAGCAGCATAAAAGAAAGACTATTGTATGTATTTCTAGAATAGTGCGACAATGTTTGTACGGCACTACTAAGCTTCAATTTCATAAAAGGTTTTTAACGCGTTCCTCAAAGATTTTAATGCGACTCGACTGCAAAACAGACGTCGGCAAACTGTTCCATTCCTTAATCGTTCGCGGAAAAAATGAATAAGCGTACATGTCCAGATATGCTTTTGGAATTGAGAACATGTAATGATTGTTTGACCTGACCTTTCTAGCCTGCCTGGGAGCAAGATAGTGTGTGGTTTCAATATTGAAGTGGCCTTTTGATAACAAAAAACAAAATTTAAGTCTAGCCAACTTCCGCCGTTGAGCCAGTGGAGGCAAATCAAGCAACCGAAGCATTTCGGAAACAGAGTCAGTACGATAATACCGGGAAAGAATGAACCTTGAACATTTTCTCTGTATCTTCTCAATGCGGTTTATTAATCCTGATTGAAACGGATCCCAAAGAACATTAGCGAACATTGGAAGGTCAAAAGCAAACAACACTTAATAACGGAAATCTTTAATTCGCCCCCGGCATCTGCGATGTTATAGGTTGGCGTTCATCCGTTGATTTGAAGCCTATCCGTAGTGCACAACATTCCGAGCTCAAGAGTAGCCACTGTCCTTTTCTCGCGTCCAAATTAATTTTTCCTATTTAATTTACGTTGCTATATGTCATACATATACGATAATTTTATTTTTATTTTCGCTAATTGACAGTACTGCGTTGTTCGAGTACTCAGGTTACCTCATATTTTACTTTCTTCAATCTTTGTTTGTTTGTTTGTTTGTTGATTGGTTTGTTTGTGTTTGTTTGTTTGCTTAATGCACAACATGGTTATTCCATCTGAAACTATACGCTCCAAACAGCGTTATTTTTTCTCGTTGCGTCCGCGAAGCTACTGTGTACATGATATTTTGCGTCGCGTTGCCCATCAAGGCTACATACTGTACGGCACTAACAACCAGGACTGCACAGCTCTGGATGTCAATGTTCTAGCCTGTGGAGTGCGCCGTTTCCTCCTCGTGTGCCCTGTGACCAGAAGCAGACGCAAATACACGTCTCCACTGCGAATCGCACGTCGCATACATAAATCAAACCACAGACGCCCCAGGAAAAAGTCGGCAGAATTACTGCATAAGATTAGCCTCTGCGGAGCAGCGTCTCGTGCCTGTAACCCCCATTCTTTCTGATAGCGCAAACCGCAAAGAAAACAATGCTCTTTCCGCGAGACAGCTCTATACGACGTCACCGACGGCAGAGGAATCTCCAGGTGAGCAGATATCTCGCCCCGTTGCGTATCGCTTCAGTTCGAGGGCAGCCGGAGCGCACAGTGCAAGTGAGCCCGTTCGTAGGCGTCCTCTACTCGTCCCAAGGCACGCCCAAGACTTCAGCGCTTTCTTACGAACAAACAAGCGTGCGTTTTGTTCCTATGCTGCTTGATTTCTACCTCCGTAGTAAGTGTAAGGCCAGAAAACATCGCGGCGACAACCCGCCACCAACCCCACTTTGTGAAGCCGTATAATTGAAATGCGTGAAGTGCAGAGTGGTTTGCAGCGCTGAAGGAATATAAACTAGCCTAGATGAAAACTGTTCTCTCTTTATGTCCCCTGCTTGTAACACTCGCGTGACGATAGCACTTGTGTATATACAACTGTACGATAGACCCCTATGCCGTATTTCTTCAGGTATTTTTGTGTTTTAGACATGAAATGAGTGTTTCTTTTCTCGCTTTTTTTTTCCTTTCCGAAAGTTCTACCCATTCACCAGAAATCTGCCATATTTTCTTCTTTGTTTTATTCCTTCGTGTACACATCCTTCAATGTTTTCATACCCAATTAGAATAACGGTGCTTTTTTGTCACTATTTTTTAATTACGTCTATCGCTTAGTTTATATTATCGCGTGCGGCGCAAGCAATAGTCTGGCCTTGATCGATCACTACCACTGACCGCTCCTGCAACCTGCGCCAGCATGAAGGGCAA
Source organism: Dermacentor variabilis (assembly GCF_050947875.1). Taxonomy (NCBI): domain Eukaryota; kingdom Metazoa; phylum Arthropoda; class Arachnida; order Ixodida; family Ixodidae; genus Dermacentor; species Dermacentor variabilis. The sequence goes on from NC_134568.1 coordinate 105,434,531, forward strand.
CCAACTCCCGATGACATTATTTTTGGCAACTTATGACTTACAACTGCTAACGTTGACTCTCAGAACGCGTTTCGCAACTACACATAAGTAACCGCTGTTGTGTAGTTGCGAAAGCTTTGTAAACATAGGATCATAAACCTTAATCAGGGCCTATATTAACAAAGGTGCATTGTCTCACGCAATAATTATTTGTATGTATGTTTACCGATCAATCATGACGGTGAATAAGTTGATATTGAGGGTATCGGTCAATAACGAACAGTACTTGCGAGTGACAATTTTTTGTATAATTCCAGCGACAAATGAGCAACGTTGATATTAAATCCACTGTCTGCACACCTAAATCACTCAACGGCGTTACAGGGCGCGACGTTGAAATCCGAGGTTGATATGCAAGCACGTACCACCCCCGATCACGGCTAGAGCTTCTGCACAAGGTGTAGCGTGCCACCAGAAGGCATGGCTGTTGCATTTTCATTGTTTTTGCACTGAATCAACATAAGAAAACACCGCGGCCGCGTAAGACGAGAAACAACAGTTTGTTCAGCTCTTTCAATGTTCACTTCAATTTTCCCCAAAAATGTTTCGTCGGATCTATGAACGCTCATAACAATTTTGCAGTAATGTTTCCAGGTGGGCAATAATTTGGCATGTTTTCATCACAGGTAAACACAGAGGAAAGTGTAGCAGCTTCGGTTGCAGGCGTGTAAATGAGAACATGCCATGCCTGCCCTAAATGAGAACACACAGTCACGGTGCTTACAGTAAACGCGTTTATTTGAGAATTGTGCCGCAGAACAATACGCAAATTTTACACATAAACGAATCTGTTTTACGTGGATAAGGCAGCGTAATTCCTGATGGTGAGCCTAGAAACACTTGACGGCGTATTTACGTCGTCAATGATCAGTAACAAGAGCCATATAACAGTTTCTTAGGCTTAGCGAACATATTATGTGTATCGGCTTGGACTTTCAGAGCGTTGCAATACATTCCCCAGTTTCGATTGTAGTCGAATTTCTTTTCCCTCTCTCTCACTAGTTTCTGTGAGTTTATTGTTATTTGTCACTTCTAATCAATGGTGCGTATTATAACCCGGCACAGAAACACTCACATGCAAAAACCATCGTGAAGGCGTCCTCGCTGTCACCTGCTCTTACACGGCTAGCTTAAGGTTGAGGGCAGATTGTCAGTCGAAAATTGGTGATCGCCAGGGTGACTGAGGGCAAAGTAGTTAGCTAAGAGCGACTGTAAGTGACTCAGGAGAAACCGTGCCACTATAGGGACAAACTTTCCACTGATGATAAGAATGCGCTAGAATTCTTTCTATTTAACTTTTGTGAAGGAGATGTCAAGATCGTTAGGAAATGTGAGCTACTCCCTTCCTTCCGCTGTGGAGGAAGCAAACATCGAGCAAGCATTGAACACACACACACACACACACACACACACACACACACACACACACACACACACACACACACACACACACACGCACACACACACACACACACACACACGCACACACACACACACACACACACACACACACACACACCTGCACGGATGCACGCACGCACACCTAACACAGCGCAGCAGGCACGGGAGAAGCATGCACACAGTCTACGATTTTGGTACAGCGGAGCTGCAGTAGCCAAACTTTCTATAGTGTCGAAGTTAATCAACAACAACTACAAGAACAAGCATTTTATGTAAAGGGGGCGGGGGAGGGGTTAACACGAACTCCAGGGTTGGCAGGAACGGGCTGTCGTGAACTGTTTATGTCTATATATATATATATATATATCATGAACGCAGACCTGCGAGAGGAAGCTTTGAGCTCCTGCCTCTTATTTTGCCGCTCTTGTCGTTGTTTTACAGCAATTTCTGCACGGGAGGACACTGCGCGGTTTACGACAATCTGATGTTGGCTGGGAAAAACGTAGACCATCCATCATGTGACCCCTTCTTGAGATGCAAAAAAAAGAAGAAAAAGTAACAAAAAAATGTGTGTAAGAAAATGCAGTAGGTCGATTCTCCGGAGTTGCGTTATCTATCTAGCCATCACTGCTACTGGCCGAAACTTGCTCACTTATTTTTTTCCTTTCACTGTAAGTAGCTTTATGTTTAATGCAAACCCCTTTTTGGAAGCTCAAAGCAGCGTTCTGCGTCCTATTTTTCGTCCTTCCACTCCTTTTTAATTTTGGTTTTATTATTAGCTATGTTGGTGCAGGTTACAAACACTTTTTTCTTCGCATAGCTGCGCACAAGACACCGCAACAACTGTACAAACAAAAAAGGGGAAAATTCAGACAGATTACTTCTGAAGTTCCAAAGCAACAAATTTTCTGGCCAGGTGCAAATGAGGCACCGAATTCACAATTTGTTTTTATTCGCCAGTGCTGTTTGCCAGTGGCCGACTGCCTCCGCTACTGATATGTTCAACATCACGATTGGCTCACATGTGCTCTTAAATATAATAATAGCGTAAGACCTTTTTTTTTTATGAGTACGGATCAGAGGTCTCTGGTGAGTGGCCCATTCCAAACCCAGCGCCCGAAAGCCGGTAAGAGCTGGCGCACTGGATCGCCTCTCTCATACGTATCAGAAGAAAAATACCCTTCACGCCTAGCATAAAACGCATTAACGAAGCTATATCATCGTAAGCATATCTGTTCAAAACGCGTACACGTACACGAGCACGCAGCGTCGACCGCTTCGGAGCTCCGTTGTCTGGCCAGAATACTCCGCAGCTCCACCAATGTGTGACGGGGCGTCAAATAGATGAAAAACAAGCACGATTTATGTACCGACTATTTACAGAGGTAGTCAAGATTGCTGGACACACGCAACGTCCCAGTGATTGTAGTCTTCTTAATTAATCCCAGTAGGCCCGTTTGTAACAATATGCACGATTACAAAAAAGTTCAATCAAAAGTACCACGTTTTACCAAAATGACAAGTACAGTAATCAGATTTAGTGACTAGCATTAATAAACAAGAACGAGGCAGATGTCATCAGTTGAGGCACGACAGGGGCACATCGGCCACTTCAGTAACCTATGGGAAATCGAAAAATAGTAGCGTTAGTCGCTTAACAAAGGAGCACAAGATCGCCTGTTCACGGCACAGGAGGTGCAGGTCGTGCTCTCCCAGTTGCCCGAGCGGTCAGCGCCGGGACTGTGGACGGTCTCACGCCGGCGTCGGGGAAAGGTGTCCTTAAAGCACAATCAAAATTCATTCTTTTCATCTTTAATTCGGCCCTGAAATTAGGTCACCTTCCTTGCTGCTGGTGCAAGGGCCGTCGGTTTGGTAAACCATATATGTAGTAGCTTTGGTGCTCAGACTGTTTCTCATAGTAATACAATTGTTTGTTTTCTTCGAAATGGTTTGTAATAAGCAAAGATGGGGTATAGGCAGGATTGTGTAGCGATACGGCCGCTGCACAAATTCCACTTTTGTAGTATATTGCTATTTCGCCAGGCTGATGGTACAGCAGACATAAGTGTCGTGACGGCACAACTGATAACCAAAACACTTTAGTGCACATAACTCTATCATTTACTTGAACGCAGCAGTCATGAAAGGATCATCAATGTTTTAAACAAAACTCGCAATGAGTTCATGCTTACTGCATTCGCTGTAATTGCTACCCTATTTTTTTTTTTTTCACGTCTTCCTACTCCGCTTATGACCAAAGCGGTTCCGCGAGTGTTTTTTTTTTTTTCCTTTGTGATCAGAACGTAAAATTACTCAATAATTACACTCTGTTACAGTAGTTTTCGTATTTGTGTATGGAAAGGCATCTAATGCACAGCTTAGATTGAGAAAAAAGAAACAGAAAGAAATATCACCTTTGACGCTAGCAGCACCGCTGATACTGTACTGCAAGAGCAGTCAAAATTCACGATCTCCTTGCCCCTTGCACAGTTGCTCACTCCTCTTCCAGCTATCCAGGCCAGCCATGTAGTAGTGCATCCTTCCCGCACGACGATGTTTTCACTCGCAGCATGAATGGACGCACAAATGTGTTCTCCCGCATAGGAAAATCAAGTCGGTGCGTGAGCCAAAAATGAGTATGTCACTCCGTTGACCTGCACATCCTCTGTGCGTTTTATTATTATTATTTTATTTTGCAACGTTTTTACCCCTGCTTGAAGCCCGATATCCACGCTCGCAAAAAGCTCGAGGGCCGACGTGGTTTCACGTTAAACTTTATACTGCGATTGCTGACGTACGAGATCGACTTGAAGTACTGAGAAAGAGACAAATTCCTGCGCCTCGTCGCCTTTGTCAGTGCCGGCGCACTGCCCTGTATCGCCATCTGCTTTCACTCGGCTTCGCCCGCTGCAACAGTGCCGGCGAGCGATGCCGCCAGCGAGTCGTCCGTCTTCGCAAGGGGACTCGGCACGCGCGCTTCCTCGGCAAGCGTGCGCGTGGCCCCCACCCACCTGTTCAGCTGGCGCACGCGGGCGCGCGCATGCGATGAGGCGGCGGCGTCCACGGCCGCGTCGTAATACGCAACAACGGCGGCTCGCGTAACGGTGCGTGTATCGGTGCGTATACACAGAGACGGCCGAGAGGAGGGCGAGAGGGGCCCTCGTTTTACCGGGTTACGGTACCGCGGCCGCCGCTCGTCATGCCGTTATGCAAGGGCCGCGAAGGAAGCGGGCCCGTTCCGAGGCGGCCGCTATAGGTCAAGGCTAGCCGCGCGCGCCGTCGGCTGCAGCGGTCGACGGCTGATCCACTTTCTCCCTTGCATCACCGCGCAACCCCGATTCCCGGAGCCCGCTGGCGGCTACTCGGCTGCCGTATGGAGTCCACACTGGGCCTGCACTCAAGTGTCGCCTTTCCGCGACGACCGCCTGTTCCGTCTTCCGTTACCGAGTCTCTGTGCGTTCTCCGGCCGGCGCCATCTCGGCACCGGCGCCACGTCGTTCTGAGGACGTCGCCGGCGACCTGCGGACCGGAGGCCCCACTGCGACTTACCTATCCGTCACTGCGCTCATGCTCGTCATAGGTGACGCCGCTCGTCCAGGTGTGCGCAATACCACCTAGATATCACAAGGCCTGCATACTCTGCTTTATGACGTCACGCTAATAGAGCCGAAATTTATATTGCCAAGCTCTGCGTGACAAATGCAGTGACGTCAAAATCATCGCAGTTTATTCGGCAGCATTCCCATTAGATTATATGGAAGTCGGCCCTATATCATGACGTCATAAAACGGAGCGTACTACAGGCCTTATGCTATCTAGGTGACTTTGGTGTGCAGCAGCAGCGTGGTCGAACGAATAAATGGTGAGAGACGGTGACCTGTCACAAAAGGAAATAGCTTTGTAATGTCTTCCGAAACTTGATGGCGAAAACTATCGTAAATATTGACGGCGTTTTTCAACCATGCAGATAAAAAGTAACCGAACACTTGATTTCATTGTACCTATTCTACGACGCCGAACGGCAAAGACGGTTTGAAAGCGTGCCGAATAAAGGCCTCCCACACGCGAGTACCCTACATTAGGAGTGTCCCACCGCGTGGTGGAACGAGAGATAGAGAGAGATATATATACATATGAAGAGGAAAGGCAGGGAGGTTAAGCAGATACTAGTATCCGTTTGGCTACCCTACACTGGTGTTGGGAGATAGGGATAAAAAGAAGACAGAGGAACGGATAAAAAAATGCACCCACAGGGACACGCACACGAAGGGCGTTCCAGTTAGAGACGTTCACAGAGTCCCGTAGATCGCAAAAAATGCAGTAGCGCTTGCACGGCCTTCTTCTATAAAATTATGTCCTGTCGATGGTGTAGAATTCCTTCTTCCGATAGTGGTCGGTCGTCCAGCTGGTTGAGCTCGTGGCGAAGGGATTCCCTCTGTGGACTGTGCTGCGGGCAGTCGCACAAAATATGGCCAATCGATTCTTCACGGCAGCAGCGGTCACAGGTTGCGGTGTCGCCCAACCACAGTCGATACGAAAGCGCGGCGTCCCCACGGCGGAGCTTTGATGGGACTCGAAGGCTTAATGTGGGATCAAGGGAGTACAGTCGGGAATTCGTGATATGTGGCTCATTACATTGCGACGTGGTGCACTGGCGAGCAAGCAGGCGGAGCTTCCGTGCTGCGTCAGTTTTAGAAAGTGGTATTCGTACGCGGTGGTCCTCAGTATGGGCTGAACGGGCAGCTTGATCGGCCCGTTCATTGCCGATAATCCCTCAGTGGCTCGGAAACCGATGGAAGGTTATTTCATGGCCTGGATCACTTATATGGTTCATCGTCTCAGCAATCTGAAATACTAACTGTTCGTGCGATCCGCGTCGTCATTATATCCGGCCTAAGTTACTGGTGGTGGTATAAAGGTGGTGTTCGCTCAACCTGGCAGTTTTCCGCCTGATTGCCTTTTCACAAACACAGGTGAAAATGAACAGTAGCTCAGGAAATTGGTGTCACGGAAACACAGATGCAAGTCGCTAAGCGTCCAGTGATTCCGTGTCACGCGACGAGCACGCGTGACACTTCGTTCCGCGGCGCGGCTTACGGTAGCAGAGCTCGTAGCGCCCTCTACCACCCTTCACTACATCGGTGATGAACCACCATATATATATATATATATATATATAGTTTTTATGCAAAGAAAAGTGAAGCTTGCGACAGAAGGAGGTAGGGGTGCCAGAGGGTTTCTACATCAACATACAGCTCCTAGGTCTTTTCTGTTCTGGCACGTTGCCGTGAGACAAAAATGCAAACGGGCTTGTTATACGGAAGCGTCATGCCGAGAGCCCCGCAAGCGTGTCTACACCGCCCTTTTAACCAGATGTAAACGGGACAAGGCAGCAAGCCTTCTGACTACTTGACAGCGCAGTCTCTAGGCAACTTCTGAGTAGCACGGTATGAGCGCACATGTTCCGCCCATTGCTTTGTATCGATAGAGCATGCGATCACCGGATCAGCTCGTTACCAGTGCATGGATATCCGCTGCGGGTGAACTACATTGCTCCATTTCTAAAAAGCAGAGATATGGGCATTTGTGGCACTGTTTCTGACAGCGCTGGGGGCCGATTCGTGAGCGTCGTCTTCTCGTTACTAAGGCCACCGCCACTTGATGCTGTCGGCATTCGTGGGAGAACCAGGGTGTGACACTGCGTCATACCTGATTTATGAGTTGTGAAAGTCGGCGTCTGTCACAAGAGACAGACAAGTCATATCGAGAGGGCGCCGCACTGCGACACGAACGCTGAAGGCGGTCGGCCTAGCGGTCGGCACGCGGTGACTGCACGTAAAGCAATCATTTGAAATCAACTATTCTCACTCTTGATGGTAGGCACAGGGCCCTGCAAGATATCGCCATTACCTCGTATGCGGATGCGAAATACAGTCCTGCACGACGGCAATATCCACAGTAGACTTTCGCTTCTTATCTTAATCTCTCTCACATTTCTATTTCCACATTTAATCTTTCCTTAATCATTCACAGCATCGTTTTGGACCTGCGTAAGTTTTATTGCGATAACAGTTGTTCGAGGCGCGTTCTCGCTGTCGCCATTGGTACCGTCGTCGGCATTGTCATGGTGTACCGCTATGGATGGCGCATGCGCGGTTCGCGCGCAGAGTATTAGAGGGCCTGCAGAGATGCGGAGTGCGTCTGGCTGCAACAACGATAAAGCAAAGTGTACGCAACATCAACGTTCCGCTCAATCAGCTCAGTGACTGAGCCACGACAGCATCCTGCCTTCCACAGCTGGCATGGGCGTTGTGCGCACGCGTACTATATAAACACTCAAGCGCTGCTACTAAGCTGCTAGGCGTATGCTCTGGTCTAAGTGGAAAGGACAGTAAATGTCAAGCTGACGTTATCTAATATTTCGCTGGATGCTCCCTAAAGCCGACGGTTTTCCGCCGGCCTTATCTCGTGCACCATCGAGGTGCGACGCTTCCATGCACCGATAATGGTGGCGCTCCTCTTCAAGCCAGCGTTGTGGGACGCCCGGTATAACTGCCAGGGCGCCGTTACTTCTGCTCATCAGCAGTTACCTTTAGTGCCGCATCGCGCCATGCCGCGCAACCCGCGTATAGTTAGAGAATGATCCGAAAAGTTCGTGCGCAATGCTAAACCTCGCTGTCGCTGTGAAGAATTCGCCCTTCGGGCGAAACTCCCAAAATTTGTAAATTAAATAAACATTTTTTTCTCGTTAATTCAAGCAAGGAGAGGCGCACACTAAAGGCACAAAGCCCGACAAAAGTCTCAGCCGAATGAATTATTTGTCGCTGCAGTGGCACGCGTGCGTGCGCGCGTGTGTGTGTGAGTGTGTGTGTGTGTGTGAGCGTGCGTTTTCTGGAAAAAAGAAATAACAAATCGCAGAGTTGAGATGCCGTTCGGCGTATCTGCTGTGGTTACCGCCTCGCTCTCCGACCCCGAGCGGTTACGCCAACCGCATTCCGCCGCGCCAGCATACGAGTGAGCGCCACGCGCGGCGTCAAACCAGCGCGCGTCTCAATGCAGCCGACGCTGTCTCTCCGACCGAGGCAAGCCCTGCACCGCTCAAGGCCGGTAGAAAAAAGAATCGCTGCTCGGCATGGAATACTGCGAAACTAAGCGTGCCACGGAGGATATATAGGACAGGAGCACTGGTCGAGCTGCTGTGAGCAATCGATCACGAAGCAAGAGAAAAAAAAAAGTCTTCGCTTTCACTGACGCAAGTGCTCGGGCGAAGCGTGCGGAAGGGAAGTGGCACACGGCACAGCTCCTTTATGCTAGCTGAGTTGTAAAGCGCCCGGTGCTGGTGAGTGCTGCTATCCTGCGAGTTTCTAGTCGCCATATATTTGCACGCGCTTCTCGAAGTTTGTCATTTTCTTTGTTGGTATTGTTGCCGCTGCCGCTGTTGCTACCTGCACGAAAGGTGTTGCAAAAAAGAAAAAAAAAAGAAAAGAAATTCTCGCAGCTTAGAAATCACTTCGTGAGCTGGAGTGTATAGTTTATTTTCTCTAGTAAATAGAGAAAAGGCACGAAATGCATAGTCTACCCTTCTCTGATAACTCACCGTGGTGGCTCAATCGCTATGGTGCTCTGCTGCCAAGCATGAATTCGATCAATGGTTCGATTCCCGACGGCAGGAGGTACATTATTATGGATACATTATGCGACAAGGCACGTGTGTTTAAATTTTACGTGTACTTTAAAGAATTCCTGTTGTTCAGAATTTATCCAGAGCTCTCCAATACGACGTCTCTCTGTAGTATGTGTTGGTTTGAAGAAATAAACTCAATAGACCAATCAAACAAACCTGCCCCCCAAACGGGTCGCACTTTAGCGAGTTTGACCATTCACAAATAAAGCATACACAGACAAGAACGAGGGACATGCGAACTTAACATTCGTGTAGCTCTCGTATCCAAGTGTGTAACAAGGAATTATTATGCTGGACGCACTTCATTAACGCCAACTAAACGAAAACTCCGGTGGCGTGCTAGCATTCGGCCTTCTCACTTTGCACTATTGCAGGCACTTTTCTTCGTTACCACGTCTGTCTTACCTTCTCTCAGCCTTCCTGTAGCAACGTTTTCCCGCAATATTTTGGTGGCGCGGGCAGGGGCGTTTCTTTTTACGTCTCCCGCTGTTTCTCTGGCTCGTCGTGTTATTGTCTCCGTATCAGCGTCTTCTGGTAAACAATACGAGTCTTCACGCGGGTGATGTGCAGTTCACCGCTCTTTCGGCGTCGACGCGTAGGAGGTTGTGTCTTCCACGTGACAAACAACACTCAGCATGACATCTTTCGTTCCCCGGTTTGTCCTAAACACCACCTGCTGCGACTTGCTGCACGTCTAAAGCAAGGAGAGAAAAAAATGCCGAGGGCGCGCGTACGCCAAAGGTAAATTGATCGTGGCGGCCTCCAATCCGTCACAACCAAACCCGCGGCAAATGTTTTGGCGCAGCTGGGGGAATTGGAGGAGCGCGTCGCAATAGTGGCGACTGCGCGGCTTTGACACCCTACACGGGCTATACGTTCCAACGGCTCATCGCTGCGATGTTTCAATGGCCTTATCAGATAAGCTTTTTTTTTTTTTTCAACTTCTACCCGCGTGACCTTGGCTCAACGTGAAAATACGCCGGGGGAGAGCGCCGGCTAGAAACGCCGCTCCTCCGGAGCTGTCGATCAATATGTACACAGCGACGCTATAGCGAAGCGCAAACGCCAGTGCGAAAAAGAAAGCAAGAACGTATAAAAAGGAAAAAAAAAAGAGCTGGTATCTCAGCTGACTGCATTCGCTTACCCCGAATGTTTGTACACGCGTGTGCTGGCACCTGCGCGTGCCATTCGAGAAGTTCACTTTCTCTCCCGCGGGAGAAGCCAGGCGTGAGAAAAACACGATGAATCACAGTGCCAAGTTGCCCCTTCGTTTTACTTCTTTTTTTTCGATGCTGCTGAGAGTGTGCATGCAGAGCCCAGCCTTCGTTCTGAGGTCTCGTCGACTGCCAGCCGGTATTTTCGCATTCGGCCGCTAGAGTGCTGTGTCAACGATTTGGAGTCAAAGCTTCATACAAGGGCGAGTCTTGGCCCACGCATTCGACGGGCGGATCTCAAATCGAGCAAACATTTGAAAGGGGGAGCCGAATCACAGCAAGCAACGCTCTGCGCCTTGAGAACGGAAAGCGACATGCTTTGGTGCGCACACACGCGAGTTCAAAAGACCTTGCTTGACTCTCCGAGCACCACAGAAAACTGAGCGCAACGAGCGAGATCCCACTTGCTTCTAGCACTAACGCATGCTAAAATTCCATCGCCGGGCTGACTCAGCTACGAACTTGTACCGCTGCTGGGCACGAGACCTCATGACTCCATTGCCTAGTTACTTGGCAACCATATTTATATCTAAATAATTGCGAAAATGTCCGTGTATTGAGATTTCGCCTGTACGTCTAATAATGCCAGAGCGCCGCACTTATTGCGAAGGCTTCCGCACCCGCCGCGGTGACTCAGTGACTGTAAGGCGCTCTGCTGCTGGGCATGAGGTCGCGGGTTCGATGCCCGGTCACGGGGGCCACGTTCCGATGGGGGCGAGATGCAAACACGCTCGTGTATACCGGGCTTTCGGTTGACGCCCCAGGCTATCGGAATTATTCCGGAGCTCCCACTACCCCGGCGTCTCTCGCAGCCGCATGTGTTGCTTCGAAAGATTCAATCTCAGCAATGTTATTTTATCAGCCTTCTGAAACTGAATTCCTCGCAGCCGTGGAATATTGCTTGCACACCAGCACCTCTTATTCACAAAAAGTTCTTAAGCTATACCTATATTTGTAAAAGCAGATGTCAGCCAACCGTGATGTTGGACATTACACTAGCGAAGGCAGACGACCAACGGCAAATAGCAGTTACAAACGAAAACCTTCGTGAATTCGGCCCCAGGTCCAGGGCACTGATGTGCGCTGCATGGCATGCCAATGACCACTGTTATTGACCTCACCATTCTATATATATAATCCACGTAGTTGAAGGACGCATCATATCCTGTGAGAGGCGCTAAACTCTTTTATTATGATCTTTTTTTTAAATAGAGATGCACTGCAATGTCCTCGCTAATTTCGAGGATTCATTAGAAGTCATAAGAAGATGCAACAGTTCATGTGTGTCGAAATTTACAGCTCATCACCGCTAATTGAACGACTACAGAACATGCAGTCGCTCGCGTTCTGCATACGTGCTTCAAGCTACGGAGCGTGCCTGACTGATTTGGTACCGTGAATAAGCATGCCGAAGTTGGGACACTGCTGCTCACAGGCGTAAACAACTCTGGTTCCAATTCTGGATCTCATTATAGATTGCGGAGACCATAAAATTGTCTCGTTAGGCCTCAGCACTCTCCAGGCAACGCAAACAGTAATTCAAAACTTCATTCTTTCATCTTTCATGTTATGAAACAAAACTTTAATTCAGAAAAATTCTTGCGTTCGTGCCTGTGCTAGTTTCTGTTGTGTTTCGCCTGCGTGTTATTGTGCAGCAAAGCTAATTTACAACACTGTGAGCCCCAGTACTGCCCCTCAATCTCATAATGAAATTAATGCGCTTTCTGCAACGCAAATATTTCATGGCGTGCTGCGGTATAGTGTACATGTGTTCTCTTATCTGTGGAGATGTATCTGAAGCATAATATGTGTTATCAAAAAATAAAGGCATTCTTTAATAAGGGCTGGAAACGTTTAATGGAGGCGGTGGAGACTTGGCTACATCACTAGTATGTTGCCCCCGATGACATACAGGGTGTTTCAGCGAACACTTTCAAAAATTTTTAAAGGTTGCCTGTGGCAGATATCACATTTCTAGTTCATGCGCCGGTCTACTCGAAGCGGCGGACACTACTTGCACAAATAAAGGATATGCAAAATCGACTAATTAACAAGAATTCGATAAATAGCTTTTTAGCAAATTATCTTATGACCCATGCATATTGCAATTTATAAATTCTAGCAGTGGACTTCGCAAGGCGGATCCACTTCGAACGAATTCTCAGGACGACACCAGTTTCGAGATATAAATTCGCGAACTTTGCGGAAAAATGGATCGGTGTTCCAGTTACTTGTGTGCTTCAGTGCATGAAACGACGTTTTGTTAACAAATCAACCGGAACGCCAATGCATTTCTCCGCAAAGTTCGGGAATTTATATCTCGAAACTAGTGTCATCTTGAAAATTAGTTCAAATCCGTCTTGCGAACTCCACGGCTAGAATTTGTAAATTGCAATATAGGCTATAATGTAATGAGTTTAAAAATTAATTAGTCTTTCTTAATTATATAGTCGATTTTGAATCTCAATCTTTTGTGCAAGTGTTGTCCGCCGCTTCGAGTAGAACAGCTCATGAACTAGAATTGTGATATCCGTCAAAGGCAACTTTTAAAGATTTTGAAAGTGTTCGCTGAAGCGCCCTGTATATGATGCCATGTTCACACACTGTACATGCAAAGCGCACAAGTAACAAGCGCAGCCGTACACGGTGGCAAGTATCTAGAGCGGCTGGTTCAGACCAGTATTCACCAGGAAGAACAATAGCGCCTTCGTTGCGCGCAAAGCACTAGCAGCGCTGCTTCAAGGTAAAAAAAAAATTTACATGCAGCTTGAAGGAACTGCCACGTAAATTTTAAATTTTTTATGCTGATTTGAGGGCTGCTCTTGCACCATGCATGGCGTAAGACATCGCGCACATTGCGCACAGTACAGAGTGGCGATCGCATTTATTGCACTTTGCGTCCGATGTAATAATAATAATAATATTTGGGGTTTTACGTGCCAAAACCACTTTCTGATTATGAGGCACGCCGTAGTGGAGGACTCCGGAAATTTTGACCGCCTGGGGTTCTTTAACGTGCACCTAAATCTAAGCACACGGGTGTTTTCGCATTTCGCCCCCATCGAAATGCGGCCGCCGTGGCCGGGATTCGATCCCGCGACCTCGCGTCCAATGTAGTTCGTGTAGGCGACGCTTAAGCGAGTGCAGCTTTAACTTCTACACGGTCATGCCTTCAACGGCCACTCGACATGCGAGGATCACATTTTGGGTATGTGTTAACAAACATTTGAGTAAAAGGGATAGATTTAGTAGAAGAATGTCGACCCTCTCGTCTACCCTGCGGGGCGCTGTTGAAGATGGAGGAACGAGGCGGTTTGAGGCACATTATACATTCGATAGAAGGAGAGGTTAGACCCGGACTTAAGTTTTGAACATATGCAGTGAATTTGTATGTGTTGTACATTGCGGACATCCACACGACTTCCTCTTCCGGCTCCTTGAAAGTGACTGGTTTATTATTAATTATTATCATTATCATTATTGTTGTGGCTTTTGTTGTTGTTACTCGAAAGGAAGAGGTTCCCGGGTTTCCTTTACGCGTATTTATTAGTATTACTATTACGTGAAAAAGAGTAACCGTCACCACTTTATGTGACTAAATATCCTTCTTTTATTTTCATCTCAATAATTTCACGAAATATCCCTTTCTTTCTTCCTTTTCTTCTTTCTTTCTTTCTTTCTTTCTTCCTTCATTCCTTTTTTCAACGGCAACACGTGTCCAGCACGTGGCCAACACGTGACGACTTCGCACAATTTGTCGAGAGTCGTGTAACAACTACAGCGGTCGATAACGATTGGTTTCGGCACATTCTATTGTGACAATAGTCCATTTCGTTATCGTTCGAACTCAGCAGAGAACAAATTTTCACTACGATTACGTGAAACATTCCGCTTATGTATGCGTTCTACGTCTGGTCGTGACCAGCCGTATCTATAGATGATAACTTTTACTTATAAATCTACTCACAGTATCCTCAAACCAAATTCGACTAAGGGTATTATTACTTAATCTATGGCGTTTAGGGCTGAAAGCAGTGTCATTTCCGTCATTCAGCTTACATGGCAGAGCTGAAGGGAGCGTTTTGCAGAAACGCACCACAGGTAACTATGTGATGCAAAGTGAGGAGCCCATGCAGAGAAACAAGATACCTGAAGCAAAATGGTCATCTTCTGACGCCCCCAAACAGCTAGTACTAAGAAAGAAACAAAGAAAGAAAGAAAGAAAGAAAGAAAGAAAGAAAGAAAGAAAGAAAGAAAGAAAGAAAGAAAGAACGCCGAAGATAGTCAAGCATGCAGTGTAGCCCATGCACTTTTGGCGAAAACTGTATAACCTGTGTCATCCCCCCCCCACACACACAAAACATAAAAATAGAAAATAAGGCCTTATGATGAAGCTATTGTCGTGGACACTGGCCTGTTCGGGTAGCGTAGAATGTCTAGAGGGCGTAGAGTCATCTATACTTCCAAAGCAATCCGACCACGGCTGCCAGTTGGATGACCTTTTGGGGGGACAGTGTAGCGGTCATACATGAAGCAATCGAGCTCGTTATAACAAGGTTGTGGCCTGTGACGGGTTACATTCTGCAAGAGCATGCCGCCTGCTCTAGCGGTAGAAGGGCACCGGCCGGAGAGCGCTCGTTCCTATATAACATCGCCGGAGATTTGGTGAGGAGGCGCAGTGCGCTGTTTCCCCCGCGGGGATCCCTCGCACGTACCGGTATCGGTGGCGCCCATCGATATTAGCAGTGCGTGCCGACCCACATACACGTGATGCAAGTCGCCAGCCTCGTTTGATAAGGCTATTGGAATGGCATTTGTTTACGGGCGTGAGAACTACCGCGCTAAAGCAACGTATGCAACAGCGAAGCGCTAAGAAAGAACAAAGAAACAGAAACAAAAAGGAGATTTCCAGTAGTAGTGTTTTGTCAAAGGGCAGCATCACGAAATGAGGTGCAAGGACAGGTCGCAGCGTCGTTTCTGTAATTGTGCAGAATACGCGGGCCTCTGTATATGTGATTTCATCAACACCCCAGTGCGATTGCGTTCGTTTGTACACGACAGAGCGACGCGCTCTTTGTAATTACGCTCACGCGTATCTCCCGAGTGTGTCGGCGCACGTGTAAAGGTTTTCGGCGCGTGCTGTGAAACGTCTCTTTCACGCCTTCGTGTCACATCGCGGTTCTCTTTTGCGAGGACATCGTGAGTATGAATTTGCTAGGCTGGTCTTACCATGCTGGCGAGGGCCAGTCGCGCTCGTCTCCGCAATCCGTGTTGAAAGGCGCGGAATTGTTTTTTTCCTTCTTCCTTTCTTTCTTTCTTTCTTTCTTTCTTTCTTTCTCCAGAAAATACGCGCCGCATTCTTAACGCATATGCAGCGTATGACAGCAATGCCGGCCAGTCAACCTTTGGGGTACAACAGGCTGGAATAAAATTTACAGTTTTTGCCATCTCTGTTTTAGGCCGTTTTACTTGCCTTGTGGCTCCGCGGAACGTCAATACCTGAAATTATGGCTTTTTTGAAGCGCTGCCATACATTGTTATTCGGCGTTTTTCAACGAGCACACAAGTAATTAACACTCCCCAGTTTATCCTTTTGATGAAATTACTTTCGGTTTTTGGTTGCATTTGTCATTCTTTAGTATTTGGATTGTAGTCTCACAGAAAACCAAAAGTCGGCCGTCAATCAGCGAAACACTGTCACCTGTAGCGTATACCGGAGTTCGCGAAGCGAATGGCGCCGTTTATCGTGGGCTTTTACTGCTGCTAAGCTGTTTCAGCTGCAGACCTCTTTGGTGACAGCAATGACTCAGTGCATTGTGTCGAGTCACGTGATTATCAACTCACTGTTGCGCCTCGGTGACGCAGACCTCCGTCTTCGACGTATGCTCCACCGCGAGCACCGTTTGAGCTTTCGCGTTGTACTATACTGATACCGAGCGTACATTTTATTTGCGTTCGCAGTGGCTGGCTTTGTGCTCAAGCGCCAGTTAGCAGCGCCAGGCGCGTCATGCTACCCCATAAAGCCGTGCACGCGGTGAAACTGCCATCATCAAAATGTCTAGATTGATGTAAGCCGTGTAGCTGATGTAATTGGTCTTTCTAGAGGCGGAAGCGTCACTGAGGCATCAGAGTTTTGTCTGTGTCCGCACAAGCCCACTAGAGAGATACCACGACGAGCTACAGAGTTTCAGACTAAGCTACCGTACAGTAAGCGAGCGCCTGCGCGCTCGTTGCCATTTCGGAAGGTGATGCCTTCCGTGTGCATGTACGCGTCTGGTAGCCGAAACGCTACCAGACGCGCAAACGCAGCTGTCCCCCAGGTCAATTAAGTTGTCATATTCAAATATATATCAAACGCAGGAATGCTATCTTTACGTAATCTAGGGCTAAAGCAATATGAACGAAGCTTGTCAAGAACAGAAGTTATAATGACTGCCGAGATTTCTTTTTTTTTTATAGTGATCAATTTTTTCACAAAAGAAATATTGCTGAAAATCGGTAAATATGAAGAAAAACAAACACGAAGCGCCAAGTTTACAACGCCGCAACTCTGCCCCAATTCTGTAAGCATCAAAAGTGCACAAAGCCAATGCACTAGTTTACAGCGTGGAATCGTTATGATGATAACGTGGGTTTCGCTAAAGTGCTGTTGGCAGAACATGTTTGTTTTTAGGCAATGTTTAATAATTTTATTACTTTTGCGCTCACGCATGCCGTTTATAGAACTGCAAGATATATTTTTCTTGGGCGTGTATCAATGTTATACGAGCTGTAAACTTGGTTCTTCAGTTTTCTTAATTTATATTATTTTTGAAAATTTTGCAAGAAGTTTAGTTATTATTATTATTATTATTATTATTATTATTATTATTATTATTATTATTATTATTATTATTATTATTATTATTATTATTATTATTATTATTACCGTGAAATACCATCTAGTTCATATTTACCGCCCACTTATCAAGTTTTCCGACGAGACCACGATCCTCCACCTAAATCAAAGGGCGGCGGGGTCCTGATTGCGATCAATCGATCATTCGGATCCGTTCGGCGCCGTGATTTAGAATGTGCAAGAGAATGTGTCTGGGCGGAGATTTTTGGTGCTGGTAGCAATAAGCTATTAGAAGGGAATTTCTATGTTGCGGCTGATATGAATGTTGAGATGTACATGACTATTCCAGCCATAAAAAAAATTTTATATCGGCCCATGCTAACCATAGAATACTGATAATTGGTGGTTTTAATACCCCTGGCATTTCCTGGCAAACTGGTGAAATTTCAACCCATTCTTTTTTACTTATCGGCCATGTGCAACTCGTTATTTTATTTTATATATTTTACGTGTCTGTGCCAATTTAACAATATCCTGTATTCTTGTGGCAATGTACTAGACCCATGAGTTAGTAACGCAGAAGCTGTGAGTGTGTCGCGTGGCGACTTTCCCCTTGTTAAGCGACATAAATATGATCTCCCGCTTCATATCGCATTACAATTCGCCATACCTAGTAGCAGGATATTAAAGGATACAGCAACACATCAGTCTTTAAATTTCTCAAGTAGAGATTACGCGAGTTTCCACCATTATCTTAATAATGCGGACTGGTCTTCAGTAGTAGAACTAAGAGATGTCAATGACCAAGTCACGGCATTCACGAATATTATTCACGATGGAATTAAGAACCTTATACCACTAAAAGGTGATAAACGCTCTAAATTTCCCCAGTGGTTTTCTGTTGAACTGAAAACAGCTTTGAAGCTTAAAGACCGTGCTCACAGGAAGGCACGGCGTACAAATCAGGAGCACTGGCATATAGATTTTAACATGTACAGGGCACTCTCTAAACGTATTTACAAGCCTGATCATTCAATCTATATGGCACATGTGCAAGCTAGTACTTCTAAAAATTCAAAGTCTTTCTGGAGACACGTTCGTGAACAGTCATCCAGCAATACAAAACAAGATATCTCTATACTTAGCGGTGACAGCCAACCTGTTCCATATGTCGCGGGCGCCTTCTCCCTACACTTCGAGTCTGTGTACGGTGAAGGGTACAGTGACGGAGCTTTCCAATCCCCCTTCCCTAGATTCAAGTCTATCGGTCTCAGGGGAACTTGTCTTTGAGCGCATAAAATGCTTAAAACTGCCTTTTTGGAGTGGTCCTGATGACATTCCACCTGCTTTGTTAGGACGTAAAGGTCTTTGCTTGTTCCAGTGCTTGCTTGCATTTTTGTATTTTTAATTCAGCTTTAAAGACGAACACGTTTCCAAAGGCTTGAAAAACAGCGCGGTTCGTTCCCGTCTTTAAGTCAAGGGTAAAAACTTCTGCGAGTAACTAGAGGCCTATTTCTCTCCTATGCGCAGCATCTAAATTATTCGAGTCAACTCTGCACTCAATAATTTCATCTGCTATTAAAAATACTATCATTCCTCAGCAGCATGGATTCATATAGCAACGCTCCACAACTACCAACCTCGCTTCATGATGCATGCCTCTCAAGCAGTGTATAAGAAAGTACAGCTGGATGTCATTTATTTTGACCTCAGTAAGCCATTTGATGTCGTATGCTACAAAATACTCCTTCAAAAGTTGACACAACTTGATCTGCACTATTTTGTCACGCGTATCGCCAGGAAAAAGTTGCGTGAGTACGGCAAGGCTTTAAATGTTTCTACGAACTAAATGTTTCTTAAAACCTTAAATGTTTCTACGAATACGAACTGTTAACAGTTCGTATTCACCCCCTGGCTATGTCACTTCCGGTGTTCCACAAGGCAGCGTTTTAGGACCCTTACTATTTCTAATATACATCAACGATCTGCTACTAACATATCTTCTTCCATCCGTCTTTTTGCTGACGATTGCATAATTTACCACACCATTAATTCTATCGACGACCACATCGCACTTCAAAATGACCTCAAAAATGTTTCTGATTGGTGTAGTACCTGGCAAATGCATCTTAACGAATCTAAATGTAACGTTATCACTTTTAGCCCTAAGCATGCAAATTCTAAGTTCACCTACTTTCTTAACTGTTCTCAGGTCTTGGAAGCATCTTCATATAAATCTCTCGGAGTTCACCTCGCTCCTAACCTGTCCTGGGCATCCCACGTCACCGCGATTTGCGCCAAAGCCTCACGAACGTTGGGGTATTTACGAAGAAACTTAAAAAACGCCCCAACCAGCATCCGGAAGCTTGAATATGCAACATTTCTCCGGCCTCAACTAGAATTTGCAAGGTCTGTGTGGTCGCCTCATCAAAAATATCTAATCAATATGCTAGAAGCCGTACAGAACAGAGTAACACGTTTTATTTCTTGCGATTATAACTATTCTAATAGCGTAACTGAGATTAAACAGAATCACGACATCATTTCATTTGAAACTCGCCATTGCATCGTACTTCTCTGTTTGTTCCAAAAAAATTTAATTAAATTATGGGGTTTTACGTGCCAAAACCGCTTTCTCATTATAAGGCACGCCGTAGTGGAGGACTCCGGAAATTTCGACTACCTGGGGTTCTTTAACGTGCACTTAAATCGAAGTGCACGGGTATTTTCGCCCCCATCGAAATGGGGCCGCCGTGGCCGGGATTCGATCCCGCGACCTCGTGCTCAGCAGCCCAACACCATAGCCACTGAGCAACCACGGCGGGTTCTGTTTGTTCCACGAGTACATCCATGGTAATAGGCTGTCTACGCTACCTCTCGAAAGGCCTTTGCGCATGTCAAAACGCCTCCATAACAATTTCAGTTACTTGCGCATCTTCGGTCACACATTAACCTTGAACAGTTCTGCGCTTCCACGTGCCATTTCTCTGTGGAACGATTTGGCCGATACTATCGTTCCCTTAACAAACCATTATTCCTTCCGCAACCAAGCCAGCAGTCATCTTTCAATAAGACCCTTTTAATCTGTTCACCGACTTGTTGCTTTTCATTGTTATTTCTCAGTTGCATTCTGGTTTGCACTGCGCATCAGTTACATTTTGAAAGTATGGTGTACCTCTTGTGCTTGAATGCTTTGTATTAGAAATGTATAAGTGCCACTTGTTACATAATATGTTTACTAGCTCTTATAGTACTCTTTCCGTTTATGCCCCCCTTACGTCATGCTCCTATGGGGGCCTGTAAAGTATTTGTAAATAACTAAATAAATAAATAAATAAAATACTCCTTCAAAAGTTGACACAACTTGATCTGCCCCACTTTGTCACAGCGTTGATAAGAAGCTACCTCAGCGACCGGTAGTGCTACGTTAGCTTAAATGATCAGTCATCAGAACTTTATGCGGTTACAGATGGAGTTCCTCAAGGGTCTGTCCTGGGCCCTCTTCTTTTCTCGCTGTTTATTAACGACGTTTCGGCAGTCATTCACACTCTTGAATTTTGTTACATGCTGATGACGAGAAAGTTTTCACAGCCGGCAAAGAATGTTAATAATTGCGCCGCTCTTCAGAAGGACATTACGAACCTTGCGTCATGGTGCGCTGAAAACAAGCTGGTCATAAATGCATCAAAAACGAAAGTTGTAGTAAGCTTCACACGGAAGACTAACGGGAGTTTATTTCCCTATAGCGTTAAAGACGTTCTCCTGCCAAGAGCTCGGGGAACGAAGGAACTTGGAGTTTACTTCGGTAGCTCTCCGAGTTTCCCGCCCCACGCTCAACAGACGGGGCAGCGCGCACTTCGAACGCTCGGCACAGGATGTCGGGTGACGAGAGGCTTCAAACAACCTGGGCCATTTGTAACTTTATATAACAGCGTATGCTTTCCAGTTTTTGGGTACGCCTCCGTCGTTTCGAGCGGCACTTGTAGGTCAAATTGGGAACTTCTCGAAAATGTGCAAAAAAAAGTTCACATCTATATTTAAAGATCGATTCTGTCAAAAGCCTTCCATCTCTATAGAGCTAACACAGACCCTCACGTTACCTACCCTCACCTGTAGACGCAATAAATCGGATGTTCTTTTTCTTCACAATTTAATACATGGAAAAATTTGCTGCTCTGACTTGCTTTCTGATGTGCGCTTTTACATCCCGCAGAAAGGCACCTTTCGACTTTCCGATTTTCGTGACCCTCTGTCTAGGGTGCCGGCGACATACAACGCCCATTCACAGTGGCTGGATATCTTCATGCGTAATTTTAATATTTTCCTGGAAGGAGTTGCAGAGGAATTTCAATAACTGAACAAAAACTCTCATATCTTGTGCGTTCCGTCATTCTGTAATCCTTTCTTCTGTTTCTCCTGTTTTGCTTTGTATTCTCTTTGTGTAGACATTTTGTGCTCTGTTAAAATCTGTATTCGCGAAATTATCATTATTATTATTTTTTATGTGTGCGCGCGTGCGTATGTGTACATGTGTGTGTGGGCGTGCACTGTTTTTCCTGTGCATCGTTTTGCCAAGTGCACCAGCACCAAGACCCTCGAGGCTATTCCTGGGCATTTTAACAAACACTTTTGATTGATTGATTATTATTATTATTATTTGTTTTGAAAACATATGTACATTTGACAAGAAAGGGTAAGCGAGGAACAGGCTGGGCCACTGGAAGGGGCACAACGCCTTCCTACTCTTCAGAAAGGAGGGGACAGCAATGCAGAAATAGAAGACAGAGAGGAAGAGAGGAAAGACGAGAGAAAGAGCAAAATGACAAATGTTAAAGAATGAAGTAGAACACACAGTACAGGTCAGACACAGTTGGACCGGTCACTGCAGGTCACACTACTACACAATGTTCAATAGAAGAAATAATGTCTGAGCTAGAAATCAACCTAAGTGAGTTAATTCTAGAAAAGTAAGTAGAGCGCGATGAGCCTGATCACGTCGAGACGCACAACCACTGATTCGTCCAGTGTCGTACACTAACTACAAAAGAAAGTATAAAAAAGAAGCAGAAAAAAATGCGCTACAAACAGCAAGCCTAGTCAGTTTCTTGTACAAAAGTAAGCAGGACGCGATAAAGCGGCGGGGGGGGGGGGGGGGGGGGGGGGCTTGGTGGCATCGAGACGCACAACCACTCGCGTACAGGTAACCATCGAGGGTCGTACACCCTAGGCGATAGTCCGTCAGTAGCCTAAATCAACACATTCTGAACAGTCCCTACAGCAGGACTTTATTCTTCAATGCATTAAATTTATTTACATTTGGTAAACGGTGTGTCGCTGTGCTTGTGCGTGATGCGTTTGTAAGCGAAAAGTTATGATAGCGAGACCGTAGGCGTCGTTGTAAATAAAAAAAGAATTAAAAAAGCTGTTTCAGCCGAAATGCAAGAATACCCTTTCTAATCTCATCTCTACCAATTGCAGCATCATAACCTAACGCACCTGTGCTCGCAAAGATCATCTAATGACTCGCGACTCAGCGCGCAGTGTCCGCTGTGTGCTAAACGTTGACCTGATGGGTCCAGCAGCGATCCATCAGTGTGAAAAATGAAGCGCGGCGGCAGTGGTAGGAGAAGACACCAAAACACCCCGCGTGGCTGTACCGTCTCTAACGCTTAAATTATACGTTACGGCAATGAACTTCGCTTTTTTTTTCCCCGCATGTGTCAAGTGGTGGATGCGATGGGCCGACCGCCGGCGGGCATCTTCGAGGGCACCATCACGGACTTCGGTTCGTTCGACCAGTGCCTGGAAGTGCGTGCCCAGGATTCGTGGGGCGACGAGACGTTCCGCGGCCAGTACTGCTCGCTGTTCCTCAAACCCAACATCGACACCAGCAGGCCCATCAGCTTCCTCAGGAACAGCCGCAGGGTACGAACTGTGTCTCCCGCGGCGCCGCCGCTTATGGTGATGGCGGCCGCCTCGATGGCTCACAGCTCGCTCGCACGCAGAACCTGAGCCGTATCATGAAGTCCATCTGGTTTCCGGGATTCCGGCTCGGCATCTGCGTGCCGTCCGCCTGCTCCAGGAACGACATCGACGTGCTCATCAAATCCGGTGGGTTCAGTATAGAAACTCCCAACGAGAGGTGCGACTAGGGATGGGGTACGTACGTGCATGGCTCTCGCCATTTCCTAAATAGACATACCTGCCTCTTACTACAAGCGCGGTGGTACACAAAGGTCAGTGAGGACATTTACAAGTGGTTGCCACGTTTCTGTTGTACTTTCTTTTCGCTCGCGTAAAAGTGTAAGTCGTACTAACACTATAGCTCTTTATTTTTTCGTATGACATGTAAGTCTTAGAAGAACTCGTTCTCGGGCTGGTCCTTTCGTACTTAAAGCAATAACCGTAGCGTTAACACGAGTGGCAGAAGAAAGTTGACAAGGCGAACGCTACCGCCCTAGACACCTTTCGTCCTGTCACCTTTCTTGTGTCCCTGGTGTTCACGCCCCGGCTATTGTACTAAGCAAGTAAGTCGTTACAAGTAGTACCCTTGTACAAAACGATATAAGCGTGCTAAAGTCATCACGTAGTTGAGATATCGCTTTGGATGCGCCAAGTACCACAAACATGCGCAATAATGCTGCAGAAAGTTCGTCACACTATACTGAATGTTTGAGGGTAGGGGTGACAGTTCGCTTACGTCGCAAGCTGGATATGCGGTGCACAGTTCGAGCCAGCTATTTCTTTGATTTCTTTCTATACAACCGGAAACATAAACGTCATTCTTAGTCTCGCTTCGGTATAAAAAAAAGAAAACGAATCACGTGCGCCATTCGTGTTCAGCAAACACACACACACACACACACACACACACACACACACACACACACACACACACACACACACACACACACACACACACACACACACACATACATACATACATACATACATACATACATACATACATACATACATACATACATACATACATACATACATACATACATACATACATACGTAAGTACGACGCGCGCGCCTCTCGGGACACCTCTGGCAAATGCCACTTCGATGCGTGTGATGCCTTTGTGTAGTGTGCGTGAACTGAAAGACTACCCATAAATGCAATATTAAATCAATGGATATTTTGGCACCTTGCCGTGAGAACCATTAAGTAATCAAAAAGGAGCTTGTGTACCCATTATATATAAGGCTTGCGCGACAACAATAACAAAACGCTAAGTGAAGTCACTCGCGAAAGCTAGCCATTTAGAAAAAATGAGGAAGCACTAGGAGGAACAAATGACAAAGAAGCTTGTCGGCAATCTACCAGGGTACAGCGGCGAGACCGCCTTTGTGTGGACACAAAGGCGCAGAGCTTCAAAACCAAATGGGTCGGACTGAAGTACGAGTAGAAAGGAGGCGCTCGGCAAGGTTGCCTCCGCTGTTTACATGTTTGAATACATAGACACGAATATGACGACGGGGCCAGAAATGTAAAAATCTTGCAATATCTAAAGGACACTCGAATCTACACTTATGGACCCGAAGTAGCAAACAACGTGAAACTACAAAATCAAATGCTGTTGGAAACGCAAGCGAAGAGTAGTCCGGTCAGAGGTCTTTAAGTGCACTTTGATTATACGTGCCTGCTGTTTTGACACCAACTTCTATCGGCGGACTGTGGACGAAATTGGCAGGGCCCTCGGAAACAAGGACGTCGTGGCACGCATCCCTGCCTGTTAGGTTGTCGTCGGCGCAAGTTCGGCCTGCGCACGTTTGACATATATGCAATATGTTTTCTCCAAGACGAAAAGGTAGGCGGGAGGTCAGAAAAAGAAAGGAGTAGGGGGGAGGGGGGACGAAACGTCTCTGGTGGTTGTGACGAGACCGCCTTCCGCGAAGTCGTCGCGCACACATGCTTCATTTCTCGCTGCGCGGTCGCCGGAAGCGCCGATGTTCCCGCATCGAGCAATGCATGGCCTTGAATCCGCGCGGTCGCCTTGTGAATCCAATTTTTCCGCACACTGACTGAGCGGAGGTCCTCGTCTGGCGGCGGAAACGTTCCGGCGATTGAAGGGTGGTCTCCCTCACCAAATCCCAGTCGCTGCCGGTTCCCTTAATAATGACGGCGCTGCGTTGATAATTTCGCCGGCTTCGGTCGATCGCTTACGATGCCTCTACGTCGTCCTTGAAGCACTTGTGCATCTTTCGGGTCGCACGAGCTGCACAGTTAGTGAGGCGGCGATGTGTACCGTACTGCCAGGGCGGAAAACGTATTCTGTCGGGGTTTTCCAGACAGCGCTGTCTTATTCACCAGGCTGCAAGAACTCCCTTACACAGTTTGAGTTGTTTGTTTCTGGGAAATATGGCGTAGATAATGAACAATTCGTGAAGTCTATTTCTGACAAATAAAGCTGACTGAGATCCAGTTTTATCCCACAGTAAAGTTACAGCACGTAAACAATAAAACCGATTTACCTAATCTTAGGAGGAACGTTCCTTTTTTATATCTCCTTTTTCCTGGCTTTGTTTTACTAATTTAACAGTATAGCTGTGTAGGATTGTTGGGCCTCCAAGACAGCCACAGTAGTAGCAGTTCCAATTTCCAATAAATGTCATGATGTCACTCACTGTTCTGTTGTACAGCGTGAACGCCAAACACCACAAAACTGCCAATAGCACACCAAACTACGAAGAGTATTACTTCAATCTTACTTCCCTATACTGCTGAACGTTACACAAATAACCAGAAGATCCATGCGGAGAAAGCTGCGAATTTAGTCGGCGTCAATAAACCACACTTCTGTTATTCTCATAAACAAGAAATGCAAGCCGCGTTAGCGGGCGACTCACTCATACAAGTATGTCAAATACAAACAAGACAGAGCTGTCACAGTAACATGGAGACTTGAAGCGATCAGCAGTAGTTCAGCTAGGGATGTCACTCTGGAGCCAACATTTCAAAGAAGTGGACAAGTAGACAAGTCCACTAGTCGAAACCTCGGCTACAGCGGCATCCGTTGTTCAACCACTGTCGATCGCTTCAAGTATCTGACATAGTTTCTTCTACTCATCGTATGAAAAAGATGATCAAGATGTTGAACGACTTGAACGAACCCATCCTCGATATAAGCGAAGAACGCAGCATGGTTTTCATTTTTCATGGTGGCCTTTAGCGTTATCAGGACTTTGAGAGCTGCTTCAATCGGTTTGCATGGTTGTTTCGCTAGCGCTTCATCCCGTTTCCACTCTGCGCACAACCCGACGTTCGCAAACGCTGCCCTCGAAGTCACAGAGCACAGCACCGAGTAGCGCAGAACCCAAGCTAAAGATTGCTTTTGCAGTCTATCAGTACCTTCCGTTAACCTCTGCCTTTTCTTCTGTGATGCAGCTTTCAAGAACTACGGCGTGAACGCATCAGTGCCTCTTTGCGACGTGCAGAGGGACATCCAACTGGACAACCTGCAGCAAGTGGCACTGTAAGCAAACGCACGGCGAACGCGCCGCCATATATTCGTCACCTAGGCGAAGGTCACTTGTGAAACTGGTTTTTCAGCATACCAAATATACGTGGAGTTGGTGGTTCTTATGTGACACCAGTCATTCCACTGCGTGTTAACGTGTAAGCGCGGTTTATTGAATGTGATTATCATTCGATTCGATGTTACTTCGAAATGATCGCAAACGCAATCGCCCGTGCGCCACAATCCCAAATATTTTGGTAAACAAAGCGTTTATCTGTGAATTGAAATGAAACCGAAGCAGGAAGTAGCGCTAGCGTTAGCGCACTCGTCTAAGGCGCACTGGCGCCGCCTATTGCAGAACGCTGCTTCGCGACGGCGTTGCTCATTTCGCTTCGCTGCAGCTCGCATGCGTGTCACGCACGTTGCTCTGTCTACGCTGCGCCACAAACATCGCAGCACTCGCTAAGCTACGCAAAAAGATTGGCCGCACACCAGAACACATGCCCTATTAGCCACAAGAGCCGCCTCCATGAGAGCTAGAAGCGCGATCGGTGACGTGCTTAACCGGCAGTGATGGCATCGGTACTTTCGTGGGAGTAGCAGTGATACAACAGTTCCGAATTACCGGCGATACATGCTGCATCGGTACCATTTACCGAGTGTACGCGTGCGTGCATGAGTGCTGGGTGAGGTGGATGAACAAGTAAAGAAATGTGCACCCCTGAAGGCGTCAGCAGATGCCATTCTGCAATTCCGTTCATAACAATGTCGAGGTGGAAAAATTGCACAGGTGAGATAGGATGAACAACTAAGAATGTTCGCAGAGGCATTTGGCTTCAGGCAGTTCATCTTGAGCAAACTGCAGCGCTGCTGAGCATAAACGACCAGCACTGCTCAGCTCATTCACGCATGCGTATCTGCACGTGCATCACTCTATAACTGAGCTCCTCGCAGAACTCAGTAAAATGTAAACGCTCTTAGGTATTTATACTCCGAGAGCAGGGTAAATTTAGGCAGTGACGCACGAAATTGTACATACACGACGACCGTGGGAATGCGCATCCTTGACGCTTACAGGATCTGCTTGTGCGTGGTGCTGAGCATGGTGGGCCTCGGGACCCTGGTGGACGTCTTCCTCAGGAGCCGTCAAGACAAGGACCGCAAGCCCCGTGCGTATGCTGATTTCATTGTCTTCTACTAGTCACTTCATGCTTTGTGTTTTTCCTTCGTTTACTGAACATGACCACGAGTGCTAAACTTGCACCACTCAATGCGCTTTCTGTGTTCAATGATCTCGTTGGCCCTAGGAACCAATGTTGCTCCAGCACGGTTCTGCCAGTGTAAAGTGTGCGTGGAGGCACCTCACTTGCCTCAGTCGCGGGAATTTGCACCACACGGAAACGTTACACTGGCGTGTAAGAGATAATCTCAATTACAACAGTTCGTATTCATGTCAGTCACGAATGCAAGCTGCGAAAAATTTACGGGGCGTTTGCTTCGTTAAAGGTCGCAAATAATTTCATCTAACACAACTATTTTCTTCCTCACTCTAAAAACAGTTGCACCCTTTGCGGTCTATATTTGCCACACAAAATAACGATAATCGTCATCTGTCTTGCCCGCATTTCCTTTCTTTAACGCTGCGAGCCCGGTACTTCCAAGCCGCGAACGGCATGCGCGTTATCGGCATGACAGAGCATTCTCGACGAGAAAGTAACGAGCGCAGCGTTTTCAAGAAAGAAAATGCGGGCAAGACAGATGGCGATTATTGTTGTGTGGCAAATATACACCCCAAAGGGTGCAAACGTTTTTTAGAGCGTATACACTCTTACACTCTAAAAAAATTGTTTTTAAAGAAAGCAACTTGAATCTTTAAAGTTTTTTTCATTAGGTTTATTTTGGTTACATACACCGAGCGGGCTTCTGTATTGGCAACGTAGCCTTTAGACATGGCTGGGATCTTCCCGTCGTTAAGAACACCCGGAACGCCCTTCTAATTATGTCACTCTGTCTCGATCCTGGTGGTTACTTCGTATACGTTGTCTTCATTCACCGCTAAACGACAGGTGAACTTAGTTGGCCTATCGATTGTTGCATAGTGCAAGTTGATGCCTTCGCCTAAATTCCAGTGTTGCCGGCCATGACGTAACTGTTCTGGTTCTGCTGAATCTCGTACCTCTTTCCTTTAATGATTTCCGCTAGAACCTTCGATTCTGCACTCTCTCTCGACTTCGCAAGTGCCGAAACGAAGTAACGGCACACGGGAGCGATGATTATACAGCTTGTGCCTGCCTTGCGCACAGATGCGGTACTGGGGGCGCTTACGTCCTGGTCCGCGTACAGCAACACGCTGCGGCTGTTCGACGTCTCCGACGACGGGTCGCGGCTGCGAGCGCTACACGGTGTGCGCTTCCTCACCATGCTGTGGATCATCCTGGGCTACTGCTACGCCCTGACGCCCATTCCCAACCGCAGTGAGCATCGCGAACGCGCACGTGTCTTCTTCCGCTATACGCGACACTTGTGTTTGCAAGAGCACTTTTCGCGCTTCTCGGTGCTTTGCGCGAGCGTGCACGGGGCATGAGCCGATTTATTTGGGAGCGCCGGCCTCTGACCTTCTTATTAAGTATGCGATCACCCACACTATTTATACTTGACTACTTATACTATTCATATTTATGCTATGCACATTTATACTATTTATTAACTATTTATATTACTACACGTACAGGAGGCGAGAATACATTTGATGATTCTACAACAGTAGAACCTTCGTGTGAACGCACAGCTCAAAGAGCACGAAACGCCGCGCAGGGCTTGAGATGAACCGTATCGGTTGGCGCACTCCTGCTCAAGTGTTTAAACATACAAATTAAGCACTCAGTGTTTACTCTCTCCCTTTTTTTCCTCTTTCTATTCCCTTTTACCCCACACCCAGTGTAGGGTAGGAAACAGGGTACTCGTCTGGTTTACCTCCCTGCCATTCCTGTCCTTGCTCTCTCTCTCTCTAAGTCCGTCAATATTAAACTTTACAGAACAAAGGCTTTCCACGTAACACCGGTACGAAATAGGCGAAAAGCCGTCGAACAGTGCTGTGCAATTTAGAAAATAATGTCGGACGATTGGGTCATTTCATTTGCATTCAAGACATTTTCAGTTGTCTACACGCAGTTGGATAACAATAGAAAGCCCTTTAAATTTTATGCAGCGCTTGGAAGCAACACACGTTAGCGTATTCCCAGATTGTGCAAGACCACAGTGCTGTCATGGGTGATTATATACATATAACGTTATATGTAACGTTATGTATATGTATATATACATATACATATGCATATACATATACACATATATATGACGTATATATAACGTATATGTATATATGCATATAATGTTATATATACATATAACAATTATATACGTCACTTGAGCCAAACAATAAATACATGCAAATTCCACTTAGCCACACAGAACCAAAGTAATGTTATTTGCCGTCGCTTGGAGATACTCAAATTATTATTTTTTCATTCTGTCTAATTAGATAATTAGTATTAATTAATTAGTCAACTTCCCGAATATTATAATTAGATTAAAAGTGTTAATGAGAAAACTGTAGAGCAACATGGAAAACTCCCGACACAGCTTTCTGTTGCTCGATACGTGCTACATAAAAGTGTTTTTCCGAGCGTGAAAGAAGCCCGCGAATGCACGCAAAGTGCCTCGAGCGGCCAGTCGGGCGGCAATTTTGCGTGTATTGGCGGGCTTCTTTCACGTTCGCAAGAACACTTTTATGTAGCACGTATTGAACAATAATAATAATAATAATATTTGGGGTTTTACGTGCCAAAACCACTTTCTGATTATGAGGCACGCCGTAGTGGAGGACTCCGGAAATTTTGACCACCTGGGGTTCTTTAACGTGCACCTAAATCTAAGCACACGGGTGTTTTCGCATTTCGCCCCCATCGAAATGCGGCCGCCGTGGCCGGGATTCGATCCCGCGACCTCGTGCTCAGCAGCCCAACACCATAGCCACTGAGCAACCACGGCGGGTTATTGAACAACAGAAAACTGTATCGAGAGTTTTTCATGTTGCGCTACAATTTTATCATTTACACTTTTCATCTAATTATAATATTTGAGAAGTTGATTAATTAATTAAGACTACTTATCGAATTAGGTACAATGAAAAATAGTAATAATTTGAGTATCTACAAGCGAGGAAAACAACATTACCTTGGTTCTGTCCAGCTACGTAGTAGTTGCATATTTTTAATGTTTGGCTTAAGTTACGTGGGACACCCTGTGTACCGACTTGATATCACTTCATTGACCCAGGAATGCCGCTGGCGGCTGTATTGAAGACGTATATTTTTTTTTCGACACTGGAGTGACCTAAATAATGAAACATTGAAGTGTATAAATTTATGCATCGATAGTTTTGCTTCTGACTATATTGAATTAGCTTAAACTTTCACAGTGTGGGCATCGTTAAATTTCAATCTCGCGTAGTTTACCCATGGGTCTTTGCGACCTCTTGCAGGAAGAATCTTCAACATGTTTGATTTCGTCAAGCACACGCCATTCATGTTCATCGCCAACGCTTACCCAGCTGCCGACACCTTCTTCTGTCTAAGGTATGTGCCACTGAAATCACGACAGCAAACCAAATGTTTTTTTTTCTCTCTCTCTAAGCAAATATATGACAACAGATGAGGAAACTGTTAACACTTCTTCGTGACGTTAGACACATGGAAAGCAAAAATGTTCTGTGATCATCACCACTGGAAATAACGTGTAATTAGCTGTCATCCAAGTGAGTCTAATTACGGCTCAGAACTAAAAATCAGCTGTCTTGCGTGTAAACGTGAACATCAAGCCGGGTCATTTGCCATCATCATCATCATCATCATCAGCCTAGTTACGCCCACTGCAGGGCAAAGGCCTCTCCCATACTTCTCCAACTACCCCGGTCATGTACTAATTGTGGCCATGTTGTCCCTGCAAACGTCTTAATGTCATCCGCCCACCTAACTTTCTGCCGCCCCCTGCTACGCATCCCTTCCCTTGGAATCCAGTCCGTAACCCTTAGTGACCATCGGTTATCTTCCCTCCTCATTACATGTCCGGCCCATGCCCATTTCTTTTTCTTGATTTCAACTAAGATGTCGTTTACCCGCGTTTGTTGCCTCACCCAATCTGCTCTTTTCTTATCCCTTAACGTCACACCCATCATTCTTCTTTCCATAGCTCGTTGCGTCGTCCTCAATTTCAGCAGAACCCTTTTCGTAAGTCTCCAGGTTTCTGCCCCATATGTGAGTACTGGTAACACACAGCTGTTATACACTTTCCTTTTGAGGGATAGTGGCAACCTGCTGTTCACGATTTGAGAATGCCTGCCAAACGCACCCCAGCCCATTCTTATTCTTCTGGTTATTTCAGTCTCATGATCCGGATCCGTGGTCACTACCTGCCCTAAGTAGATGTAGTCCCTTACCCCTTCCAGTGCTTCGCTACCTATCGTAAACTGCTGTTCTCTTCCGAGCCTGTTAAACATTACTTTAGTTTTCTGCAGATTAATTTTCAGACCCACCCTTCTGCTTTGCCTCTCCAGGTCAGTGAGCATGCATTGCAATTGGTCTCCTGAGTTACTAAGCAAGGCAATATCATCAGCGAATCGCAAGTTGCTAAGGTATTCTCCATCAACTTTTATCCCCAATTCTTCCCACTCCAGGCCTCTGAATACCTCCTGTAAACATGCTGTGAATAGCATTGGAGATATCGTATCTCCCTGTCTGACGCCTTTCTTTATAGGGATTTTGTTGCTTTCTTTGTGGAGGACTACGGTGGCTGTGGAGCCGCTATAGATATCTTCCAGTATCTTTACATATGGCTCATCTACACCCTGATTCCGTAATGCCTCCATGACTGCTGAGGTTTCGACTGAATCAAACGCTTTCTCGTAATCAATGAAAGCTATATATAAAGGTTGGTTATATTCTGCACATTTCTCTATCACTTGATTGATAGTGTGAATATGGTCTATTGTTGAGTAGCCTTTACGGAATCCTGCCTGGTCCTTTGGTTGACAGAAGTCTAAGGTGTTCCTGATTCTATTTGCGATTACCTTAGTAAATACTTTGTAGGCAACGGACAGTAAGCTGATCGGTCTATAATTTTTCAAGTCGTTGGCGTCCCCTTTCTTATGGATTAGGATTATGTTAGCGTTCTTCCAAGATTCCGGTACGCTCGAGGTTATGAGGCATTGCGTATACAGGGTGGCCAGTTTCTCTAGAACAATCTGACCACCATCCTTCAACAAATCTGCTGTTACCTGATCCTCCCCGGCTGCCTTCCCCCTTTGCATAGCTCCTAAGGCTTTCTTTACTTCTTCTGGCGTTACCTGTGGGATTTCGAATTCCTCTAGGCTATTCTCTCTTCCACTATCGTCGTGGGTGCCACTGGTACTGTATAAATCTCTATAGAACTCCTCAGCCACTTGAACTATCTCATCCATATTAGTAACGATATTGCCGGCTTTGTCTCTTAACGCACACATCTGATTCTTGCCTATTCCTAGTTTCTTCTTCACTGTTTTTAGGCTTCCTCCGTTCCTGAGAGCCTGTTCAATTCTATCCATATTATAGTTCCTGATGTCCGCTGTCTTACGCTTGTTGATTAACTTAGAAAGTTCTGCCAGTTCTATTCTAGCTGTAGGGTTAGAGGCTGATCAAGAAACGCCAATGTATGAAAGCCTCATTTGCCATCAGCATATATTAAAACACGAA
Organism: Dermacentor variabilis; assembly: GCF_050947875.1. Lineage (NCBI taxonomy): Eukaryota > Metazoa > Arthropoda > Arachnida > Ixodida > Ixodidae > Dermacentor > Dermacentor variabilis. The sequence continues at coordinate 105,467,962 of NC_134568.1, forward strand.
CAGGAAAACATTGATGACAAAACATTTTACGCGTTATGTGCAATTGCTACGCAGCCACTTTTTAAACGTTGTGCAGTCCAGACTTGCGCGAGTCCATCGGAACAAGTGACCCCCACACACACACACACAAAGAAACTTTGAATGTGGGAAACGTAGAAACACATTATAGTTAATTTCGAGTCGTTCGCATTTGAATCAATGCTGATAGAAACTGTCGGCCACATCCTGCTGCCTTGCGCAGTGCTCACAGCTCATCAATTGGCCGCAAAGCTACAAAGCAAAAATTCTACACACTTGGATCATCTTGTTGCTTTTCCTCTGAGCAAGATTTTTAAAAAAATAGTTTTAGACTCTTTGGTTACATCACAACAGGTACGCCTTTTATTGATCGAGATTTCTTGAAAAGTCGTGCGCTTGGAGAAAAATCTTGGGTTTCAATAAGCAACCTTACTCGCACTTCTCAGGCAGACATAGTTCGACGTTCATCCGTTAGCAGTTCTTCTGACAAATGGTCTCTGTTTCAGTGGATTCCTGTTTGGCTACAGCGTTTTCAAGCAGCGCCGAAACCTTAGCAAGTGGCTGCCGATCCTGTTGATCAGGAGATACGTGCGGTGAGTCGGCAAAGTAGCCACCTTGTTACGCGTCTGCCAAGGTGGGGCTGCGGAACAAATGCGCACAGCGCAACCACCGTGACTTATGTCCGACGTCTTCGCTTCAATGAATGTCAATAGCCTGAGTTTCGCTCGGCTGAAGGGCGAGACGACGTAGTATACTTTTACAAGGAAACTTATGTCAGCCAGGCAACCGACTTAATATTGCAGAGCAGGAAGGTAACCCATATTTAAATTTAGGTATTTGTTCAGTGAAAAGCCGTCGCCACTGTGACGTAACTGTTTTCTTTATATACTTGAATAGAGATGAGAGATATCGACATCAAGAAGCCTTAAGCGCCAAGATAGGGGCCGTCCAAGCTCCATAGCGCGTGGGTGGTCCATACGGCGGCTTTACGCCACTGGGCCGATTCATCTGCGATGTTTAAAACAGAAGGGTTGCAGAAGACGAGTTAGTACTATCGGTAATGAAAGCAAATGTATTTGCAATTGATAATAACCCGGCCAGTCACACGGTGATTTCATGATGCAATGCTGGTGATCCCACATGTGAATACGAGGCTGCAGAGAAAGAGTGAGTGAGTGAGTGAGTGAGTGAGTGAGTGAGTGAGTGAGTGAGTGAGTGAGTGAGTGAGTGAGTGAGTGAGTGAGTGAGTGAGTGAGTGAGTGAGTGAGTGAGTGAGTGAGTGAGTGAGTGAGTGAGTGAGTGAGTGAGTGAGTGAGTGAGTGAGTGAGTGAGTGAGTGAGTGAGTGAGTGAGTGAGTGAGTGAGTGAGTGAGTGAGTGAGTGAGTGAGTGAGTGAGTGAGTGAGTGAGTGAGTGAGTGAGTGAGTGAGTGAGTGAGTGAGTGAGTGAGTGAGTGAGTGAGTGAGTGAGTGAGTGAGTGAGTGAGTGAGTGAGTGAGTGAGTGAGTGAGTGAGTGAGTGAGTGAGTGAGTGAGTGAGTGAGTGAGTGAGTGAGTGAGTGAGTGAGTGAGTGAGTGAGTGAGTGAGTGAGTGAGTGAGTGAGTGAGTGAGTGAGTGAGTGAGTGAGTGAGTGAGTGAGTGAGTGAGTGAGTGAGTGAGTGAGTGAGTGAGTGAGTGAGTGAGTGAGTGAGTGAGTGAGTGAGTGAGTGAGTGAGTGAGTGAGTGAGTGAGTGAGTGAGTGAGTCGCACAATTCGCGCGCGAGTTGTCCCGGTCCCGCTGCCACTGCGCAAAGGCACGGCGACATGTATAACGGTTGCGCTTAAAATGACGCCGTTCGCTCTCTGGTCGGACTCTGTCCGCCTTCGTCCTTCATGCACCCGGGGGCGAGACAGGGTCATCATACCGTGCTTCTGCCTGCTGCTGGTGTTCTCGCTTCTGGGCCTGGTGTCGTCGGGACCCATCTGGCGCGACAACTACGCCTTGCTGCGCGGAAACTGCGAGGCCCGCTGGTGGAAGATACCGGCCCTTATCAACAACTGGGAGTACAGCCTCGACTCTGTGAGTAGCGCCCACCTATGTGCTAAACAGCGTGCACGACCGGCATATAAGCTGCTAATTCCAACACGATGTTCCACTGTATGCTAGTCATGTAGCGCGCGTTTCTTGGTCCACTCAGAACGACGGAGCTAAGCTTGAGTGTTTGCGCGCCCGACGGCAAATGCTTACGTGACACAGAGGCCTTCATGAAAAAGTTGCATTTCCAAAGGACACGGATGGTCATCTTGGAATTATGCCTAGGATACGAGATGCGACTGCGGTCGATCGTCGCAGGCACAAATGCGGACTGCATATTGCAATTCAGACTGCGCACATTGCCTGCGAGGATATTTCGTCTGCTCTTTTTAGACGACTCTGGATACTTGCGTTGATTGCATGTGTTAAATTTGCATTAACGGTTAAATCTAATGCGGAGCAAAATTGGAACAAAACGACAACTTCTTGAATTAGTGTCAAATTAAACGAACAAGACATAGAGCCGCGTAAGCAAAGTCAACGAGGAAATAGGTTGTTTTTTTTTTGTTTTTTTTTCTCCGCGAAAGAAGCCCTTCTCTAAGCCGGGAGGATGAATTCTGCGTCCACATACTAATATTACTATATTATTTACTATATTAGCGGTGGTAATTTAGCCCTCCTTGAATTGACGGCGCTACTGTTCAGGCACTGAGCTAGATAAGTGCGAATGACACTCGAATTTGTTAACTATCGTGGGTAATAAGAAAATGTAAGCTGCAATAAAAGATCTTTTAAATGTGAAGAATTGCTTGGCTAACATTTGCCACTTTGGCAGTATCCATCTAGCCGCCTACGTCTTGGTGCTCTCATGGTCGTTTCGTTAACTTGGTATGTACCAAAATTGGCATAGTATGACAATAGTGTATAACAAACATAAACGATCGGTCATGACATGAATATAATGACATGTGTGTCATGTAGTGTCAAACGTAGGGTCAAATGTAAGGTCAAACGTAGTGTCAAGGAGATGGCCACGTAGGGTAATGTAAGGTAGTACGTAAGGGGTCATCTAAGCCACTGCGTAGCCTTCTTTCCTTTAAAAATTGGTTGGCAACACTGGTGCGCAACGGATTGGAATACGAGAAAGGAAGATTTTTTTAAGTAGAAGTAAACAGCCCAGAGTTCCTTGAAATCGGGCCAACTAATTATGAAGAATCGAGGCATTTCAATCACTTCGTTGTAAAGATCGCGCACCGTACCAGCCGAAATAGAGCAGGCTAAGCATGTTCACTAGAAGAACAACTTTTATTAAATATGAATTCAATATATTTACCGAAAGAAGCCGATAATTCCTTCCGCACACTTTGTTAGACGAAAAGTGCAAGTGGTGCCGGCGTTATATTATCGAGGCTCACGACATACTTCTTGACGAAGCCTTCTTGAGCAACGAAGTCAAGGCACAGCTGCACAATGTCGAATGTCACTATTGCCTACCTTGTAAAATTTTTTGTTCGTTTGTTGACTCTTAATATCTGCTGCCTTGTTACACCTTCGCATCCTTCTTTTCCTTGATGGCGCTGGCGTCGTCATAAATAGTTAGTTCCGACCAGGTCATCGTCGTGAACCGCGAAGTATTCATAAGCCATCCGCGCCAGCGCTGACCGTAGCTCAGTGGCCAGTGCGGATGGCAGTGGTGGCGCCGCTAGGTGCGTTCGTTGTACAGCAACAAATCAGCCGTTGCCGGCGCCTAAATTCCTTCGTCGTACAGGCGAATTCGTTGTCGTGGTTTTCGCTGTAGATGTTTTCGCAATACACATAAAGTATAGGAATTCTGAATGCTTCGTTATACAGGTATCTTCGTTGTATAGGCGTTCGTTGTAAAGGCATTTCGCTGTACATCCACTTTGTGCGATGCGACATCAGCTGCTGTTTTCTGGGGTGTATTACAGCGTTAAAATATTTACTGGAAATATATTTGCTTCATTTTGATAGCATTAGAAAAGTCGATGGGTCTACCGTTCGCGGTAGGACGGCGTTAAGCACTCCTGTGCTCATGTAAAGGAAGGGGAAAAACCACTTGGCTGTCACAACTGTCACGGAAAATAACCAATTTTTGAGCATGCCTGGTGAAAATGTTGAATGGGTGAAGAGTTGAAAAATTCGTGTGGGACGGTCTTAGCGCCTGTCGAGCGTCGTTGAACACTATGCTGAAGATTGACTTCTTAATAAACGTGGACATACACATAATAGAATGCAGACCTGGGTCAGAACAGACATATAGGTCAAAACCACGTGTATACACGCATATCTAGGCATCTCAGACAAACCAGATTTAGCATAGCGTCCACTGTTTTTTCGTGAAGTCGAGGCGCCGCATTTTCAAATTATACCATCAAAAAAAATAACTTTGAATTCCTTCCTCTGCAAAAATTCAAAGCTATCCATTCAATATCGTCCCCTCCTTCCATCTGCCTGTCAGGATATGCGAAGGTCATTAACTGCGCGTGTGACATTTATAAAGAACCTTGAGGCTGAGATCGGCGAACGAGAATTACCTTCGACTTTGGACATGCCTTATTATAGCGAACAGCAATCGATTCGTGATAGCCACAGTGTCCTTCTAAAGGAATTAAAAGTAGGTATAAAAAGAAGAGAAGTCAACTAGCGATCCAGTCAGCTGCTCTTCGTGGGGCCATGGGTAGAGAAGCGAAAATAACCTGAAACGCGTGGCATAATCCAAGGTATAACAAGCCGCCTTGACAAAAAAAGCCTATCATATATATGGGCCCGCAGTCTCTCGGAACTGGAGCCGCGCATTGATAACCTTTTCCCCGTAGTCACCTCTGTAAGTGCTGATTAAAAAACCTAGTGTTATGATAGTGAACAACAGTCTGGTCTGTCAAGCCCGTTGCACAACATTTGCTTCTCCCCGCTAAAGCGTTGACACAAATACAAAGTTCAGAGATAGGGTCGTCACAGCCGCGCCTGTCACAGGCAGAGCTGTCACCGTTACAACTAGAAATAAACATGGGCTTGTAATGCGCCTCCAAGATGCAGACGGCACAGTACAATCTGCTCGCGTCATGATATTACAGCTGGAAGACTTATTTGTAAGTCAGGCGACACCGAAAACACTCCTGAGATCTCGAAATTGTTCGAGTCCCATAGAGTCAATACACATTTACGACTAATCGAGCGAAGCCCAACAGCAGCGTAGTTCGCGCAAGCGTAATAAAAACGCTCCAGTCGCTCTCGCGCGCACATAGTGCGGAATTGATTGATTGATTGATTGATTGATTGATTGATTGATTGATTGATTGATTGATTGATTGATTGATTGATTGATTGATTGATTGATTGATTGATTGATTGATTGATTTGACAATCTTGGAAATTTTGGCAACTGCCGTCGTCGGCTTTTCCCCAGAATTTGATTGTCTAATCAATATGCAGAAATGGTATGAAAATATGAGTCGGCTACGGCGGCCGCATTTGGATGGATGCGAAATGCGAAAACACTTGTTGGTACTTAGCTTTAGGTGCACGTTAAAGAACCCCAGGTGGCCAAATTTCCGGACTCCCCCACTACGGCGTGCCTCATAATCAGATCGTGGTTTTGACACGTAAAACCCCGTAGTTTATTTATTCATCTTTTGGAAAATATGAGCAAAAAAAAACCGAGGACACCTAAGCACTTCTTGTGAGTTGTGAATGCGAAAGCATAATTGTCCAACTGAATTCCGCTGAGCGGTCCTTTGTGCTATCTACTCTTTGCGATCGAGCGAGCGCGTTGAGACGCTTGGATAACGCCTCCCCGATAGCAAAGGCCAGTGCGCTTCGATCCGTGACTTCATGCTACCTTGCCCGACTGCCATAAAATCTAATGGGGACGCTCCCGGGTAAACCGCAGTGAATTTGACGCAACCGCTTTGGTCACGCCGGGCTTGGACGTGGAAATTTCGGTCCAAGTAACATGGCGCCATAAAGCAGAGCGCACAGGCCTGCTATCTAGGAGGCGTTGGCTTGGCGCATTTTGATTTGGCCTTATACCGAGGCGCAGCTAGAACGCAGGCGAGAGCTTACGCGGACAAGGAACTCGCGGATAACACAGGCTTCCGGGAGCATGATCGAGGGTGGCGTGGCGTCGCGATGATGCCTAATTCTCCCCTCACGCAACACCTGGCGCGCTATTGCAGCGGTAGGTGTTCCCTTTCGCACGCTCTGCTCCGTCGAGGCGCGCTCGTGACATGGCGTCGCAGCCAATAGGAATTTAGGTGCCGTTTTCGTTTGTCCAGACGACGTACGCCGGCTTTCTCGCACTCAATGGGCCATTTGATGCTTTCGAATCAATAAGAACATAGGCATGCACATACTGTGGTAGGCACTTAGCTTCAGCGTGCTTGAATCGACAAGCAATGTAGTGGGCGCAGCAGGACATTTGGTACGACTCGTGCACATAAGTGTTCAGGCAAATAAAACAAGCAGTTGTAGAAAACGATGAAATATACAATCAATCGCAAATGTAGGGAAGCGTTAAGACACTTGCGCAATAAAAACATAAATGGTAAGAAAATATAAGTTATACGAACTGGAATATACATATCCTGCCGATACTGCAGTGTTCCGGCAGTCATTCAAAGATTTCGTTGTGTCGCTTGCCATGTAAGTACATAATCTTAAGCATGAAATACTTTTAGCTCCCGTTGTCGGCGACCTTCAAGTGACCTTTAGCCAAAAGCCAGAACCGTCATCTGGGCACTCAAACGAGAACATCCGGGCAACCAGACAGAACTTTAAAAAATGCGGTCTCTGGCTTCCAACACTTTGTACAGGACCGCACTGCATACGCTAGTTACTGCCCAAACAAGTTACAAAAAATATTGCTTCCGAGTTTTCTTCCTAATGTTTGTTCACAATATCACTCAAGCTGTAACTTCTAGTGTGCTGAAGTTTGTCATTTCCAATACGACGTTCAATGATGATGATGATGATGATGATGATGATGATGAAGCCTAAATTAATGGCACAAACCGACTATGGGGGATAGGCCACGAATTGGGTGGTAATATGAGTGATAAATGAAATAGATTAGTAAATAGTAACACAAAATAAGGAAATAAATGAATAATCTAAGACGAGAAATAAGCTGTTAATAAATTAGATAAGATATTCATTCATTCATTCATTCATTCATTCATTCATTCATTTATTCATACGGTCAGCCCTCTTAGGGCTATTACAGGAGTGGAGAATAAAAACCACAAAAAGAAACATAGAATGCGACCGAGTTACAAGCTTTGACTGACAAAGCTTGTCTTACAATGGAAAAGTCTATCGTATTAAATAATACGATATTCAGGCTTGCTTTGACAGGAGCAGTAACAAGAACTTATTACTGAAAAACATAAAGTAAATGATATACTTAAACATGAGCAAGTTAACTTTTGAACAATAACAATATTTTAACAGTGAATTTGTGTTTTTACTTTTTGAATTTTCTCAATTGACGGAGAAGTGATTCAACTATGGAAACTACGAAATATTAATAAGGAAGTCTTCTTGTGTCATATAGGAAATTATAAATGGATATGCAAACGTTCCTGAGGCTGTATCTTAATTTCATTGCTCCAAGGGAGAGTATAACAGGTATAACAGTACTGCCTAATGGTAGTCCTAGATTTCGAAGCGGAATTTCTAGACATCGTTTTCGATGAGCAGAAAACCGCCGACACAATAATAAGATATGGTCGATGGATTCCGGCATAAAGGGGATACCGCCAAACCACAACTGTGCAAGTAAAAATTAAGTGTCGGAACACGGCAACAAGGAGGGGGGGCAGCCTTGTAAATGATACTTCGAATTGCCGGTTAGGACACCATTGTCGGTTCCAAGAATAATTTAGATACGTAAAATCTGTAGATTTTGCTAATGAGAGGCCTTTTTTTGTCATCAATCAAAGAAAACAGCCTAAATCTGGCTGCAGTGATGTGCGCACTTGCCGGCAGCACAGATATCACCGGACCTGCTAAGGAAGCTCGTGCTAAGTAATCGGCTATTTCATTAATATGAATGTCTTGGTGGCCTGGGACTCATACTAAATGAAGTAAACTTAAGTGGGGCGGACCTAATGTATAAAACGTGTTCAAAGCTGTCGGCTTTGTAGACGCATTAACGCGCTGCATACAAATAGAGAATCTCTAACGAGAATAACTTTTGTAGTATGAACGGGTAATTTTCGCAAGGCAAGAACTATTGCCGGAAGTTCGGCCTGAAAAATTTATGTGTAATCTGGTAGGCGAAGTGTAAAAGAGCAATCGAGAGATGATGAGTAGGTTCCCACGCCTGCCTTCTCTTTACACGAAGAATCATCAGTCGCTATTACATTTACTGGGAAACGGCTCAAATAGTCTTGTAAACGGTCATTCAAATATGTTTGGGGCAGCAATTTCGCATTATTGGGAAAAGTGTATGCAAATTTAATTTTGAGCGACACTGTGGACTTATCAAGCGGAGTGATTCCTCTAAGGCGAACATTTAAAGGTGCTAATTGTGCTAAAAGGTGCTAATACAACCTGTGGTGCATGCTACCGTGACCACATGTTCTAAAAAAAATGAATTTGGTTCTCTAATAAATGCTTATTGTCTCCGTCGTAGAGGAGATTAATAAGTTTTTAAATAGGTTTGAACCGTAAGCATGCGGAATCACGTGTGAAGAGTAGGCGCCCTTCCCGGTAAATACATTATTAGCAACGAATTTAGGAAGACCTAAACATAGTCGAAAAGCTTATCTTCCTAAAAGAACAAGTGGTCTTAATTTATATTTTGCACTTCAAGAGAACAAAACACTTCGCATATCAGAACGCCGGTTACTGATTCTACGTAGTAAACCTACGGCTCGTGTCCTGTTCGTTGCAATATTTTCTATGTGAAAACCCCAGTTCAGCTTTGCGTCATATCTGATACCAGCGTACTTAAGCGACTCTACCTGTGAAATGGTTCTCTGATCATATACTTATGATAACTGTATCAGCCTGGCAAGCGGGAAAACAAGGACTGCACTTTTGTTTACGTTTAGCGACAGATGAAGATTGTGAAGCCACGTCTCTAGAGTACAAAGGTACGTTTACAAAGACAAGTGAAGGGAATTGATGCCTCTTGCGGTCGCGAAAAATGCGCCGTCGTCTGCATAGACATACAGATTCAAATGCTGGCGCAGTGTCACTGAACTCATCAATAGCTTAAATAGTATAGAAGACAGAACAGTCCCCTAGGGCCTTCCTCTTGTCTGATCGAACTTCCTTGAAGAAAAGCCGTTTTAAAAACAATGAAATTTTCTGTTTTTTAAGAAATTCAAAAATTCATGCCGTTACATATCTCGGCAAATTGTAGGTCTGTAATCGGTCCAGCAGTAGAGAGTACTCGTCGCTGTAATAAGCTTTCGCTGTGCCAAGAGTCACTGAAGCACTAAATTATTTTCTGTGCCGAGCAAGTTGTATGCGGCTTTCCAAATCTACATGCGCACACCAAATGGAGAGACCGGGCCGGAAATCTATTTGACGTGGGCCCAGTAACGAATTTTCAGATATATAATCCATCATACGCTCATATATAACTTTTTCAATAATTGTTACCATATTTCACGTAAGATATATCGGTCTAATGTAGTCGAGATTGTAGCCAGCTCCTTGTTTTTTAAGCAGCGTAATAATTTTGGCTGTCCTCCATTCTGGTGGAGTCAAATCATTTTTTGAGAATAATTCACTGTGTTCAGAAGGTCGTCAGGAGACATTGCAAACAAAATTTTTACCATGGCATTGGAAATGCCGTGAGGACATGGGGCTGAGGCAGGCTGAGATCTAAGGATATTAAAAAGCTCTGACACTGTGACTATGGTCATCTGCGATGGAAGGCCTTAGTGGCCTATTCGGCCAACGTGATGTTAAGCGTTGCGCTAAGCCCTTTCCTATGAATTCTGAAGAAGCAGATATTTCGCGTGGCGAAAGAATTATCGACTCAGTATTCGTTGATGCCGGTATAAATTTTCTATATCGAAGGAATCTGAACAGAGCTTTTTTGTTGTTGTTGTTGCTGGACTTAGAGAGGAAGTCATTCTGTTTTTCATCATACTAGTCTTTGGCATTCAGCAGCTAGGTAGCAGTAGCAGCTAGGAATTTATAATCACTTCAGTTACTCGGGCACTGATTGTAAAATAGTTTCTTCCAAGCAGCTTTTTGTCGTCTATAATCCCGCGTACACTCTGAATTCCACCAAGGAGAGGTAGTACTTATGTTAACATTAAATTAAGAATTTTTAAAGGAACTTTTTAATACAGAGCAAAGCCTCATGGCTTTGATGTCATTGGACACCGTTATCTGTGAGTTGTAGACCATTTTCAAGACACTCTGAAATTTCTGGTAAATTAACGAAAGTCCGCGCTGGAGACTCTAGGGGAATAAGAGGGCATACAATATCAAACCTAATATGCATATGGTCACTGTTTGAGGCAGAGTCGACAGTAGACCAGGAAGTTTCGGAAACCCCTGAACTGGCAAATGTTAGATCCGATACTGATTTAGAAAGACCCTGAATAAACGTAGCTACTTTCGTGTTTAACCAACAAAAATGTTGATCAATTGCACAGTCCGACAATAGCGTTTCACATGAGTCCGTTTTGAAACCCCAAGACACATGATGCGAATTAAAGTCTCCGGCTATCACAGTTTCTTTCCTACAAGATTTGACAATGGTATCAAGGAAACGAATATCATGCATGCCTGTGGGAAAATATATATTAACTAAGGAAAATGGGGAATAACCAGGAATAGTTGCCTCTATTGCTAGTATCTCACACTCTGTAGACATACAGATAGGATATTTTTAATTTGTGGCATATTTTAGTTGTTATCAAGAAAGCAAGTCCTTCGACTCTCGATGGACGGTCCAATCGAAGTAAACGATAATTTTTTATATGAAAATCTTGGCATTTGAGAGCCAAGTCTCCTCCAAAAGAATAACGTCGGGAGAAAGTTGTGAACAAAAATTTATTAAATCGGCAGCTGCAGAAATAATGGAACAGCAGTTCCACTGTAATACCTTTAAATGACCTATGTTGAATTAATGCCTTCTTTAGAAACCGCTTGCTCTAAAATGCTGTCTTTTAAAAAATATTTCTTCGAAAGACTGTCTTTACCATACTTTGTGGGTTTTGATTGAGGGACAGAGCTGGAAGAATTAGGATTAGAATCTGTCTTGGAAAGACTACCTTTAACAAACTTTTTGGTTGTTGACTGCGGCATAGAGATCGATGAATTATCATTAGATGATATTGTGCGTTTAAGCATCGGAAGATCCATTTCTAAATCCTGGTTGTTTTCCGACACTGATCCAGAGAAGCATCCGTTGTCGGTCTGCTGAGCTGAAGCTGATGGCCTTTTATTTTCTGCGTTTTCTACAATAACTGATAAAGGATCCATTAGCTGTTCAGCATTCGATGTTAGGCGATGAGTAAGGATCTGAGAGCTAGCATTAGAACTGGCTGCAGAACTGAAAAGCTGAATCATTTGTGGTGTCAACATTTGAGCTAGAGTCTCCGACAGGTTTGATGTTAGTCGTTCCATAGCTTTTGACAACACCTTTTCGACCGCTATCGCAATAGAATCGGAAAAGGCTGAGTCAGCAACCATTTGCTGACGGGCTGTCCCTCCTGCATATCCCTTAGATCTTCCCTGGACCTCAGCAACAGCATTACGGCGTGAGCAACGTCTCCTTTCAATTATTTCTATAATTTGAAGCTCCTGTGATTTTGCGGGACAATTCGAGTAATTGGAGGGGTGACCACCACCACAGAGACAACATTTATCTTCATTGGACGAACAATCACTAACAATGTGGCTGTCGCCGCAAGCACGGCAGCGGGGTGCAGATCTGCAGCCCCTGACACTGTGACCGAATCGCCAACATTTCGTAGATTGTAGAATGCGTGGAGCCAGATACAGGGCACCAGTATAAACTTCATTGTCATCTTTTGGCGCTGAGTGCTGAACGCCAGCGGTCCGCGAGTCCGTGAGTTCCGCGGCGCGAGGTTTGCGTCGTCTCGAGAGATGGCGCCACGCTGCGTGGCGCCTCCTTCAGGCGCTTCTACCCGCCGTGGTTGCTTAGTGGCTTTGGTGTACCCGCCGCGGTTGCTCAGTGGCTATGGTGTTGGGCTGCTGAGCACGAGGTCGCGGGATCAAATCCCGGCCACGGCGGCCGCATTTCGATGGGGGCGAAATGCGAAAACACCCGTGTACTTAGATTTAGGTGCACGTTAAAGGACCCCAGGTGGTCAGAATTTCCGGAGTCCCCCCACTACGGCGTGCCTCATAATCAGAAAGTGGTTTTGGCACGTAAAACCCCATAATTTAGTGGCTTTGGTGTTGCGCTGCTAAGCACGAGGTCACCGGCCCAAATCCTGGTTGTGGCGGCCGCATTTTCGATGGAGTCGAAATGCAAAAAACGCCCGTGTACCGTGCATTGGGAGCACGTTAAATATCCCCTGGTGGTCAAAATTAATCCGGAGTCCTCCACTCATAATTAAATCGTGGTTTTGGCGCATAAAACTACAGCCATTCAATTCATTGTTCTTCTAGCTAGGCAGTGCGCTCTGTCTCCCTGGCGTCTTTCGCTGCCTGTCGTGCAGATTTCAGCCGGTTTTCTTCTTCTAGCTGGGCAGTGTCCATATGGACCAGTGCACAGCATGATGTAGTGTGGTGTGGTGCGGTGCGGTGTGGTGTGGTGTGCCGTTGCGAACATGCACTACACCCATTTTAATATTGTGGCTAGTATCACCTCCAACGAACCTGCTTTTAATATAAAGCTGCATTTTATATAGACTCAGCGGCATAAGCTGTAAAAAAATCACAGCAAAGTGCTACATGCTTTAAAACATTCTGAAGTTTTACGTGCTAAAACCACACGTTTAAAATCATTATAAATAGACAGGAAGCACAAACGTGCAAGTACTTCTTGTTAGACGAGAATGGCTGGCGTACGATCTTGGATTTTTAGGAACCACATAAACAAGCATGTGCAATCATGCTAGCAACTGCCGGAAACGGCTGATCTTCAACACATTTACCGATGGCGTGGTTGCTTCACTAGCCATCATCACTGTCGATATCCGATCTACAATGCCATTTATTAATGATTATGGCAACGTAAATAAGCACTACACATGCCCAAAAAGACAACCACTCTCTCTTAAAGGAGATAAAAAAGGGGAAAGAGAAGAGGAAAGCACACCACAACGCATTTATTTTTTTTTTATTTATTTGCACATACTGCAGCCCCATAGGTATGATATTGCAGGAGCGGGTTAATAAAATGGTGAACAAAAAATAAAGTGAATTGAGCAATGACTCTTACACCATTACCAACTTTAAATATTAGTACAACAGTCAAATCACTAGAAAAACGTTTTTTTTTTCAATACTAAAAGCAGCGGTACAGTGAAATACTTACACATCAAGCTTAAACTAAGCATAATTTAAACATGCAGTTACACACACTTATTCTCACAAAGAGCACTCTCGAATTCACTTATCGGGAATGAACGAAAGCATGACAGATAAAAAATTACATAGTTCTATAGTGCGAGGAAAGAAGCTGTACTTGAAAGTATCTCAACGGGCATAAAAAGGGATATAATTACGCTTGTGGAAGTTACGCGCGGGAGAAGGCTTGGTGAAAGATAAGCAAGCTGTGCTCCACGTATGATAGGACATGTTAATCATGTTGTGCATAACTTTTAATGGTTCCATGTCACGACGTACGGAAAGTGGTGTTAGGTTCAGCGCAGAGAGGACAGACGAGGTTGAAAAATAGAGGTCGTATGTTGGTGAAAAATGAAGCGCGCTGCTTTATCTCCAACTGCTTCTAGTTTGATTATCTTATTCAAGCGAAGCTTGTATTGCCTCACTCGTGTCGGTGTTGGCGTTGCCGTGCGAAAGAACCCAAGCCACGCGAAAGTAAAAAAAAAAATCGCTTGTCGTGCTGCGGATTCGAACCACCGACCCCCGGGTTGCGAGACCACCACGCTAACAGATTCATCCAGTGTCAGTTTTTTTTTCTTTATTGCATTTAATTATGAGTAGTGTCATTCCAAAATTGTTATATTACACTAGAAAAGCAACGCCTCCCCTGTTTTTTTCAATGGCAGCGCAATCGCTCGCTCCCCTATGGGAGCCGTTGATGCGCCTTAGTTCAGTGAGTTGCCGCGATGCGACGCTACTCAGATGGTACGGCTGCTTGCGTCACACGTGTGTGCGAGCTCGCGGCGCTGCCGTTTCGCTGGAGTTAGCTGGAGTAGCGGTAGACGCTCCGTCCCTGCGTCTGTCTGGTTATCACACGTCTGTCAGTATTCATCCGACTTCCGCCATGAGGCACCACCCAGACGGTACTCTTCCCCACGACCGTAAAGCAGGCGCGAACGCTAGCGGACGGGGGAGAGTATGAAAGGACGATAGGAGAGGCTGGTGAACGGTCGGCATTGAAAAAGGAGGCCCTGGCTGAAGGAACGGTAGCGGGCCGCGCGTCGTGCGTTCGGCCGAAAAACAGGCAGCGTTTGATGAACGCTGCCGGGAACTCTCTCGAGGAAGGGCTCTCTCGAGGACGTGCCGACCTCACCGTGAGGAAGCGCGAAGCCGAGGCATTACGACAACGAAGAGCCGCGGTTGCCGAGTTTCGCTTGCACCTCTCTTCACAGTAGTTGAAGGGCGGTCGTGTTTTTTTTTTTTTTTTTTGCGGGTGTGGCCGCACGGGGGCGGCATAATCAATAATGGGGCGAACAAGAGAGTTCAGTATCCTTTGGAGCCTTCTGCATAGTACGACGTAGGTGTTCAGTTGTTTCAGAGCTTTAGAACGTGTTTGGTCAATTTTTGCAGACCATGGGAGATTGTGAGTAAATGTTACGCCAAGGTATTCAAGGAATACGTTGCAATTACTGGCGCCACTCTTCTTGTAAAATTAAATTATATTATTGGCTTTTACGTGCCAAACCCACGATCTGATAATGAGGCACGCCGTAGTGGGAGACTCCAGAATAATTTGAAACACCTGGGATTCTTTAATGTGCACCTAAATCTAAGTATACGGGTGTTTTCGCATTTCACTCCCATCGAAATTCGGCCGCCGTAGCCAGGATTTAATGCCGCGATCTCGTGCTCAGCAGCCCAACACCATAACCACTAAGCAACCATGGCGGATTGCTTTTTTTGTAAAGGACAAAGCAACCGTTCTTGTTTTTTAAATTTACGTTCATTTTCCATTTTTCACACCAAGAACCGAAAGAGCCAAAGAACTCGTTCGGTCGCTTATGATTAGTCGCAAAGTCAATCACGTCATTTAAGACGCAATTGTCAGCATAAAGACGATTTAGATAACGGAAACAAAAGAAAAATTTTTTGGCAGGTCACTGATATGAATTAAAAACAATAAAGGACGCCGGACTGATTCTTGAGGAACCCCAGCACCTTCTTCAAGAATTGATGGCACTGCCGAACTGAAGACGACGTATTGGGACCGATTGGAAAGAAAACTCCCAATCCAGTCGACCAGACCGAATTTTTTTAGTACCGTATTTAATTTTTGCAAGAGATGAGAAGGAAGTACTAAATGGAAAACCTAAAAGAAAATCAATAGCGTAAATCTGTTTACCTAGATCTAACTGATAAGCAATGACATGGGTGAATTCGGTTAGTTGCGTGATAGTGCTGAAACCCCGTCTAGATCCATGCTGAACATTAGTTAAAATAAAGTTAGACTGAATAAAGCCTATTATGTATTTGTAACTAATATTTTCCAGCATTTTTCATGAGTGGGGAGTTAAAGAAATTGGTCTGTAAGTCGTTAGGTCGGTCTTTTCGCTTGTCTTATACAAGGGTATTACTCTTGCAAGCTTCCATAATGACAGAATGATTCTTGTTTCTAGAGGTTTATAAAATATAATTTCAAGATAGCGTGATGCACATTGTGAATAGCGAAATAAAAGCGAGTTAGCATACCATCAGAGCCACTAGATTTTTTTCGTGTCTAGCTTTAAAATCAAATTAAGGACGCCATTAACATTAACTGTAATGTAGGAACTGGAATCAACTGAATTATTATCAAAATCCGGGTACATGTGAGAATCGTTTGCGTAGACAGAATTTAAATATTCATTGAATTCATTAGAGATGGGCAGAGGATCATTTACACTTTCGTTATTGATAGTAATAAATGAAGATGAAGAATCAGTAACAGGTATGACAGAACGACAGAACTTCCGAGGATTATTTCTTAGTAATCATGGCATCTCGACATTACAGAAAAAAATATTTGGCCAGATTCATTTTCAGATTAGAGAGAGAGAGAGAAAATAATGCAGAGAAAGGCAGGGAGGTTAACCAGAGGTAGTTCCGGTTGGCTACCCTGCGCAGAGGGAAGGGTTAAGGGGGATAAAAAGAGAAACAGAGTGGAAGGGGGAGATAGAAAGAAAGGGAGACAAGCACGAACAAAGCGCGTACACTACAGAGCGGTAGGGGGCGGCATTCTTAGAGTCTGTCGTGAAGCCCCGTAGACCGCAAGAACCTTAATAGCGCGAGTAAGGCCTTCAACGTGGATATTCTTTCGAAGCATTGGCCTAAAGGTTTTAGTTCTGAAAGTGGACGATTATGCAACTGGTCCAGTACTCTGCACTTCACTTGTCTCTGAGCACTGTATCGCGGGCAGCCACAGATAATAATTTTCAGAATAAGTGCCTCTTTGGTAGATGGGAATCTAGCAATGGCATCAGGGTCGTTGCTGTGTTTGGAACATCTGAGTCGTCTGATGCGGCGTGATAACTGCAAAATTTCTCTCGTCATTCAAGGGATGGCACGATTTCTTTTTCTTACTTTTTAACGAAACAACGCGGTGAATGCACAGCTTTGTAACGCTTACGAATTCTCCAACAAATGTATCACATCACAATATTTACCGAGTGGGCAGAATGATTCGAAGCTTTCTGATAAAACTTCAAGAACAGATGTGTCATCAGAACGATTAAAGTCGAAAAAAGTTTAAATTTCGACACGCAGTTTACAGACTGGGCAACTGAGCGATATAAATACTGCCTTGTGATCTGAAATTCTGTCAATAATTTCACACTCGGACAGCTTATCAACGAGTCTGTAGTCCCGTAGTCGCAATACGGGACTCGGCTCTCGTCGTAGTGCTCATACTCTATGCGCGATATGATGTCGACAAAAGTGCAAGGGCAAGGCGCCAGCAGCGCCGACAGGGTGCTCAATTGCGCCTTGTTTTTCGTGCAGTTTCTTTGTTGGTTACCTCGAATACCTCAACGCTGGCTTTTCCTAACATTGCTTCGAAATGGACACACCCGTTGGCCGCATGCGCTGCGTTTGAAACTACAGTCGGTGCTCGCGCATGGTGGTATAACTTTGGCAGCCTTTTCCACGAGCGAGTTTTTCTACGCGAGTGAAATTTGCTTGCACTTAAGACACAAGCTTCTCAGCCGCACAAACGGGCAGTTTGACAAAGAAGTGCGCGCCAGCAAGACATCACTCTGATGTATCCTCGCTTCGTGGGCACGCCCACGCATGCACGCGCAGCGCGTGCACAAACACCATCGCTTCCGCTTAGCAGAGGAAGGGTTATGAACATGCTGCGCACTGATGGTTGCCAAGAAGTGTTGGGAGGCCGCTCCAACTGCGCAAACGCTTGCATTTTAAATTACGGTGGCTTAGCGTCTATGATGTTGCGCTGCTAAGCACGAGGTCGCGGGATCAAATCCCAGCCGCGGCAGCCGCATTTCGATGGGGGCGAAATGCAAAAACGCCCGTGCATTGGGAGCCCGTTACCGGTCCCCTGGTGGTCAAAATTAATCTGCAGTCCCCCACGACGGCGTGCCTCATAATCAGATCGTGGTTTTGATATATATATATATATATATATATATATATATATATATATATATACACCACCCAGAATTCCAATTACATTTATATTCTGATGCGAGCGAGTGGCACGCCTCCTTTTTTTTTTTTTTTTGTTGAGTTCCGTCAGCTATGGAGTCGCTTGCTAAAGCCACACGTAACGAAAACAGGTTGTACTCTTATTGCCTATATCTTTGCAACCGTACTACTAAGAGCATCTTACTTTGATATCATTGTGTAGAGCAAGAGCGTCATTACGCGATCATGCATGTGTCGCGTGCACAGATGGCGTCGCTGTAGTGCCACTCATGACGCTATCGGAGCTAAATTTAGCCTCTCGCTCGGCGATCAGAGAGGTATAGCTTAGCAGTACGTTTGCCGATCCGAACGGGAGTGGTTGCGTTTGAGAGAGGTCACTCAGCTATGATAGTTATAATCCATCAAATTCAAACCTGTGCTTATCAGTAGTTATAAGGCTTAGAACAGTGCAAATTGTTGCAGAATTCTGACGGTTGCTTGAGAAGATGCCAATTCGCGCCCGCCGCCGTAAGGAGCGAGCACGATTGCAAAATCAGACTATAGGACCCCCTCTAGCTGTATCATAAGTTCAGCCTGCACCTTTCCCGGTATTTCCCACTTCTCCTTTCCCCAGTGAGGAGTAGCAGGCTAGAGACACGCTCTCCAGGCCAACCTCTCCTCCTTTCTCTTCATTAAAATCTACTCCTCCTCCTCCTCAGCTTGCAAGCTTGGCAATGTGTCAATAAATGTAACTCACGGAGGAAGGAAACTCAGGAGAGGCCCTGACGTCACTCTTTGTGAAGCTAAAGTGAAGCCGGAAGTTGGCGTTGCTCGTGGCGTTGCTCCGCCTATCGGGCCAGCTCTCCTCTCTTGTTTACATTCCTCGAGAAACCACGCGGCGCTGCGCGCAAAGGGGCTGCTCGGACGCGCGCGCTCCGCAGCAATACTAAACAATCGCGATGTATCATTGCATTACCATTGCCGAAGACGTGTTGAAAGAAGTTCATAATGAACTTCGCACATTTGGCCGTGAGGTCGAATAGGCCGTTTTTACCGGCTTTTATTAAAGTAAGCATTCCTTGTAAGGCTTGCCAACTGAACTTTTCTCATCAACCGCAGGTAGCGGCCGCTGCTCAGTTCTTGCGTGTTTTTAAAAGAAGGTCACCTTTATCGCTGCCTTCTACTTGCTTTTCTCAGCTTGGGCTACCTGGGGCTCTCAGACGGACTTGCGAGCTAGACGTCTGGCGATACGCAAAAAATGTGCGCATTCTCACTGCACTGCAAGAACGCACTGGAGACACGTACTACACACCGACCCATTTGCGATCCATTTGGAGTTTATGAGCACAAACACATTCTCGCTTGCGTAATCGTCGTGCTTTATTGAACTAAATTCGGGTGGCCGCGCATCACTATGACAGCGCGCCGGCGAGGAGGCAGAATGTCATTTCTGACTCCGCGTTTTGATTCATTGACTGCGGCCTGAGGTGACTTCTTAATTACCACGGTAAGTGAATCATCACGGAACCAAAGTTTTGCAATAGCCGGTACACAGTGCAGCGTAGAACCGGTCTACATGCGACCACGGAACAGCCGTTTGATGTGTTCGCAGGCGTACGTTCTGTGGAGCCTTGCCGACTCTTGCAGCGCATCCGCTAACCTTCATTTTCCAGCGCTTCCCGCGCGCACAGATAAGATACGCCGACGGTAGGGAGGACTCGTTCCTTAGGTCAAAGCGGCCGCTTCGTTCCCATCCTCCAGGATGAAGCGTCGGCTGGCAGGCGCACGGTGCCGAGGGCAGCAAAATGCACATATTCTGCGTACTGCTCTATCAGCACGTCTATTGTGGCGCACCTGTGCAGGTGTGCAAGAACCTCGAACGCGCTCTGCTTAAAAGACTTCGTGCTGTCGCGAGTACTGCGAGGAACAAGCTACAGTTAAGCAACATGTGTTTTAATATGTACAAAAGCAAGTTGTTACTGAACACAACCTATGCATTCATAACGTACTTCCTACTTGCCGCAAATGCATCATATGCGCTGTCAAAAGCAGGAATCACTGACCTGCAAGGCGTTAACTGTACAGATTCCGAAACGCATCGGTTTCGGCCTGCGATGGCACGTTAGCATGATTCCGCCAAAGAGGGCAAAATTTCCCGCGGATATTCCTTCGTCCGTTGCAATTGCCGTGGCGAGGTACATTGCGTAGAGCGTTGCATACGCGTTCATTTCACGAACTTTAGTTCCTGCTGTCCCCCCTGGCCACAGCAACATCCGGGAGAGCACGGTCCAGATAACACATCGCAACAAAACACGGAGACCAACGCAAAACCTGACCGCACGGCGCCTTTGCCACAGTACGAAACCTACGGAGCAACACGTGCGAGCGCCCATAACCATAACAAAGCCGCCATTGTGGCCCGAAAGGCGTGGCCACTACAGCAAATAAATAAAAAACAGTAAAAAAGAGGAGAAGCTCCTACGTCATTTCCTCCACACTTTTCTCCGAGGGCGCGGAGGGGGTAGGGCCTCTCCTCAGTTTCCTTCCTCCATGATGTAACTTGTGTATTTGGTTATGTCATTTCTGTATCCTAGTGCATATACACCCTCAGCAGCACGGACAGTGCGTTTCACGTACGCCACTGCGGCTGAGTCCCCGATACAGACTACCCGAATTATATTTCACTGAGTGAGTGCTGCGCTACACTGGGCTTACTTGAAATACCCGGAGCTCTCTTATATTGCTAATCTAACACTGAAAACCTTAAAATATCCCCACCGACAGCCACACACCATCAAAATGTCGTCATTTGATCATTGGCGCAGACAATAGAGTAAACGGCCTAATTCTCGCAGTGACCTGATTTTAGCGAGTTTCGTGAGTGATTTACAATCACAAAGAGCTGTTCCGACAAACAACTAGTATGGTCATTTATATATGACAATATGGACATTTCAGTCATGTTAGCATCCGCAAATTACGACAAAAGTTCTGGAGTAGACTAAGATCGCGAAAAATTGGGCTAGTGATTGCATATATATATATATATATATATATATATATATATATATATATATATATATATAGAGAGAGAGAGAGAGAGAGAGAGAGGTTCTGTGTGAAGTTTGTTAAGCCAGAAGCCAGATAACGTCGCTATTGGGGGCAAGTTGTTTTCTTGCTGCTATGTCCCATGCATGTAACAAACACGACAGGCTATTTTCACTCAACTAACTAGGCGCCCACTGGAGGCGGGCACCAATGGGCGTAATAATACAACGTAGGCTCAGCGTACGCAACGGCTTAATCGAGTCATACATCCCAACAGCACCTCCACAAGCTCAAGCGTGCTCGAAGCGCCTGATAATGCGATTGTACGAGACACTTGTTTGATGCCCTGCAGAGCAACAACACGACAACGTACGCGCGCACCATTTCATCATGATGCTATCTCGAACGCGAAACGCTCAGGCAGCGTAAGGACGAATGCTTGGAGTGAACAGGGCGCGCTTCGCCCCTAGCAGAAGGCAGCTTGCATGGCCGCTGCACAAATGCCGCCTTTCGCCTCTTCTGTTTCTTTCTCTCTCTCCCCTCTCTCTCTCTCTCTCTCTCTCTCTCTCTCTCTCTCTCTCTGCGTGATAAACATGAAGAATGAAGTCAAGGCAACGTCGTTCACAAAACCAACAAACTTGTAGCACGTCCGCTATAGCGATCGCATGTGACGAATCAGTAAGGGCGCATTTACAGTTTATGACCTGTAGCTGCTCTGTAAATCGGCTGCTGTATACGTTTTGCGGGAAAAGAACAAATGAGTATAGACACGCACTATATACAGCGTCTGAAGGGGGCTCTGATGAAGGAAGCGTGATTTCAGCCAATTACGTCTTTCCCATAGAACGACCGCGACATTATGTTCAATTTCCTCTGGCTTCGTCGTACGCTACTTGCACAAGAAAAGAAAAGTGATGCGAAAGCCATTTCGTGAGACGAGTAATATGCTTCACAGGGAACGTGACCGACTGCACTACCCTTGAATGATAATTTGATTCAGGCGCAAGGCAATTTGAACGCCATACAGTCCCGCATATGACAAACTCAGTGGTGGAACAGTCATTTCACCTTTCGGCGCAGGTCCTGGCACAAGCAAAAAGCCGATTTGACGCAGCAGCAAGCAATTTTGGCGCAGGGTCCAGTGCCCGTGTGCTTATCATATACCATGCAAATTTTAACAGATATGGTCGATATGTTGTGGAGACGGATTTTCGCGAGGCTTACGCTGCAAGCGCGGTCAGGAAAGTACGCGACGCTCCTCGACACCGCAACGCACAAAGGGCGCTACGGCCGCGTTCGTCGATATATACGGCTCTATAAAGTAATCAGTGCCACTGAGCCCCAATTTTGTGAATTGGGGTCTGTGATTCCGTGAATTGCGTCGAGTCTGGGCCGATGAGGTAAGCAGGAGCTTAAGTGAATCGGTGATTCATGCGCGCGCTCCAGTTTTCGTCACATCAAATACGCAAGAATGAAATGAGCAAATTTAGAGCATTTAATTCTCCATTTCCACGAAAGCTTCTTTTCACACAGATTACAAAATGTAAGTTGGTTCTGCTTTTTCTTGTTGCCGACTTATGCTAGGTACAGTACAATTTATCTTGGCACGAGAGGCTGGCCGTGCACATGAGCGACCACGAATTCATTGCGAATTAAATTTGGCGCCCACAAATAATTTTGCGCACTTACACTGACAGTTGCCGGCCTTTTTAAAGTCCCGGGGCCGTATTTTATTTTCTCCTGATTCTGTTCATTTCTTATCATCCGTCCCGCTGAGTGGACAATCCAGCCGAAAGCGAGGGCATGGCGTTGCGTGAGGTATTGACGAAGCGCGAAATAGAATTGAGAATTAAAAAAAAAATAAATAGTAATAAATTACGGTTCCTGCGCACAGGTTGAAAGTCGAAATTACTGTATACGGCGCCAAGCGACAGATAAGTGAAACGTTTTGTCAAGCCACGTTGAAAAACAAATTATTCACCAATCGGCCTCGTCTCCAGCAGCACGGCTTTTGCGCGGGCAGCAGTTATGAGAGAACTAACCACGCTGTATCCAGCCAGTCAAGCCAGCCAGCCTAGTCAAATGATCTATCGCACTGCGTCGAACGCTCGTTTCCTGTGCGCTCGAGCCCTGTTGCTCCCGTTTTCTTTTCCACACAAGTATTGTCACATGTGTCTTACCACAGCAGTGCTTTTTACAACTGCAGCTAGCGAACGAAACAACAGGAACTACACTTTCCAAGCGCTATTTTTATATGTAGACCATAGCAAAAAATAAAGGCACTAGTAGGATGAAAAGTATCCATTTAGTGTGTCAGAACAAGTACACTCGAGATAGGAGGCCTCCTAATATTCAGATTTCTCTATCCTAGCGTTTCCTGCTAGCATATTTGTCCGTGGCCGTTTCCGCTTGCGCCGGAGACGTGCATGCAGCCCACTAAGGTGTCCCAAAGCAATAGTGCACAATTACTAACTGTTTAACGACGTTCTAAAAGCGGTAGACTCATGGAAACTCTGGCTGACATAATGTAACGATTCTATTCTAATTATTTTCCTTTTCGTGCTTTGTTAGTGACCGGGATGGCTATGTATCCGCTATCGGCCGGTTGTGAGCAGTAGATAAAAAGAAATGGAATCGTTCGAAAGGAATCGCTACATTATACCAGTCCTTGAGTCAAGTACTGCGCCAAGCAACTCGCTCTGTGATGGGTCACGCCTCAAGCACACACGTTACTCTAACCCTGCGCCTCTTCCATCGCGCGCTACGCAATACTTCAGTGACGGTACCGCTCCGACCACCTCTTAATATTGTCACGTGTCACAGGCGCGCACGTGGCATAATCTTGTCCACGCCCCATTGGCTCCAAATTGTCTCGTGACGTAACCCTCGGGCAATACTCAACGACGTGGGAGTTCTGTGCGGTGATGCCTTCGATGCACTCATCCGTTCCCTCACAGCTGCAGAGGCGCTCCGGTATTCTCATTATTGGTGAGGCATTGAGAAATATGCGCCTCGGCTTCGTCGTGCTTCACCAATTTCTCCCTGTATCGCAGAGAGAGAGCGAGAGAGAGATACACGCTGGAGATGTTAGCCTAACTATTCGTTTGACATACTCCTGTCATTGCCTCTGTACTACTGCCACCAAGACAGCAGCGCGTAAGTAGGACGAGTTAAACACAAGATTCTGACGATGCCCCATTCGGCGTTGATGCCACCGCTTGCGAACACCTCCGCGCTACCTCTGCCTACCAGGCTCGCTCGCTTCCACGTCGTGTAACAGGGGCTTTACGTCGTATACGACATCAGCGTCAGTACTTGCAACCATTTATTTCTATATAGAGTAATGAACTCACCGAGTCACTGGAATGGCGACCCGGTTCCCTACCTTATAAAGGTTTGTAAATGTTTGACGCAGTAAAATACTAAAACATGGTGTCGGCTGGGCCAGAGAGCTCTGGGTTTGGCAGGAACCCGTCATTTTGTCGCGATTAGTCGTGCGAGGCTGTTCAGCCACGTCGCGTTCTCATGTGATGCACATTCTGCGTACTTGCAGTGGTCCAAGAATATCGCGGTGCAGCTGAAACGTGAGCGATTTCTGCGAGCGTCCGTGCAAGACATTGAGAAAAACCGGGAGATGATTACACAAGAACAGGATGCGCTTAGTCTGCATGCTCAAAGCGCTGTTGTAATCCTCCTTTTCGCATCGCTGTTAAAAAAAAAAGCACTATTCCTTTGACACAATGTGTGGCATATCGCTTTTCTTGTTGTTTTTGCTGGTCATTCGGACCGCACGCAGTACGAAAGAAGCACTTCGCATTCACAAGCAACATGTGCTTCACACAGATGCATTGGGTTTCGGTGCGTGAAAACGTCTGTGGAATTGGATCAAGGGTGCAACGCCGGTAGAGAGCACGCGAACAGCATTTCACGCGGGCCTAAGTGTTTTGCGCTTGTGGCCACCAGATTCTCAGTGATCAGCCGCACCATGATCAGCCACTGGCGTGCACGACTGCAAGGGCACACTGGGCAACCGGTTTCAAGGTTCTCATCCAATTCTGTGGTGTACGTGATCGATGGCTTTCTTGAAGGGCTGAAGGGACGGCGAAAGGAAGGTTAGTTCAATGCCACACAATATTTTAGTAACGTAGGTTGGGCCAGTTGGTTCTATACGCTGACATATTTATATATAATATAGCGCAACTAAACAGACAATTTTCCCACTTGTAGCCCGAACCTGCCTTATATATATATAAAGCGCTTGTCTATCATTAATTGTTCGCACATCACAGGATGTATTTGCGCTGTCATCGGTGCGCAAGAGCAGGTTTATAAGGAGGGGGAGGCGCACGTGATACCGTGATCGATCGTGTACGGTGAACGTGACCGGCTGTAATACTGTGCCCTGTGCTCTCTCTCTCTCTCTCTCTCTCCTTTTTTTTTTCTTATCTTTCGAACTCCTCCCTCCCAGAGTACCGAGCAGTAAACCGGATTTTCTGCTATGGTAACCTTCCCTTTAGCTTTCTCCTTTACTTACCTCCGTATTCAAGAATGCATCTTAATTTGAAGCCCATGCTGGAATTGATCTAAATGACGCCCGTCGTGAACGCGCCGATGGAAACGCAACGAGCGTCTTTCGCACGTTTACATCAGGCGTCATTTAGATCAAGTCAAGCGTGTGTTTCAAGTTAAGACGCATTTCTGAACACGGAAGTAAGCCTGTCTCGATAAGTTCCCGGAAGAAGACGAATATTCTCTAACAATGAGATAATAATAGAGGCGCTGATCAATGGCGAACAATTGTTAAAAGCAGAAGGCGTTGTTAATCGCCATATATATATATATATATATATATATATATATATATATATATATATATATATATATATGTGCTAGCTATAAAAGTTCTTGATCAGGTAAAACTTTCACGCGCTTGCCTGTCCTGGTTTCAGGCAGGAGCTTCAAGCTAATCAGTATTCGGGCCTCACGCATAACCTACGCAGTTATCCGCAAGCGACCTACAAAGCGCTCGTGAAGGGAAAGGGACAAAGAGAAAGTTTCTTAGCTTGCACTCTTTTACATCACCTAAATATGCACTAGTTTGCGCTACAACAATGGTCATTACATTAGAGCGTGCTTCCTATCAATAACATAAACTAGCGGGAACCCGTTTATTTCTCGTCAATAAACTCTAGGCGCATATAAACGTCACTGACGGGAAAGCAACAGCCCCCTCCCCCCCCCCCCCCGCGCGCGAGAAAGAAGGCACAATGTAAAGATGACGATTATTGTGCGAAGAAAGTAAAGCTCAGAAGGTGTAATATCGTTAAAACTGCGCTTTAGTAGAGTAATCAAGAGGAGCAACTCGGACCTTTCACAAGAGCCATTCTGGTCGCATGCGTCGTGCGAGTCATTTGTTTTGAGCTAACACCTCGAGCTCTTTCTTGTGATCAGCCACAGGCCCGATACTGGGCAGTGGCGATCTCGGAAGAGTGCTCTGCCATAGCACATCTCTCATTGCTCGAGAAACAGTTCAGCAAATGCTAGAAACTATAGTGGGTGCCATCGAGAAAAGCCGTAAGGTCGATCAGCCAGCTTCAGCGGAACAAGCGCTTCGAGACCGGCGGCGGGAAAATAATTCAAAAGCGAAAGCGAACAGGTCAAGCGTTACGCTAGACGCGGACGCCCGGCGAGGCTCCTCTGCCCTTGACCGCGAAGTCAGCGCGCGTTCGCGCGACGGCGCGTTTCGAAGAAAAAACCAAAAGCACAACCAAGGGAGGCCATCACGCCTGGTGATAATTCCGTGCAGTGCACTGGAATGGCCAGCCGAGCATCTCCGTGTCGCGCGCACATTTCTCAGGCCAAAATGGGCTTAACAGAATTATACAGCAACCAGAGCATTATGACCTAGCGTTTCCTTTGGCGTTCTTTAGCGTTGCGTGATATCCACCGTTCAAACTAGGTTAATCGCTTGTAATTATACCGTTGGGTTTGTTATAAAGCTTAGTAATGCTGCCTATGTGTGAAACGCTCTCGCTGTTACTCGCTGCGTGGACGAATGAAAAGAACAGCTCGCTACATGCAGCCAGGTATGCGGAATACGACGAATATGAAACCAAGGTTATTTGAAAGCCTGACTGACACACAAATATACAATGTAACCACCGCACCAAAAAATATTTATTTGCCTCCTGCGCACACATCCTCTTTCAGTGGCATTTCCGCAACTCATTATTTCATCTACATGAACTCTGCGGCATAACTGCTATTATTTATTATGAGACAATGGAATAAACTGTGAAATAAGATTGTTATACTTTTCCTGACACTGAATATTTTTCGTTCTGCGCTGACTGAACTTCTCTAACGCTTCGCTCTATTGTTTTATTCATTTTTGCAAATTTTGCGTTCAACATATATGCATGTCACGTTACACACTGCCTTACGAACGGTTTAACTGTCAAGATAACATAATAGGGTACGAATAATTGTTGAGTTCGTACTGCTTGTTTTATTTGTCTCAGGTTAACTTCAAACAGACAACAACATATGTGAAAGAAATAAAAAAAACTACGGTGCGTCATACATTTTTAAGTTTACCAGTTCAAGGAGCAGTGTTAAAGGTGCATGTTCGATACATTCGTAAGGGGCAGAAATATACTACATTCAACTGGGAACACATAACTATAGCTCAAAGAGCAGAGAATTTTGGAACCCTGGACCCAAACCCCATGCTTAATCGCTGCGTTTCTAAATTGCAGAGCAAACTGTTTTTTTTTTTTTGTTTTTTCATTTTACGTGAGCGAGATATTTTTCGATTATTTTTCGTGCAAGACCCGTTTTTCACTGTCAAGCGCGCAATTCCATAGGTGCTCATGCAGTAATAATATTTTCTCGGGTGGAAAACATTTCTCGCATTTTACTTCGAAGGTGAATATCCTTATTATTTTTTTACGAAGAGTATCGGATGTGGTCGATCGACAAACGTCTAGTGCATAAAAAATGGAATGACGTAGAAAAACGCACTTGATCGCGAGGCGTAACAGGGTGCAAGCGTTGTTACGTCTCGTAGTTTTGGCATTGGCCACGCACCGAGAAACGGCTGAAATGGCATATGTGGTGTATGCTAGTCCCTTGCGACTATTTTTACGCGAAGGACACATGAACCACCGTACGGCTAAACCCAAGACTCGTGTGTGAATGTGCGTGCGAGCTCTTATTGATTCTGGTGGACCACGCCATGAGGACCATGCCCTGGCTGGGTG
This sequence comes from Dermacentor variabilis, assembly GCF_050947875.1. Classification (NCBI taxonomy): domain Eukaryota; kingdom Metazoa; phylum Arthropoda; class Arachnida; order Ixodida; family Ixodidae; genus Dermacentor; species Dermacentor variabilis. Next base: position 105,496,270 of record NC_134568.1, read on the forward strand.
TAGCTTTCGCAGAGGCTTATTCGTTCCTCATTGGGATGAGTGACATACCTTCATTCGGCACTTGCGAGTGTGAGGAGTCTTTCAAACACCTACTCTACATCTACGCCCGTTATGACGAGCAGAACTTACTGCTCCGCTCCACGTTACATCACCTGGACTCTAGGTCATTCTAGTTCACAGAGCTACATGGAGCGCGGCCATATGCGTAGAAAACTCGGAAGGCGACACGTGCAGCGCTGCAGTTCCTGAAGTCGACAGGCATGAGTAAACGGGCTTGCAGTATCAATGTGCACCTCCGAATGCTCGCATAATCAAGTGTTCTTTTCATCTTTCAACCCTCTTCTCCCTTCGTAGGATGGCAAACGGATGAGCGTTTGGTCGAACTCCCTGCCTTTCCTTCTCTCTCTCTCTCTCTCTTGTATTGGGCTAGTTGGTACATAACAAAAGTGCCGATGAGTAGCGCAGTGTAAGAGGGGATATATAAAAGACATCAGAGTCACTCATTTTCAGTCACTCAGTCATTTTCCGTCCGGTCTATTCGCGCTGACCGTCGCCGTTCCGCACAATACGAAATCGGTGACAGCTTAGAGGATCAGCTTCTCGTGCACATTTCGGCTTATAAATTGCAAGCGCCCTAATGGCAAAAGTAACAGCGCCACAATATAGATTTGCCCCGCGTCTGAATCCGTCCAGCTCGTTTCTCTATAGCGCAGCTCAAGTGACTTCCCCTAACTTTCTCCCGCGCGCCCATATACTTAGTCCCCGTCGAAGACGGGCTGTCGTGCCATCATACTTCATGGTCCTTCACGGGTAAAGGGCACGCGCTGAGAGAAAGAAAGCAATCCTCAAGCGGCGGCGACAGAGAAATCACACATTCTGGTTAGGCCTTTTCACGCTGACGGCGCATCCTTGCTCACGCGCAATCAGCCGCCACTTCACAAAACCGGTGAGACTGAGACGATGTGCGCGCATCCGGCCAGACATCTACGCGTCCTTGTTCCAGTCGCTCCGATGTTCGCGGCGCGATGACAGAGTCACCGTTGCTAAAGGAGGGCATGGTCGACGATGGTTTTTCGACTCTCCGAGCTGCTGCGAGGGCCTCTTTCGTTTCTGCGATTGGCCTTGTGAGAAATCGCGAGCTTTCGTGCAACGAGGAGGCAGCAGCGCGGAACGCATCCATCGGCGATTTCCGCAACCACCACCTCTCTCTCTCCCCTCCCCCCTTTTCTTCCTGGTGTCATCGCGTGTAACGTGCTACGCACCTTACCTTACGGTTGCTGCGTGTCGCGTGTGGGAATGTGTCTGGCTATAGGTAACTGCGTGCGTGCTGAGACCTTGCGGTTTTTGCGGCATGTCGGGACACCAGGAATATACGGCGCAGGTCTGACCCCGTTCCCACTTCCCGCCCACCATGTACGTATAGCTATTCGTTATTGAGGTCGCTCTGGCTGATGTGTTTTTAATGAACTTTTAGACGATATTAGTCATCATACACGTGACAGCCTGCAGGAAGCAATAACACTTACTACAGGAAAAAAAAAAACCTAGTCCAGCAGTAAGCGAATTTCAGTAAAACTTCATTTGGGCCTAGCTGTTACATAATTCTGAACTTAAACTTACAGCGCAAACACCTTTTGTGGTCCGTCTTAGGTGCTTGCGCTGTAAGATTAAGTTCAGCGGCAAGCGGCAAAGAGGAACGTTTGAATGTGACGATTATTCAAAGACGAGGCTGAATCAATACGAAGAACGACCCCGCCGTACAATATATCTACGCTATAGGTGTCACGATCGAACCTTAGCGCTCGTAATTTTCTTGTGAGTGTCAGCTAAGATTAATTTATGAACACCAAACCTGTGCGCATTCTTACGAAAATGCAGGTTTTAAGGTACACCATTTGACGCAGTAACACTCATCTACAGAGAGCGGGATCTGTACACCATGTCTGCGGGCTCCAATGAGTGGAGGCTGCTGGATGGAGACAGTCTCCTTTCGAGCCCGCTCTGTCGATGGGCGGGCAGCCTCCCTTGGCTCCTCTCGCAGCGAAGTCTCGCTTATCGAGCACTTCACCCGATAACGAGAGGATTCCGAGCAGTCGACACGCAGGAACAGGTGCGCAAAAATTAATAGTTTGCCGTATCTTCAAGCAACACTTAAAAAGTGAACCCAGCTGCGTCATGAATGTAAGTTACGCAGAACGATACCAACTTGTTAATTACGAGTTGTCTATCGCCATTGGCAACCACTTACAAGAACCACGATGCAACAGCTATTGCACTACCAGGGTCATGCGGTACAGCTGCTAAGCGGAGCTTTTCAGGAAAGTGCTCGTATCTATTGCACTAAAGTGGTCGCTGCATGCCTTAAATTTCAGTTTATGCGAAGTGTCGCTGTCGTAGCAATAATAATAATAATAATAATAATAATAATAATAATAATAATAATAATAATAATAATAATAATAATAATAATAATAATCCAAACCCTTACGCCAGGATGTATATAAGATGCGCCACTTACGCGAGTTGAAACCTTTAATATGCACAGAGCTCGTGCATTCGTTGAGCACTTTGGAAAATAAGAGTGTCTAAACAAAATACAAATTGTGATGCCGTATAGCCGAAAGCAGGTCACATACAGCATAATATTTTCCGCGAAATTCGATGAGCACCTCTGCAACCGAGGAGATACTATTTATATTCACGTAGCTTCTTTCTACGATCGCACTAGTTTGCACATTGCCGTAAGTGAATATGATCACACAGGCGTCGTAAAAGATGGGTATGCACACAGCTTGCGATACAGTGTATCTGGCCCAATTTTTGCGCCTCCCATGTCTGAAATAAACATATTCTCTGGTGTGTTCATGTCTAGACAACAGCGGCCATGTCTGCAGCTCATCACTTGCGCGATTTGTGCAAAATCAACTTAAAACCAACTCAGCCGCCACCGCTACCAATCGCTATCACGTCATTTCTCCTTTCTTTTTTTTTTTCTTTTTTCTCCGACAGCTGTTCAGAGCGTTATGCGAAACGCCGTAGAGAATGGTACCGTATTCAGTTTGGCCATCTGAAGTTCTTTTTAACGTGCACCGGTATGTCGATGCACGAGTACCTATACATTTTGTCGCACCGTAATGCATCAAGCAGAACGCCATAGGGAATGAGACATTATTGCGGCGGGTAAGAGAGGCAGAAATGAGATACGAAAAGGGGAAGGGCAACCGGAAGACAAACATTCACTTTGCCAACCTACACTGGGATAGGGGCAAGTGGAGACGAAAAGGCAACACGTTACACGGCACAAAACTGGTTGAGCCCTCTTTCCAAGGAATTGGTCATGACACGAAAGTGAAACGTGTATCCTAAGAGCTAGTGATGAATTTGTTGGACAACCAAAAAAGTCTACAAAAGTTCAGTTTTTTTTTATTAATTACAGTTTCGCTCGAAGGGCGAAGCAATGGCAGCGATAGCAAGCACGCGAGGCCTCTGCTGCTGTGCCGCGTAAACGGCCCCCCGGAGGCTACCAGGCGTCATAGGTATATCCGACTCGACGGCAGGACTGGGCAAAGATACTTTCCAATTGTATTTGAGATACAGATACAAGATACTACCGTAATCATTGTATCCGAAACGAGACTTTCCATTTGTATCTTCAGATAATTTGACACATTCGCAAGTTTCTTATTATAGATCTATATAATGTAGCAGCAAACGCGTATGCACGAAAACGTTTGCTTGGAAACTTCTTAACTCCGACCAACGTTGTTTCATTTGAATGAAATGTCTGTTCGTATCTCAATGTTTCTCTTTCTTGCTCTAAGTATAATATTTTCATTCCGAAACAATTTACTGGCGTTGCTTTAGCTGCTTAACGTGAAAGCTCTCAACGTGAAGCGATGTCAGCGGTTCTTGCCTGTCGCTTTTGTAATTGATGGGAGCCGCTGCTCTGCTTGCCAATCAGCTAGCGGATTGCTAATTACAAGAGCTTCAATAAGAAGCCTCTGCACGATGGCACAAATGCCGCTGTACTGTTTACCTTGTCCGTAAATGTATTTCCGTTTACGCAATACCGGATCACCGGATAGGTGTACAGGAGCAACAACGCTGGTAGTGACGTTTATTTTTATTTTTTTTTTTTGGGGGGGGGCGCATCGTGTATACATCTAGAGAGCACATAAAGCTGCAATGGCTCTGCCACGTAACTCTTTTCCACCAATAGGAACGCGCAGACCTCACCGCCTGCCCTCACAGGTGGGTTCTGGCACAAAGATAAAAGAATATCGCTGCCTTTAGTTTTATTCAGGTGGATTAGTGGCAGCAGTATCAGCTTGAGAAGCGCAGTTCACCTAATGTTTATAGTTTCGCACGGTGGTGTTGCGATAGCAGTATCTTGTGTCCTAAGATACACGATACAATTTTTTCATGTATCGGTAATACAAATACTGCTACACGTCTTGCCAGACGTATCGTGATACAGATACAAGATACCCAAATAGTATCTATGACAGTATCTAAGATACATGGATCTTCGATACTGCCCAGCACTGCTCGATGGTGAGTGTGTATGTGGCGAAACTGTCGTTAAACATCCGGGGCATCACGCGCGCGCCCCTATATACACGTTGGAAGGTGAATCGTCGCGGCACCACCGAACGGCGACGGTTGTCAGGGATCACCTCCGAATTAAGAAGCGTAACGAACGCGCAGGAACGCACTACCATCTTTACTACCACCCAATGTGTCCAGGCTACCATGCATTTCTTTTTTTCTACGGAGTGACTCAGTGATAAAACAAATGATACCTAAATATCCTCAGTGCAACAAGTACACGTCATCAATAGCCCAATTTTTTTAATACAGTAAAAGCTTTATAACCTTGCTATGCCTACTTTCATAACCATTAGGAAGGCACAAAACGGCAAAGTAACACCATCTCGCGGATTGGCGTCATGATGATAGCGTGACGTACCGTACACGGCACAGATATTCGGTGGCTACCAGCATAAAACGCTTTCGTGTTAAAAAGAAGACGGGAACGTTAGATTCGTTCAACTAGGTCGCTTGAATGAAGAAACTTCAGCAATGCCTTCGTCGCCTTCCGGTGTGAGGACCGTATAAACGGCGGATTATCCGGTGCTTCTAATTCTGCTTGGCGCGGACTGTCGTTTCCCGAAGCAACTCTCGAATCAGGTTTCGACGTAAAGATGCGTAAATAATGTCCGCAGTGAGCTATAAATGTTTCGTGCTTAAAATTATATACGGCATAGGAAAGATAGCCTGTGCAGAATATATTACAAAAAGCTAGTTGGCATAATATGGCTGTGAAGCGACGGGCCCCACAGGTGCCTTGTGTTTTCGTTTTATCGAGAACGAAAGGCTCCTAGCTAGCACGGGCTCCTAACGTCAAGCTGACTTTTTTTTATTTTAGTGAGTGCCCGTTTTACTTCCACTCTGAAAATCACGCAAGCGCTTGCACTCTGGTCTTTGAGTGTTGCCGTCAAAGCGCACCACGCAAGTACTGAGCACCAATTTTAACGGAGGCATAGCTAGACTTCACCAAGTTCGTGGTCGACACGTTTTGTTCTTAGAGAGCATGCAGTTGCCAGGGCCTATCTTCATAGGGCTTCAATTCTGCGTGCTCAGCTCGGCTTCCTAAAAAGTTGTCAGTTTAACGTTTTGGTGCTAGCTGAGACTGTATGCGAGTGCCACTAGATGCAAGGCAGCACGTTGCATTTGCTTGCAAAACCTCGAACCACTTGGACGTCACAGGCGTGCCTAAGCACGCCTGTGACTTAGGTACGTCTGTGACTTGGGTACGCCTGTCGGCGGCTGGTTCAAGAGACGCTTCGCGATTAACAGCCCTGACAGATGCGGCGTCGGTGGTTTGTTTAAATGCAGTGCCTCCCACACTTGTGGTTCTACGCGGCTGACCTGCAGCTACTGGTGGGCTTCACTCCAGCGGTCATCCTTCTCGTCAGGTGAGTTCACTTGCGACACGCTCGTCACTCATTATTAAAACAGATTAGGGAGAATTTTTAACGAAGGTATTGCAAAGTCAGAAACAAGTCATGTTCTCAAGCATCCTCAGGTCAATACTGTTGCAGTTCTTGACTTGTGCGCCCGCATGTCTTCATTTACAGAGAAAGAGGGAGGGAGGGAGGGAGGGGTGCAGACATGTTAACCAAAAGGTGTCTCGCTGGATACCTTACGCTGGGGGAAGGAAAGAGCGGATAGGAAGATGAGAGAGATTGCAGAGATATAGTCCTGGGAGGAAAAAGGGGTGACTGCGTGCACTAGTGTGGAGAACACCACTCGGTCAAAGACATCAGCACATGTCAGTTGTTTTTCTTTAAAAAAATGTCTCCATTGCATTTTGGGCCAAAGAATGGTGAGGTTGTTGTTCAAGTATAGCGCCTGAATAAACAGTAGACGATCGTCCAGTCATACCACTGCGTTCAAGGGGCGTTGTTTCCGTTACAGTAAAACCGAGTACAGAGGCAAATTAAGTGGTGTATGCTTGCTGCGCTGTCGCAGACACCGCCATTCCAATGAGTGTTGAATATGCTTTTGTGAGAGTGAGGCCTGCGCCCACAGCCGACCGACACACTAGAGATGTCCCACGTTGCAGCAGTTCGGGTGTATACATCTGAATTGCAGCGATGGATTCAGTGTGCGCATTCTAGTGCACCCATTTGGTGTATTCCACTCGGCTAATGAAAGTGCGCGCGCCGGAAGGCGAAGCTGCCTCGCAGTGTTTATCCTTGAATATGGAATTAAAACGCAGTGGTCTCCTTCGTGCTATGTTCGAGCATCGTTCTTTGCGCAGTCATGCCAATTATGTTGCAATCGCCAGGTGACCAGTGAAAGAAAAAAATAATTTTATGACGTTTTCCTTACATTTAGTAGTTAGGTTGCACGGTTGCCCATGTCAGCTGGCCATGAAATCCATGACGAAATTCTGACTCCGCACATATAGTAAAACTTTGAACCGCAAGAAGTGGACCATTTTACATGTGACTTTACCGATCAACTGTACAGCACCGCGCAAGGGTGTCACTTGTGCAGTTGCAGACGTTGTAATGTCTGAAGTCTTGAACCGTAGTGTTATTCTTCTTGTCTGTGAAAGTATGCCGCCGCCAGATCAGGTAGATGTAGTCGAGCCGTGCAGTGTAGACGGGGCTGAGGTCACTATTTCTTATATAAGAGGAGTGAATAATTGCAGCCGACGGTATCATCAGCATCAGCAGCCTATTTTATGTCCACTGCAGGACGAACGCCTCTCCCTGAGATCTCCAATTACCCCTGTCCGACGCCAACCGATTCCAACTAGCACCCGCAAATTTCCTCATTTCATCACCCCACCTAGTCTTCTGCCGTCCTGGACTGCGCTTCCTTCTATTGGCACCCATTATGTAACCCTAATGGTCCACCAGTTATCTAACCTACGGATTACATGACTTTCTGTTTCTCTTAATGGCAACTAGATTATCAGCTATCCCCGTTTGCTCTCTGATCCACACCGCTCTCTTCGTGTCTTTTAACGTTACGCCTAACATTCTTCGTTTCATCGCTCTTTGCGCGGTCATTTACTTGTTTTCTAGCTTCTTTGCCAGACTCCAAGTTTTTATGCCCTAAGTACGTGGAAGAGCGTGAAAGGTTGGACAACGACCTTACGCGTCTCGACAGCGCACCGTTGTCGGAGGACGTTATTTTAGGCCCTTGGCCAGATGCTCAATCGAGTTTCAAGGCCATCCAGGCATTACCGAACTTTTTAAAAATTATGGGCTTGGATTGCAGACTTTGAGCATGCCAAATTGCTTGCCATATGTTCTACATCTTCCTTCTATCGTCATCGTCACCCATCATGCACCTCTTCCCTCTTTCTTTCCCTCTTCCCCTTCCCCCAATGCCGAGTAGCTGGCTAGAGGAATATACCTCAGGCCGACCTCTCGGCATTTCGTATCATTAAACTTCTCTCTCTCTCTCTCTCTCTCTCTCTCTCTCTCTCTCTCTCTCTCTCCAAGTTTTTGCCCCATATGTTAGCACCGGTAGAATTCATTGATTGTACACCTTCCTTTTCAATGATAATGGTAAGCTTCCAGTCAGGATCCGACAATGCCTGCCGAATGCGCTCCAACCCATTTTTATTCTTCTGTAAGTTTCCTTCTGGTGATCAAGGTCTCCTGTGAGTAATTGTCCTAGGTAAACGCACTCCTTCACAGACTCTAGAGGCTGACTGGCGATCCTGAACTCTTGTTCCCTTGCCCGGCTATGAATATCTATGTCTTCTGCATATTAATCTTCAGCCCCACTGATACACTCTCTCTGTTAAGGTCCTCAATCATTTGTTGTAACTCGTCCCTAATGTTGCTGAATAGGACAATGTCATCTGCTAATCGAAGGTTGACGACGGTATAGGACATACTTCGTCTACAAGTTGCAATTGCAAGTTGAAGTTGAAGACGATTCAAACACACACCATGGACGAAACGATGGCCTGGCCGCAGGTGCAAATTCCGATTTAAGAGAAGCTCGATGTGCACAGACATTTACGTTGAATTTCATATGGAGTAATTATAAGGAAACGCTAGCGATACGGTACAGGTGTACCGTACAGTACATATCCTATATACCGTACAGGATACAGTAAGCGGTACGGTGTCTAACGGCAGTGAAGCCGAGGAAATACATGAATGTTTTTAGTTGTAGTTACGAAATAATTCATGTGAATGTAAAATTTGCGACGATCCTGCAATGTTAAATAAGAGAAAACGGAGACGAAAGAAAGGAAGACCTGCTGTCAGTGGGAGCCGAGCTCGCTACCTGCGCATGACGATTACTGAGCTCTGCCAAATGAACTACACCTACGGCTGGTGTCCACTTTCTTTGCTGTTTATGTATATTTAATCTAGCCCTGGAAGTGTTAGGCTTACGAGAATTTATCTTTCCAATGACATGCCTTGTGGTTCGACACACAACCAGCGTCTGTGTCTGTCCATACGTCTTCCTTTCTGTCCATGTCTTTCGTGCTGCTTTACCGTTCCTGATGTCAAGCCAGCTATAGTCCAAGCTTCCATTCTTGTAACGAAGTAAAAGTCCATACGGCGCGCACGGCGTTGTTACGGAAACGCAATGCAATGGCGACGGTTCCTGGGGCTTCGGAAAAGCCACCCAGCGCCAGTAATAAATTGGTGATCCGGGAAAAAAGAATAAGAACTATAGCGAACAGGTATCGAGCTCCAAAGCTTGTGCAATATGCTAATTTACACGGGAAGCAATGTTTACGCATGACTTCGAATAATTCACTGCGCCTAAAACGTGTGCATGTGTGTCCTTGCAGGTGGCCCAAGGCAGGATTGGCGCTGACGCTGACCATGGTCCTGGCGTGCACCGTGTACATCGCCCTGCAGACGCTATACAGCGACCTCTACCCAGTTACCATATACTTCGCGGAAGACGTCATGTACGTTTGTGTATTCCAACCCTGCTGAAAACGTATCCGCATGCTGTTGAAGAATTTCATACGTTTTCCGTACTATTCCTGCTCAATTGACAAATATTAAGTGTGATCAACTCCCATACTATACTTTGTACTATATCCCCTTATGGATATAGCACACAAAAATATATCCGCATACATAAGGAGTCGTTGTATTGTATACCGCGCATTTTTGATAAGGAATACTCGCTTCAGAGGATTATTTGAGGTGCCGCCGTCGCAGCCTGTCACTGGCTGCGTACACCGCATCCCGCTGCTAGTTTAACTCTGTTGTACGTCCTCAGATACCTACAGGGTGTTTCACGTAACTTGAACCGCACTTTAAGAATATTCAAGTGCCACGTAGCTGGACCGAACCAAGGTAATGTTGTTTGCCGTCGTTTGGAGATACTCTGATTTTTTTTCTTTTTTGCATTCCGCCTAATTAGATTAGTGTTAGACAACAATAACGTCTCGTCAGGTAAAAGAGTTGTTAGAAAATGAAGCAGGTCACTGACCAAGGTCAAAATACAAATGAAATGACGTTTAGGAATCCCTACGGATCCCTTGTTCACAATGGAATGTCGGCTAAGCACAAGGTTCTTAAATAGCGTTCGGCACATGACGCAAAGTTCGGGAGTACACGTGGTTTGGAGTGCCGGGTGATCTATTGATTGCGTTATTTGTCGTTCGAATTATCAAAGAGTCGAGATTGAGCCTCGTTGTCAAGTTTCTCTCTGTGGCCACGATACGCGCGTTGTCGCAGTTTATCTCGTGACCCGTCTTCTTGGCATGCTCTGCGAGGACATTTGTCACTGTGTGGCCTTTGGCGGCATCATTCTTTCGCTCGTTGAGACGTACGGCTGCAAAAATTTCCGCTCTCGCAAATATACGCCGGTTCGCAATTGGAATCATGTACGCCAGGAAAACGCGCCCGATGGAGAGGATCCTTCACGTTCATCAAGTCACCTTTAAGCTCGCTTGATACCACGTGCGCGATTTGTACACCACGCTTATTAAAAACACGAGCAAGGGCTTCGCTAACCCCCGAACATGCGGGACAGCAGCGCGCTTCTGTCTCGATGCTGAAGCGTTTGTGGCTTGTCTGTCAGTCTGCTAATTACTCATCAGGAACTTGGTTGTCCTCCGACTACAATGCTTGGGGCACCCGTTCCTCGCTAGATCCTCTTCAATAATCCGAAGCTTCTCTTGCAGGCTGCTTGCATCAGAACAGGTCCGGAGGGCCCGGCCCGTTCAACTAACGAACAAACCACTGAGCGTTTGTGGGCCGTCGGATGAATTGACTCTAAACTGAGGTATCTACTCGAGTGGGTTGGCTCATCATAAAGAAAAACAATAAAAAACGAAATCCGATGTGTAACACCTGCTGGAATTACGTACAGTCGCCACATTATGGCGATCTGCTATCGCTAATCAATGCAACAGCTAATTATGTTGTTCTTGCTAAGACTAATGTAGACAGGTTGCTCCAGGGGCAATCCCTCAATTTAGTAAGTTAGCACTTTCGCTCTCTACCGTGCCCTCAGATTTACATCTGGGCTATGGGAATATTGTAGATGATGTTGCGAAGTACCGAACATACTTAAGATCGCGTTTAGTGTCACACTTGGAGGTGTTGCAAAACATGTTAAATAGGACTCGGTGACTGTAACGTGCTTTAAATTAGGACAAAAAGCAGAGACGGCAGTACGCAGTGGTACGTTGCGTCCCCGGCTCTTTTCTTTATTATGCACTACCTGCAGGGAAGGAAGGGAGGAAGGAAGCAGGAATAGACGGAAAGACAGGGACGTTAGCCAGTCCTCAAACCGGCTGGCTACCCTGTACTGGAGAAAGGGGTAGGGGGAGCAAAAGATAATAAAAAAGGGATGCTACAAAAAAGGGAAAGAAGAGCCAAAAAAAAGAGAAGGAAAGGATAATACGGCACTGCTTAAAGTCTGCCTCTAAGACCAGTTCTCCGCAAGAAGCGCCACAGGAGGCGTGGAGGAGGAAGCGCCGGGGAGAGCGGGCGCCTTCTGTGCTGAGGACGGTCTCGGCCAGCGTCCCAGGACCCTTTCCTCCGCCAACGGGCGTTTGTCAAGATGTCCAACACTATTGAGAGTTATTTCCTGGGCGCACTGAAGCGGGGACACTCACAAAGAAACATGCAGTAACATCTCGGTCACACCAATACGCCATTAAAGAGGCACTGCAAGACATCCTGGCGACGCAGCTGTTTCTTTTTCTCCTAGTTTGTTAATGATTACTGTAGCGTAGAGCGTAAATTTCATCAGCCGGACATCAGCATTTGTTTTGTTGCCTGCAAGTTCAGCCCGGGCGCTAATGTGGCCGTATCATCCGCACCTGCTGCCACCTACCTCGCTAACTCAAACAACCTTCGAGTCATTTAGACTCCAACGTTGCGTTGGATATGTCTGTTCTTCGTGAACCTTTTTAATTTCTCGTGAAAGTGATTCCCACCTCCATAGGTAATCCACCTGAACAGGCCCAATTGCACTTCATGCTCTGTGCTGTTCAAACTATAAAGAAAAGAAAAACCGCGGTATATCGTCCGAAATGATACGCGGAAAGGGCAAATAGCAACGTTGCAGTGATGATTTTTTTTAATGCGTAAGCATTTTTATGTTTACCCAACGAGAAAAACCGTCCGTCCGTTCCTCAGACGATCGCTTTCAAGATAGGGACCGCAGCAGTGAGCGAATTCACCTTCGTGCTGACTCTCGCTTCTACGCGAACTAAGCGGCGAGAGTACAGCGATCACGAATGTGTCAGTCACCGCACTCTTTGCCCCCATCGCAGATCGCTTTCCAGATAGGGGCCGCGCCATGCGCAGCCGCCTCCGGGGTACAGTTGATCACGGTTCATAATGGTTCGACACGGATGGATAAGGCGCTAAAGAGCGATAATGGCTTAGAGTGATCGAAATGTCATCAGTGCACCTGGCACCGCCACCTGCAATAGATTGCTTGCGTCATCGATTCACCTTGCGCCGCCTTCCGCAACGGTTCGTGTCGCCTCAGCGCTGTCGTGTATACTGGTCGGATGAAGTTTCATAACACTGATAATGACATCGGGATGCGTGGAGATGAGCAAGTGACACAATCCTTACGCATGCTTAGACAACTCCCAGAGGAGTTTCGGCGTGACTTTTTATTGGTTGTGATACTTTCACGTTTCGCAATGATGTGAAAGATAAATTATTATTATTATTATTATTATTATTATTAGTAGTAGTAGTAGTAGTAGTAGTAGTAGTAGTAGTAGTAGTAGTAGTAGTAGTAGTAGTAGTAGTATAGGCAAAGTAGCACCACAGTTTGACAGCATTGAGCCAGCTCAGCACAATACTTCTGTCAAGGAATTTAGGTTAAAGCGATAGGTAACCTCACCAGACCTCGTTCCTGTGCATTGCAAACGCCAGCTAACAGTGGGTAAGAACAATTTCATGAAGTGTACCGGAAAAGAGAAAAAAAACTTGACAAGAATTTTTAGTTTACGCTGACATTGGGGCACGAAAGACCACATCAATGCAAATTTGAATAAGAAACAATACAGAATATTCCATTTGAATAAAAGAACAGCTTCTCGTATTCGTAAGAAAAAAAATCCACGTCACCTTTTTAACGTATGATCTGTGCAGCCGTGCCTACACTGCAATAAATCTAGTAACGTCATTAAAGTTTAAACAGAGAACGCTTCTACGACTAGCCGTTTAGCGGAGTCTGCCCACTGCAGTCTCGATGGGCAGCAGGTGTGTCGCGCTCAATCCCGCATGCACGCACGTCCACACGCACGCACAAGTGCATGCATACGCGCACTCACACAACCGTGCCCGTGCGCAAACGCTATATGCAGTGACGATGATGGCAACGCCTGATATCCCTGGCACTCATTCTGGCCAAGCGGTTGCCTTTACGAACTGAAAAAGTACCGGTAAATCACCTGGTACCAGCCGAAAAAAAAAGTGCCTTTCGTAAAGGGCGCGTACTAAACCTACTGATGGCAAGTGACGGGCATCACAAACAGAACAAAAAGTTATGCATACACTGCTGCACACACTCCGTCGTGCACAGGCACTGCAGTCGAAGCATTGTGTGCACGACGAGAGAGGAGGACCAGGCAACTTATGGCAGCAAACAGAACAGCTGATCGCACTGCACAAGTTCGACAAACAGTGACTCGATGGCTACCTATGCGCCGACTAAGTATCAGGCAAATCGTGAGTAGGGAAGGAAGCGCTGGAGCTAGACTCGATATCTTAACGGAAGACATACACGTACTTCATATCGGAAAAGCTAGTTTCAGTACACATTGATTTTAATGAGATTTAACATCCAAAAGCAACACAGGATGTGTAAGGGAGCCATTGTGAACTCTGTGAATAAGGGGCTCCACTTTAATTCTGATCACCTCGGTATCTTATTGCGCATCCAAATCTCGGTACTGTAGCGTTTTTACATTCCGGCTCCTCCGTAATACTGCCGCCGCAGCAGGGAATCGAACCCTCGACTTTGTTCTCAACAGCAGAATGCCCTAGCCTCCGCAGCGGGTGAGCTTCAAGAAGCAAAAAAAAATTAAAAAATGCGCGAAACATTACTTCGGGCGCGCATCTTGATCAATAAAATGTCACGCGGTATAGTGTTATTTATTAAAATGAAATATGCACTCGTGCTAGATCAAATATATTATATAGCTGCATATCCCATTAGCTTTTTACGCTATATATGCTTCCTACACTTCATTGCCTCATCTGTGTCGCTCCTATTGGCACTGCTGACATTCCTTGGTAGCGTACTAAAGCTATTCATGCCTTATTTAATGTTGTGACATCTTTAGCCCTATGCACACATTAAAGGAAGACACTCGGCCCTACAATAACAGCCGGAATACCTTTGCGAGGCTATATATCCGCCTGTAGCAAGCAATTTCCACCTCCTCTGCGCAGAAAGTCTGCCACTGAATTTCCTTTCCAGTCGGGTGCTAAGCAGCATGCAATTTTTTTACTGATCTTAACTGCGCTATATCGGTATGTTATACGCCGTTGTTGCTCCACCCGGTGCGTACACCTTGAGGCTACAGCAGAATACATCGCGCTACGGGGCACTGTGCGGGCACAATGTCGAAACCAACTTTCACTGTCATGCAGGAAGTCTCGTCGCACGCACACGGAAGTGTTCAAGCGGCCCTTCTCGCACGCGGGTGCCTTCTCGCTGGGCCTGCTGCTGGCCTACCTGCTGCGCTCCTCCGGGCGGCTCGGCCAGGACACCAAGAGATCCCCGTGGTGGGCCGGTGGGGCGTGGCGCGCCGCCGGCTGGGCCGCGGCCTCAGGCTGCGGCTTCGCCGTCCTCCTGGGGGTCGAGCAGTGGCACAAGGGCCTGCTACCCGGACCAGCGGTTGCAGCCCTCTACGCGTCTCTGCACAAGACTGCGTGGGGACTGCTCGTCGCCTGGGTCGCCTACGTCGTCTGCACAGACCGAAAAGGCACGCCGCGACTTCACATATACGGTTCCAATTGTCCGCTGCACATGTTGGGTTTATTAACACGAAAGCCTTACACTGCCCATTGCACGGATTTACGGTCAACTCAAGTGCATCAGAAATCTATCTATCTATCTATCTATCTATCTATCTATCTATCTATCTATCTATCTATCTATCTATCTATCTATCTATCTATCGATCCATCCATCCATCCATCCATCCATCCATCCATCCATCCATCCATCCATCCATCCATCCATCCATCCATCCATCCATCCATCCATCCATCCATCCGAGTTGTTACACGCCACGCCATAATTAATGGAAGATGCGCAGGCCTGCTTAATGCAGAAACTGCAAATATATCTAGTGGAACTGGTTGCTCATGACAAGACGCATCTAGTTTACTTTCTCTCTCGTAATATTTGTCCCTACGCAGATACACAAGATAATGGCGCATCCTCTGCATTCGCAAGGGCAGAGCCCATTCGACAAATTCCACGCATCATAGCATGGAGATAAGTAGAAACAGTTGCATATTCGTCATAATGGCACTTAGCGATATAATATAAAATGGTATACGCGCAAAGTCGCGTCACCAATAACACTGCAGCATTTCTGGTGGGAGAAGACTTATATACAATAAAATATCCACGAAACCAGCGAGTTATGCACCACGAGTTCGACGACGAGCCGCGCCAAACGTTTCGCGTGGACATTGGCCATGATGCTTCCAACTGTGCCGAAAATAGA
The DNA here is from genome assembly GCF_050947875.1 of Dermacentor variabilis. Taxonomy (NCBI): domain Eukaryota; kingdom Metazoa; phylum Arthropoda; class Arachnida; order Ixodida; family Ixodidae; genus Dermacentor; species Dermacentor variabilis. Next base: position 105,511,997 of record NC_134568.1, read on the forward strand.
CGCGCTCGCTCAGTCTCTCGTATACTCGTGCGAAGAGCGAGCTAATGAGCGAAATAAAGCGGACACCGCCGCGGTAAGAAGGCACATTATAAAGCGATAAAAAAATGAACAAAGGCAAATCTTGAAGCTCAGATAAAGGCACAAAGTCATCAGAGTACGCGAAAATAAGGGCCTCTCGCGAAAACCGCAACTGAATGGTGAGCCTTTCTTCAGTGACCTTTGTGACCCTCATAACTCGGGTTTGCCTCTAACGAGGCACACATGCGATCACTGCTGTCCATCCTCTACTGTCGGACACTGTTGTCGTTGAGATGACACAGCGAGGAATGCATTGTAGTGAGCATAAATAGATATTAACAGGTCCGCTGTCTTTTGCCGAAGGTTTTGTTCTTCTTTTCTTTGCTACCTAATGCAGATGAAAAATACCCTCCGAAAAGAACGGAGTATAAAAGGTAGGTAGAGGAGGTATATGTATATATAGTTTCTGGCTGAAGTATAGATTGTGATAATTTGCACCCGTGCGAATACATGAGGTATCGCTGTCTGTCTGCACGGAATGACACCCGAAGAGATGGTGTGAAAGGAAAATGCAAGAACCGCACATCGTGACTCTGCCGGTAGCGTGGCCGAGTAATTGAGATATTCCTTTGAGACATAAAGAATCGGCTTTTATCTCAGTGTGGCGCCACCAGCTGCAGACAACGAAGCATCCATGTCCATGTGAGCAACGTACTGCACTGAGCACCTGGAGGCTGCGGGTTCGAGACAGATTTGATGCAAGTTTCGTTTGCATTTATTCTGTCCACTTTTCACATAGCCGAAAGAAACGCGCTTATCTTTAGGGTATATACGCTCTAAATTACAGCCTTTATGGTTTAGCTTGTCCTGTGGGAATAATCGCCATCAATCTTTTGTTCATTATTTTTATTAAAAGCACTGCGTCCGCTGCTTCCCTGTCGGAAACCCTATGACATGCTAAGACACACACGGCGTACCTGTAAAAAAATATGGCGGGATCGCAGCGCAGGAATGAAATACATGCAAGACTAATGACTATCATTCCTGTAAGACAAGGCAAACTCTAAACTGTGTAAAAGAATTTCGGAGTGCATGTTACGCTGAAATTTCTGCACCCTAAAGCATTAAACCGGGCACAACAAAGCGCCCATTTACCTTAACACAAAGTACGAGTAAACTTAAATTTACTTAAAGATATCGATCGAATCTCTCGAGGTACCACTTGCTTTACACCAATGAAACTTCGCATTCTAGCACGCACGATCTCCTTAGCAAAATTGAATACCGCACATACAAGGCGCACAAGACTGCGCAGACTAAACCCTTCACTGCAACTCAGACCTCCGGCCAGTCTGCACCGACGCGAAGCGTCTCTTCTGTGTCGGTTGTGACTTGGAGTTGCCTTCATGAATACCTACTCAGCACTAATTGGAATGGCTGATAGTCTTGCATGTGATCTTTGCGGATGCGAGGAGAACACTGACCATTTATTTTGCCATTGTCCTCAATTTCGAGCACAAAGACAATCTTTGTCCAACACATTGAGGAAATCAGATGATCGTCCTATGAGTGAGCAGACAGTACTAGAGCACCGTCCCCACCGATCATCGGCTCAGAAGGCAGTGAAGGTATTCTTGTGCTTTCTCAGAACGTCTGGTTTGCGCGAGCGGCTTTAACTCAAGTACTGTCCGTACACGTCTCTACACCTTCTCTCTCCTTTCTCTCTCTTCCCCTTCACCCTTCCCCCAGCGTAGGGTAGTCAACCAAAAGCTTGACTGGTTAACATCCCTGCCTGCCCATATTTCTTTCTCTCTCTCTCTCTCTCTCTCTCTCTCTCTCTCTCTCTCTCTCTCTCTCTCTCTCTCTCTCTCTCTCGCTCTCAACTATGGCACCATGTTCTCCGTAGGCGCCTGCTGACAACTCCAGGCGTGTTGCGCGGTCATTTTAAGGTTAAGGAATCCTGATCTTGATGTTGACATTCTTTTACTTATCATTTCCTTTAACAAGTTGCCAAGGCTGTCTGTCTTCTTTGAAATCAATTAATCATCAAACGTCCCATATCCACTGCTCACACATGAGTCACAACACTGCAACGCTGTCCTTGCCATCCTTGCCGGTCGGCAAAAAAATATTTACAATTTTTTTCACGTATGTGCCATGCTTGAAATCAAGTGATTTGTCGGCCGCGGTACTGAGCAGCCTTGCGGAAAGATATGCTACTCCGGGACGGCATTAATCAGCTAGCACCACACATTGAATCACGGCAAGCTGCGTTCACCTTTCACCTATGAGTAATGCAGTGAAACAAGATAAATACTTCAAAAGTAAGTACAGTATTGCTTGAAGCGGGTACCTTCTCCTCTTAAATAGCACCTTTCTTCCATTGAGCTAGGCACTCTGCAGTTAAAACCAACAATATAATTTGCACCCGCAATTTGGACCTGGTGGGACTTCGAGCTATTCACTCAAAGAGCGCGCAGTGTCGACTAGTTTCACCATTCAGATCAGCATTGCCCAGGCACGAATTCCCAAGGAGACAAAATAAAGAAATGCTGCCAATGAAACAGGCTTGCGCTCGCACCCAGCATAAGCACTATTATCTATCGCTATCGAAAAGCTCCTCGTAAAGTGAAAAAATAATGCCTGGTGAACAAACCAGTGTCGATGTTTCCGTTGTTTTGAACGCTGGTCATTCCAAACAAAAAGGATAGTTCACCTCACTTCATGTGTGTCTGAGCGCGACTGGGTAGAGTCTGTTGTTTCCCGCATCGCAGGCATATAATGTCATCGCACTAAAGGAGTCAAATAATACCCGTACTTTGACCCGTACATACACGATGCGGAAAGCTATGTCCCATCCCAATGTGTGCACTTGTCCAAGTGCAAACTTTATCTATACACAAAAAGAAAAACTACCGTCGTAGAGTGGAAGATCTTTAGCAATACAAAGTGATATCTTCGTCTGGGTGAATCCTGATATGTAATCAACGTACACAGTAGCCAGGAAGTGAGAACAGGAGAAATTAGTGAGAACAGACATACCGGGTGGCTACGAGGAGCTTCAGTTGCGACGCGAGACAGCATCAAGTGAAAAGTGATAGAGCACCACCTCTTAAACATTCCACGGGTTCAACGCGCTGGTGTTCACAAAGTCATCCAAGTGAATATGCTGACCATTCACAGGTGACAAGTGGTCATGGTGTCGGGGCATGTGCCTTATCCAGACACGGCTTAATTCCTTCAGCTCATAGCACGAAAATAAACAGGGCTTTTGAGACGGCTATGCGCGAAAAAGTGAAACGCTAGGCTTGAGAATTTGTGCATTCGAAGAGGCCATAGTTAACACCACAGATTGCTGAGCGTTATTTTTTCAGTGTTCTCTTTATTTCGGTGCTTTACATACATATATATATATATATATATATATATATATATATATATATATATATATATATATATATATATATATATATATATATATATATATATATATATATAACTGAACTCACGCCTACTTAAGCCTTTCTCCTACCTTCTGCTCTTTTCACATCTAAGGATCACATATTATTGATGAATCGTCTTATGAACAAGCTTGACGCCTTTATCAGGTTCTCTCTCTTCGCTAGCTGTTACGTGTTCCTGTCACAGCGCGCTAAAACAAGAAAAAAGGGCGATATGAAAAGTATAGTAGCAGTTGCGTGTCATTACTGGCACGTACGGTTGTCGTATGTGCTCCTTCCCGGCTACCGTAGTCCCTAGTTCCGCAGGATGGTGCACAACCTTTTCAGTGGAAGACAACATTGTGCCGAAACCATCGACGACATTTGTCCATGTAAGCGAATAGCCGGACGCTTCTATGGAAAACTATTCGCTTTAATAAAAGCATTATGCGCTTGAAGGCGTTTGGTATATTTATTGCAGTGAGGATATTTAGGTAGCACTCGTTGTTTCACTGCGTAATTCCGTAGAGAACATATCCGTTAACCAGAACATGTGTAGAGGTAGTATATGTGGCTGTACATATAAGCAGATTCGCCATATGTGTGTTGTCTCCAGCGGCGAGAGCGCTGACGAGGAAGGTGACTGACATCCTCGTCTCCCACCGACGGAGCACTCTTTTAGAACCGCCTTATAGGGGGGAGTGCGGTAGGAGAGGAAGGCTGTCCTTCCCGAGCGCATGTAAACACGGTCCAAAGCTCTCGCGTGAGAGCACGTGCGTCTCAAAGAGTAAGGCAAGCCTCCATGGAGCAAAAAAGCGACGAACATTCAGCGGCCGCCCGTCGCCCGACGTGCGTTCGCCGACGAACGCGCCGCGCAACTCGGTGGCGCGAGAGCACGTGCGCTCTGCATCGGCGCCTTTGAATCCGCGCTGAAATCCACCACGAAAACGGGCGAAAGAGCCAAAGAAGCTATCTCGCTTTGAAACGCTACGGTGATATTAACTGGAGCGTGACAGCTACCGTAGCCGGAAGCGCTTCACGTCCTTCGGCCGTCGACGACGGTGCCGCACGGAACAACACCCGCCATATCGATGCCCGTCGCTGGGCCCGCAGTAAATCGCAACTGCACTCCGCACCAAAGCGTCCGCAGCGCTGCAACCATCATGAGCCTCATCGCTACGTGCAGGCATTCCCGCCCGATTTCTGTCGTGGGGTCCGTTCGTGGCGCTGAGCCGGCTGTCGTTCAGCGCATATCTGCTGCACATCCTGGTGCTGTTCGTGCGCTTCGGAAGCATCCGGGAGCGCCTCTACAGCAGCCACTTCATACAGGTCAGTAGCAGGGCGCTGCTTCTTGTGGCCGCTTGCGCTGCCGACAGCTGTACCCGCGTGCACTGTGTATCGCCTGACCTGCGTCGATCATCCATCCAGCCTGCTCCAGCTCCAACCGAGCTTGTCAAGCAACCCCAGCTGCGCGGATGACAGTTGTTGTTGTTGTTGTTGTTGTTGTTGTTGTTGTTGTTGTTGTTGTTGTTGTTGTTGTTGTTGTTGTTGTTGTTGTTGTTGTTGTTGTTGTTGTTGTTGTTTGGTAGCACTAGTTTAATTCATTGGATATCAGAGCTGTGTCATTGTTTCGAACACTACTAGCAAACATTTTCCCTGACTGTATTCTTTCTGGAAGTACTGATAGTGATGTACTTCCATGCCGAACAAACTATTTGCACTGCAGTGAACTTCAACTGCCTGTTATCAACGCTAGAGGTGCCACTGTTGGGCAATTCACCAGTCGTATATCAGCCTATGAAGTCAGAAATTGTCAGCTGCAGGCAGCCAATGAATTGTAAAACCACTCTTGAAGCAATGCGGCAGCGTTTTATCGCCGATTTTCGTGTCTTGTGAAGTACAATAATTTAGAAGGTTAAACTGCCCGCTAAGAACAAAATGGAGATGAAAATTCCGGTCTTTAGAAAACGTGTTCAGCACTACCTCGAAGTGTTAGCAATACTGCTTCACCAGTGGTAACGCTCGCGGACAACTTTATGTGGCAATGAAGGAAAAACTATACGGAGACAAGGTGCCCAGAAGTATAAGTGTGCTCTTTAAAAAATGTCCCGCATTTTCATTTCCATTAGTTTAGGCTGCAGAAGACAAAACATAAACATCTTATTTATAACATAAAAATTTGACAAAATATACTACTCAATGCTAAATTTTTATCCGCCGCGGTAGCTTAGTGGCTATGACGTTGCGCTGCTGAGCTCGAGGTCACGGTTTCAATCCTAGCCGTGGCGGCTGCATTTCGACGGGCGCGAAATGAGTGAGTGGATGAGTGAAAACTTTTTTGAGCTCTATTAATTGTGTTTTTCTGCGGCTGGGCGGATGAAAAAATATTCGTAGGTGCACGCTAAAGAACCCCAGGCGACCAAATAATTCCGTAGTCTAAGGGGTGGCTCATAATCAGATAGTGGTTTCGGCACGTAAAACCCCAGAATGTAATTTTCAGTGCTAAATTTGACTTTTGGAATTTGAATTCGAAGTTTCGCCCTTATAGCTTTCCCATCATTGCCACAGAAAGTTGTCCAATGGACGAAAGATTGAGGGAGATGCACGTTTCATACGGTTCACCTAGTCGTGCGTCTTCCTCTACATGCGCTTCAAAGCGGTTCATCCAAACCCGTGTTCATTTGGGATGGTTAGCACCATCTTGTCAAACCGCCGAATTTTGAACAGCGCAACACAGGACGAAGAAACACAGCGTTCTGTCCTGTGCCCCTTCGTCCTGTGTGGAGCTGTTCAAAATTCTGCTGTTTGATAGTGCATTCAAGTTCAAATGCTGCGCACAAGCGTTCACATTGCAACCAATCTCGTAAGGTTACGCATGGACCATTTTACGTGCATGCACCAGTCACATAAAGGCAATAACGAAGAAACTCACTTGATTGCCACAACATTCTCACCACGCAGATGTGCGAGTTCATCGTAGTGACGGTGCTGTCGTACAGCGGCGCCTACGTGTTCCACCTGCTCTTCGAGGCGCCCACCACGCAGTTCCTCACCATGGCGACGTCAGCAGTTGCAGGGAAACTGCTGCTGCCTGAAGATCCGCCGGCTCAGCGACACATCACCGGCAACAAAATTGCCCACATTGGTTTCACCGAGAAGCCGCCCAAGGAGTCCAACGGAGCTGAAGGACTACACGGTCAAGGGCCGAAGTCCACCCACCTTTAGGCCTTCTCTTCGGATGTGTACATTGCCGAGTCTTCGCTCCAAGCGCGAGTCTGGCAGCACAGACAGCATGTTCTGACAGCATGTTCGACCAGATTCCTCCATCCCCGCCGCGGTAGCTCGGCGGCTATAAGGCGTTCCGCCGCCGAACACAAGGGCGCGCGGCATCGATTCTCGGCCGTGGCGACCACATTCCGACGGGAGCGGGATGTAAAATCGAACACGTAATGACACTTCGCTGCGCGTTTAGAAGAACCGCAGGTGGCCAAAATCAATCCGCAATCGTTCCTCACAGCCAGGGTGTATATATAGCTTTGGGAATCACTCACACATGACCGGGAGACTACACGTAGAGCTTGACTCTGCAATTTTTAGCGGGCGCCCGATAGACGACGAACACGGACGGGCAAGTCCTGTGTCAACTGGTTAGCAGAGCACCGTAAGTCAAGTATAACCAACGGTTCGCGGAATGTGACGAACTTTTAAGGATACATTAGTCACCGGCTAGCGCCAGCAGTTTCAGCCATATGTTGCGAATTAAAGCGCTCTTGAAAGTGATAGTAGTCAAGCATTTTAAAACCTTGAACGACGGAATCTACGCTACGGGTCGCGTTTAGCCGGACAAACTGTTCATGCTGTCTTGTCCGCTCTGAAGCATAACAAAGGACAGTTCAACTCCTTATCCTTTACCTCATGTTTAGGGTTGTTGATATTAGCAAAGTCTGTTCTTCAATATCGTTATAGCGAGAAGAAAAATAAAGAATGTCCGCTAGCATCATTCCACATCAAAATCAGAAATCGCTAAGCTTCTCTCATTGTTTTTCTTTCTTTTTTTCTAATGTAGATGAATGTCACCCACTTCAAGAACTTATTCTCAAATTCTCGCCCGCGGAAAAAAAAAAGAAACTCCCTGCGCGAGCACCATTTCAATTTGACGGTTGGCCTGAAAGCATGGCACAAAATAAGAGAGAAAGAAAAAAGCGAAAACGCAAGAAGGAGTCACTCAAGAAAAAAGAAAAAAAAAGGTTCTGTAGAATATAACTACAAAGTCTTTCCTAGCTATGTATAAACACTGGGTCTTCGTATTCATTCTGCATGACTCATATTCACAAAAAACGCTCTTACGCTAGAAATGTTCGTAAGAGTAAATCCCAGCCAATACTAATGCTGTACATCTTATTAGTGAAGGCGGCTGGCCAATGGCGAAGCACTTACGAACGAACAGCTTTGTGAATCCAGTCCCCTGTTCAGTGAGCGTAAGCCAATTTTTATGTCTTTACGCCATCGAAAAAGTACACGAGGAGCCTGATTTCGCATTTAAATAAAAGCGTTCGCTCTTCTGCTAGATGCTTTAACAACTGCATATGGAGGCGTGAAAACACAGACACCAGTATCCGCGTTTTCACGCCTGCATTTTAGTGCCATGCATCATTACTGAATTCTGGGGTTTACGTGCCAAAACAACGATTTGTTTATGAGGCACGCCATAGTGGGGGACTCTGTATAAATTTTGACCCCCGGGGGATCTTTATAACGTGCCCCCGATAGTGCGCGGGACACGGGCGTTTTTTGCATTTCGTCCCCATCGAAATGCGGCCGCCTCGGCCGGGATTCGATCCTGCGACCTCGCGCTTAACAGCGCAACACCATAGCAGCTTAGGCACCGCGGCGGGTCCGTGTATCATTACCAACTTGCGCAGCGTTCCATCGTTCCGCGTTTGTGGCCCTCTTAAGAGAATGCATGCAGTTAAAGAGGTTTCGGCATAGGACAAAATCAAAATATACGTGATAAATATTTCTAAAATTTAAAGAAAATGAAATATTAGCGACATGTGATTGAAGCGTATACAGAATGAAATCGGGGATTAGGTGCGTTTCAAGGAATAATGAAGCAAAAGATTAATTACAGGGATTTTTGTTTCACAAGAACGCCAAAAATATTGAGCGTGTGAAGATGTGTAAAAATGTAATTAATTGAAATGAATTCAGAAGTGAGTTGTATATGACTTGGTTTGTGTTAGGCCACGGGAAATATGCTAGCGAATTTGATGGCAGGATATGATGAAATCTAAGAAAAAAAGAGTCTAAGTGGAGCAAATTTTGTCTAAAACGAGTTTTTCTTTCCTTCTTTCTTTCTTTCTTTCCTTTTATTTTTATTTTCTTAAGAAGGAGAAAGAAGATAGCGAGGGGGAGGAGGGTTAACGCTGGCGGTGCACTTCGCCTTCACTGCAACGTTGTCTTCACTGCATCAAAAACTGCGATGCAGTAAAAACGCAGTACGAAGCAATGCTGAGGACAGAATGAGGAGCAGAATTCAATTTTTTTTTTTCTCTCTCAAAACATTAAAACTCCACAACTTACTTAGATGACTGTTATAGTGGCCTTCTATTAAACTCATATCTGATTTTATAATGCAGACCAAATCAATATTAAGGTTACTTTTGAATGCATAATATAGCTCGCATTTTTTATACATCTTCACAACCTAATTTTTTTCCTTTGAACAAAAGTCGCTTTTGTTAAACTTTCAAAAGCAATCATCGTTCGATTTGCTAGAAAGTGGATCATATACCATTTCTTTTTCACAAAGCGCTTGCCGCACCAGTGCGGCAAGCGCTTGGGTGTTTTCTTGCCGTGTTTCTGTTTTCTTGGGTGTTTGCTTGGGTGTTTTCTTGCCGTGGTTCTTGCCGCACCAGTGCGGCAAGAAAGCACCCTTCAGGGTGTAAACATTTTTACAGTGTATTGCACAATTATTTATCTCTAGTATTCCGCTTTTATTTGGGTGGGTAAAAAACTTTATAATCATTGACCATGTTTAAAGGTACCAGGGCCAGTTCTTGATACATGTTGAAGGTGAGCGGATACATTTTGTTCGAAACCTGAAGTCTGCTCCATATTGTATTTTATTTATTTTTTTTTTCATATTAACTCGCGCTCCCTGCAGACAAAATGAGGGCTCCAATCTAAAAAAAAACAAAATGAAAGTTTTTTTAGCGAGACTATAAAAAAAACTTGTTACAGCGTTTCCTTCAACGGCAAGTTTTTCCTTCCATCATCAAATCATAACTGCTCACGCAGTGAAATAGAAAAGCAGAAAAAAAGGTGGCGTCGAACATCCTGGCACACGGTTATCAAAACGTGTAATAAGCCGCAACTTCTTTTATTATTATTTTGTTTCAAAAAAAGGAGAGAGAGGCGAGCTAAATGCTTGGTACGTTTGTGCGCTTGGTGTGGTGTGACCCGCTAACATAAAGGACGACCACTGGTGCAAAAGAGTGCTGTGCCGTGCGAAGAGCGCGTATGGCACGCTCCGCTTCCGTATTGACAAATAATTTTCGACCAGGCGTAACCACTCAGCGAAGCGAACTTGGAGGCACAGTTGCTGCTTCAAGCATACGTGACGGTATGACAACGCGTGACGCTACAGGCATACGCTGGATGTACTATTTCGTGAGCTGTCGCAGAGTGGCGTCTTTTCGTGGCTGACGATTCCCCGTCAGGGTGCGTCGCGTGGCCGCAGTGGTCTGCACATAGGCGGTCGCAAGGATACCTCCGGGGCCACAGCTGTGGGCGTATCCTTCTGTTACCTCGAAAATCCGGTGAACCTTGGTTAACTGAACCTCACTTCATAGCTGCTATTGATTTCTTTCTCTTTTTTTCAGCATTACGTGAACGGCATTTAATATGCGGCGCCACGGTCGTTTGGTAAGTGTGAGGGCGATGGCGGCATTTGACTTCGACGGGACAGCGCTACACTTGAAGATGAAAAGGATAATGAAAACGCATAAGCTGCTCAGAAGTCAAGACACTTGTTAAACGACATAACGACGCGTGTATACTGGAATAATCTTTTATGCAATGTCTCGTTTACCGCGCGGCGCCTCTGACTGATGGCGCACTTGGTCTACATTATCGACAGTGTGCCGAAGATGTGCAGCGCTACAGCGCAAAGAAAATTTCAAGGTGTTCCGTACTTGCATTGAGTATATTTAAATGCTTGACCTCCACTACATAAATCATCGCATGTTTGTGCCTACGTAGATTTTTCGAAGAATTGTGCATGTACATGACTGACTTAAGGCTCTGTATTATCGGACAGAACATCAACGCCAATTTTGTATCCAGCGTCTAGATGAACTAAAATTAAACGAAAAGTATGGCGTTCAAGCCACCTGGCGCTTAGCTATTTGGAACAGTTGGCAATTCCTGTACATAGTTCAAATAATCAGTGCGTGAATGGGTGTACGTGTTTCCATTTTCTACTCGTCTCACCGAGTCATTTCTCTTCGCCTGTCATGCTGATGCTACATCGTATTTCACTAGTCACATGATGGATTTTTTTTTTCTGCAATAAACATTGTTCCATGCTTTCTGATTAAACGCTTGGTTGATCAGGGTTTCTGCGGGACTTCGTAATTTACGACACACTCACACCACGCAATTCATGGTACTGAAAGGCAGACGTGCAAATATGGCAGGTGTGCTTACATTCCAAGAAGGTACCACGCCCGGGCGTATACTGTGTCCTAAAAAAAAATGTCAGAACTGGTCCTATTGAAGAACTCTGACATTTTGTGGGGTTGCATTCTCTGGGGATATATGATACTACGCTGAATACCGATGCCAGCAAGTGCTTCGCACTACGGGTGACACGGCTTATACTTCCTTCTTGGACTGCCTATACTGCGTCATCGTTTTGCAAAGATAGCCGGACGCTTTATTACTCGTCATGAACATTTAGGTTGTTGCATGGAATCCTTGATCGCGGCCTCTGACTACCAATCGAAATGCCTCCTTTACACATTTGACGAATTCTCGACGAATGTGTTTTTGTGGTAGATTCACATAATCAGGGCAGGTGGCAAGCACTTCATAACCTTGAACGAAAATCATGCTCTATTTAGAGCGTAACTTTGCTACACAACGACGGCCGTCATCTCGTCACAAATTTCTTATGAAGCGACCGCCATAGGGCAACGTATAAGCGTATATAATCGCCGTAACCCTGCGGCGTCTATTTCATGCCGCCTGCGTTGTAATGGCTCCATGAAGAGAGTTTTAGATTAGGGGATGCACGTTATCGGGCGTACGAAAAGAACCCAAATCGAGCACAACAGAGCGCGAAGAGCCCACAATGGAGTCTGCGTCCCCCAACGCACGCGTGCGCCTTGTATCCCCTAATCTAAAAGTCTCTAATGACATACCGTGTGGTATGTTTAAAAGCTATATCATAAGAAGCCAACAAACACTGACACAGAGGACAACACAGGGGAAATTACTTGTGCTTAATAAATCAAGTAAAGAAATGACAAGTTACTGGAAATGAAAGTGGATGAAAAAACAACTTGCCGCAGGTGGGGAACGATCTCACAACCTTCGCATTTCGCGTGCGATGCTCTACCAATTGAGCTACCGCGGCGCCGTTTCCCCATCCACTTTCTTGGATATTTATGTTTCCTAGAAGAAGCCTGGGAGTGTTAGCCAGCGCCACCACTCGCAGACCTTCGCGGCGGATGTGGAACATCCTTTCTGCCGTAGGCGTCGCGAGAACGTGTTCTTTTTGGGTGAAGGCGACCGGTCAATAAACCCACACATGCTACCTGAAGGCACCAATGTTGCCGGATTCGAGGCTCTCGTTATGTAATAAACGAGAAGAACAGGGGTTAACCGTGGGGCCCGATTTTTATTAGTCATATCATAAGAAGCCAACAAACACTGACACCAAGGACAGCATAGGGGAAATTACTTGTGCTTAATAAATGAATTAAAGAAACGATAAATTATTGGAAATGAAAGTGGATGAAAAAACAACTTGCCGCAGGTGGGGAACGATCTCACAACCTTCGCATTTCGCGTGCGATGCTCTACCAATTGAGCTACCGCGGTGCCGTTTCCCCATCCACTTTCTTGGGTATTTGTGTTTCCTAGTAGGACCCAGGGAGTGTTAGCCAGCGCCACCACAAACCTTGGCGGCGATGTGGAACATACTTTCTGCCGCAGGCGTCGCGAGAACGTGATCTTTTTGGGTGAAGGCAACAGGTCATTAAACCCACACATGCTACTTGAAGGCATCAATGTTGCCGGATTCGAGGCCCTCGTTATGTAATAAACTTTACTTCATTTATTAAGCACAAGTAATTTCTCCTATGTTGTCCTTGGTGTCAGTGTTTGTTGGCTTCTTACGAAATGAGTAATAAAAATCGGGCCCCTCGGTTAACCACCTTTCTTCTCGTTATAGGAGCAAGTCGAGGATGATTCCTTGAGAATTCATATATGCATCTCAGTAGACATACCACCCTCCTTTGCAGTTTTAATGTTTTAAGCTGTAACCTACTGCCAAGTGTATACAGCATGACCTTTCACACAAATGTGCAAGAACTTCAGGAATGAAACAGACCCTTGCCTAACTTTAAATGAGTAGGAGCTAAAACTTTAAATAATAGGAGTTCCACATATCTTTTGTTTACCTGCGAAACAATTCTCGAACATTCTTCTAGAACTTAGAAACAGTAATAATTTCTAAAGTTCATTTTGTTCAGACACTTTACTCAGTTGCGAAGTATCCAGTCACTTTAATACAAGATAGCCACTTATGCAGTTGTCAGCAGAAAAAAATGTGGCGTAGAAAGCAAAGATATATAAGCACAGTAACGTGTTGGTGCACTCTCGGTGTACTTTACATACTTCTTTATTGCAATAACAATTACATGGACACTCCAGGCGAATTTTCGCCACCACCGTAATGCTCCGCATAAAATATTGACCCCTTTCGCGGCGATCCCGTGGGCGCTGCCATGTTTGATCACGTGGCGACGCGCACATTGCTTGCCTCAAGTGCCTCCGCGTTTATAACGGGTGTGTATAACGCCGGAGAGGCTTAGCAAACCTCTATTTCGGGAGATATCGTAGACAGTGACTGGGTAGACGACACGAAGCTTTGGCCACAGCTTCAGAGAACATGCAAAAGCGCTTTGGAAGCTACTTAATCTATGTCCAAACGGCGCAAGGAACGTATATGGTGCCTGTTTTAGAAGCGAGGCTAATTAACTATTCCAAGCTATCCAGACTTCCCAGTCATGAATTAAATCAGGATTAGTGTGTCTTGCTCTTCGCTCTTTATTTGGCAAATATTTTGAAGAAGCGGCTTGTCAATTTTTTGAATCAGTATATTTCCTTGGTGCGGTCACTATGAGATTATTTCTGCCTCGCGGATATGTGCTCAGTTCCGATAGATTTGTTCTTGCTGCGCGCAAGGCTTGAAACGTAGCCATATTGTAGCAAAAATGTATTATCGTTAGAAACTCGCTTATTCTTGTGAACCGTCACGAAACATTCAGATTTAACCATTCGTGCGCTATCGGGGTAGTTCGTCATTTATTGCGCGTATATGGTGCTGTTTGAATCGCACCGCTGGTACGATCTGTTGGGAACTCGGCGCTGACGCCCGTGGTTGTACCTGGGTCGCAAGCCCCAAGGGTAGCGTTGGCCTGGCGGCCTGGGGTACAACTGGAAGCATCCGAAGGTCCCGGCAAAGCATGAGTCGACTGGTAACAACAAAACAACTTGTTTATTTTAACATCGCAAAGAGTTGGCGGTCAGGTTGACCGAAGTAGAGAGACGGGAGAGCACTTTACTCAACAGAAGAAATCGGAGCCCTCCTTTTGGCGTCCGGGGGCAGCTGTTTTTATACTCTCGCAGTTGAGGGCAAGAAGGAACCCCTCAATAGACGAGCACGTGAATGTACAATGGGCTAATGGTGACGCACACTGTCGTAGCGCTGCCGGTCGGGCACAATGACTGGAATGAGAGGGTGATCCCTGCTTTCGCATCGCCTGGTTCAGGCACAATGACTGGAAGGGGAGGATGACCCCTGCTGTCGCATCGCCTGGTTCAGGCACAATGACTGGAAGGGGAGGATGACCCCTGCTGTCGCATCGCCTGGTTCGGGCACAATGGCACATACACTCACACACGCACATGAAGACACGTGGCATCGGAACATGCCTGGAAACGCCTGGCGGGGAGCGTTGCGGCGACGCCGCACGGGCCAAAATGTCTGCCGCCCCGCCGCAGTCGCGCCGGCAAAACCGCGTGTCGCAGGCGAAACGCAACAGGCCGCCCCGCCGGGGGAAGGAGATCCCGATGGACAGGGGACTGCATCCGCTGTCCGGAGGGATGTCGCTCGATGATGCTCATAACCGAAGTCGGGCGTCCCTCGACGTTTCTTGAGCGCAGCGCACAGAGAAGGCCTCGTTCTCTCGTTCAGGTTCGCACGGGACACTGCAAAGTGACTTCGGGAGAGTTCACATTTTTGCTCTCGTTCCCGGCAAGCGTTAGAACTACGCTGAAACTCAACCGCTCAGTCAGCAAGCACGGCACAACCCTCACTAAGCCCTGCCAGGCTCTTTCCCCTTTTTATACCACTGCCTAGTTCCTTACAGTAGTCTAGCATCACTCAGAACGCGTCCACAAATTGGAAAATTGCACTAGAAAGCATATCATCACTTTGAAACACTAAACAAAAGCAATATGTTAAAAAAAATCCTGCCTCAGGAAGAAAAACATCAGTAACAAACAATTTTTAGGCTGATTCCTACGTTAGGGGCTTCGACTTAAGCCATCGGCGTTACCGTTGAGACTCCCCTTTTTGTAACGCACCTCAAAGGAATATTGTTGTAAAGCGAGGCTCCAGCGCAGGAGGCGGCCATTTTTGGGAGAGATGGTCTGCAGCCATTGGAGAGGGCAGTGATCCGTCTCAATGATAAACCTCGAGCCGGCTAGATAGCATGACAATTTCTGAACGGCCCACACGAGACATGCACACTCTTTCTCGGTGGCGCTATACGCCTGCTCACGACTGGTCAGCTTACGACTAGCATACAGGACGGGGTGTTCTACTTCTCCATTTTCCCGTTGGCACAGTACAACGCCCATGCCTCGCTCACTAGCATCGCACTGAACAACGAACCCTTTTGTATAGTCTGGCGATCGTAGCACAGGCTGGTTTGTTAGGGCACTCTTTAGGGCGCTAAAAGCTCTTTCCTTTGTCTCGTCCCAGACGACTGTTTGAGGCTCTGTCTTTCTTAGAGCATCCGTCAGGGGAGCCGCGATATCAGAGTACCTAGGGATGTACCTCTGATAGTAGCCGGCGACACCCAAGAACGACCGAATATCGGTCTTGGTGCGCGGTTGCGGAAAGTCTCGCACAGCGGCCACTTTTATTTCAGAGGGGCGGCGACGACCCTGACCAATCACGTGACCGAGGTAGACAACCTCGGCCTGTGCTAACTGGCACTTAGGAGCCTTTACTGTCAAGCCCGCTTCGCGCAGGCGGGTTAGCACTGCCCGCAAGTGTGCGATATGCTCAGACCAGGATGCGGAGAATATCGCTACGTCGTCTAGATACGGTAAAGCGAATTCTTGCTGTCCCCGCAACACTTTATCCATGAGGCTTGAAAAACAGTATGGCGCGTTCTTCAAACCAAAACTCAACACTTTAGGACGGAATGTTCCCATTGGTGAAATGAACGCCGCATACCTACTAGCCTCTTCTGTAAGTGGAACCTGCCAATAACCCCTGACAAGATCTAGGGTGGAAATAAACTGAGCGCTACTAACTTTCTCAAGGCGCTCCTCGATGTTAGGGATCGGATAAATTTGATCCTTAGTGATGGAATTAAGCCTGCGGTAGTCGACGCAAGGACGAGGTTCCTTGCCCGGTACCTCAACTAAAATCAAAGGGGAGGTATAATCACTCTCACCTGCCTCAATAACACCGAGCTGTAGCATTTTCTTTACCTCAGCCTCCATAATATCGCTCTGGCGGGGTGACACCCGATACGCCTTGGATCGTACTGGCTCTGGGGAGGTAAGTTCTATATCATGAGTAAGTACAGAAGTCCTACCAGGCCTCTCAGAGAACAGACCTTGAAACTCTTGTAATAGCTGGTGTAGTTCGGTTTTCTGCTCAGGCGACAGCGGTGCTTTACTGATAAGGTCACTAATGACTTGACCGGTGTCTTCCCTGTTCGTCACTGAGCCTAGTCCCGGAAGCTCGACCGGAAGCTCTTCAGGAACGTTTACCATCATGCACACCACTGCTTCCCTTTGTCTATAAGGTTTGAGCAGATTACAGTGGTAAACTTGCTGTGCTTTCCGCTTTCCTGGCAGACTTACCACGTAGTTAACGTCCGACAGTTTCTGAACAATTCGCGCTGGGCCCTCCCACTGCACGTCAAGTTTGTTGTTTAGCGATGTGCGCAATATCATGACCTCATCGCCCACCTCAAAACGACGGGCCCTGGCTGTCCGATCATAATAAACCTTGGCCCTCTGCTGGGCCTTTGTCATTGCTTCACCTGACAACTCCTGTGCCCTTCTTAAGCGTTCGAGGAGCTTAAGTACGTACTCCACCACGACTGGGTCGTCGCCCCTACCTTCCCACGATTCTCGAAGCATGCGAAGCGGAGATCGAAGCGAGCGACCGTACACCAGTTCAGCTGGCGAAAACCCCGTAGCTGCATGCGGCGCGGTTCTTAACGCAAACATCACCCCAGGCAGACACAGCTCCCAGTCAGTTTGATGTTCAAAACACAAGGCTCTCAACACGCGCTTCATGACGGAGTGGAGCTTCTCAACGGAATTCGACTGTGGGTGGTACACTGAGCTGTGTAGCAGCTTTACCCCACACCTTTCGAGAAAAGTTGTCGTCAAAGCGCTAGTAAACACTGTGCCCTGATCTGATTGGATTTCCGCAGGAAAACCAACTCGCGCAAATATGGACAGTAGTGCATTGACTATCTCAACTGAGCTGAGTTCTTTAAGCGGCACTGCTTCAGGGAACTTTGTCGCTGGGCAGATCACAGTCAAAATGTGTCTGTACCCCGTGGCTGTTACCGGCAGAGGTCCCACTGTATCAATAACGAGCCGTCTAAAAGGCTCCGTTATGATAGGTACCAATTTCAACGGCGCCCTCGATTTGTCCCCTGGTTTGCCCACCCGCTGACAGGTGTCACATGACCTCACGAAATGGTCTGCGTCCCGAAAACACCCTGGCCAATAGTACTCTTGCAAGAGACGGTCCTTAGTTTTCTTAACTCCTAGGTGTCCGGACCACGAACCCCCATGCGACAAGCGCAACAGATCCTGACGATAGCATTGAGGAACGATCAGCTGATCGAACTCCACTCCTCTACGGTCTAGATACTTCCGGTACAGGACTCCACCTCTTTCCACAAAACGCGCATTTTTCCTGGCGATACCTTCCTTGACATTGCAGCGCATGTTTTCTAGGCTACCATCCTTCTTTTGCTCGGCTATCAAAGCCGACCGGCTGACTTTTAGCAACCTATTAAGTCCGTCTGACGTAGGCGCGATGAGCAAATCAGTAGATAGCTCTTCTAACTTTCCCGTGTCGGGCGTTTCCTCTCCAGTATCTGGCGCCTTCAACGTTACAGACTCAAGTTTATTCAGTTCGTCAGCTTGCTGCACCTCTGACCCTTTTTCATTGTTCGATAACGTCGGCCCCGCAACTACCGCCTTTGCAGCGAGCTCCCGAACCTTCGATCTGGTTAAGGCCTGAACACTAGCTTCACCAAACAAAAGCCCCTTCTCGCGCAGGAGGTGATCGGACCTGTTTGAAAATAGGTACGGGTACTGGGGGGGCAGCATAGATGACACTGCCGCCTCCGTCTCAAGCGCTCCGAAAGGTCCTTCAATAAGCACTTTTGCTACCGGCAGACACACGCTATGAGCTTCCACGGCTTGCTTGATCCATGCGCACTCGCCCGTGAACATATGGGGTTCTACGTAAGACGGGTGAACTACATCCATCGTAGCTGCGGAATCGCGAAGCACTCGGCACTCTTTCCCGTTCACGAGGAGGTCTCGCATGTAAGGCTCGAGAAGCTTCATGTTCTCGTCAGTGCTGCCTATTGAAAAAAACACAACTTTTGGTGTTGTTTCCGGACACTGCGCCGAAAAGTGACCCGGCTTCTGGCACGTATAACAAACGCGCGCTTGCCTCATCTCGAACCGCTTTCTGCGTTTGGCTGCCGCCGTCTCTTTACGTTTGGTCGGACTGCTTTCACTCGCATCCTCACTACGCGTGTCCCCCTTTAATCTCATGGGCGTGAATTTCGGCCTCTCAAACTTCGAGCCAAATTCACCCTTTTGACCGTCCTTAGCTCCGCGAGCTCGACGCGTCACAAACTCCTCGGCTAGCTCAGCGGCTTTAGCCACCGTACAAACGTCTGGCCTATCCAAGACCCAGTATCGCACGTTCTCCGGTAACCGACTATAAAACTGTTCTAGCTCGAAGCACTGCAGAACTTTATCGTGGTCACCAAACGCTTTCTCTTCTTTGAGCCACTCCTGCATGTTCGACATAAGCCTATACGCAAACTCTGTATATGACTCACTTTTGCCTTTCTCATTTTCCCGAAACCTCCGACGGAACGCCTCCGCAGACAGCCGGTACTTTTTTAGCAGACTCGATTTTACTTTGTCGAAATCCTCTGCCTCCTCTCTATCCAAGCGAGCGACTACGTCGGCCGCCTCGCCGGGTAACAAAGTGAGCAAGCGCTGTGGCCACGTTTCCCGAGAGAACCCCTGCTTCTCGCACGTTCGCTCAAAGTTAACCAGGAACAAACCAATGTCCTCTCCAAGTTTAAACGGCCGCATCAGGTCAGTCATTTTGAACAATACGCGTTCTCCTGCACCGTGTGCCTGACTTCCATTACGAGCGCGTTCCATCTCTACCTCAAGACGCTTCATTTCCAAAGCGTGTTGACGGTCACGCTCTTGTTGCTCTCGCTCTTTCTGTTCTTTACGTTCACGCTCTTCTTTTTCTTTTTGTTCTTTACGTTCACGCTCTTCTCTTTTTGCAGTCTCCCTCTCTTCAATGGTCTCAAGGCATTCCGACAGCTCGTCATCCTCAGCCTCTAACTCAAGAATAGCCTTTAGCAGTTCTGGTTTTCTGAGTTTGTCCGAGACATCCAGACCCAACTCTCTTGCAAGCTCCAACAATTTCGGTTTGCGCAACGACTTCAAATCCATGGCTGCTCTGAATGCTGCTTTCTCTACTGCTTACTATTGTCTTGCCGCAAACTAACCCGGCAGCAACGACAACCACAATTACCAGCTCTGTTTCTGACACTAACAAAAGCCTGGCAAAGCTCAGAAGAAGAAAGTCCCGCACTCACCAAACCTCGCAGCCAAGAGTCCAGCGTAGTCGTTCCGCTGCAGGCAACCAGTCATCACACAGGGCTCGTTGCACTGGTCCCGGATCGTCGTTGAGCTGCTCAGCATACAGTCAACTGCATATCTTCGCTGCTGGCCTCCGTTGTCGCGATCTCACCGCTGGCAACCTCACCGCTGGAAGTCGGAGGCGATCTCACCGCTGCCAACCAGATGTTTGGATCCCACCGATGGCATCGGTTGTTGGGAACTCGGCGCTGACGCCCGTGGTTGTACCTGGGTCGCAAGCCCCAAGGGTAGCGTTGGCCTGGCGGCCTGGGGTACAACTGGAAGCATCCGAAGGTCCCGGCAAAGCATGAGTCGACTGGTAACAACAAAACAACTTGTTTATTTTAACATCGCAAAGAGTTGGCGGTCAGGTTGACCGAAGTAGAGAGACGGGAGAGCACTTTACTCAACAGAAGAAATCGGAGCCCTCCTTTTGGCGTCCGGGGGCAGCTGTTTTTATACTCTCGCAGTTGAGGGCAAGAAGGAACCCCTCAATAGACGAGCACGTGAATGTACAATGGGCTAATGGTGACGCACACTGTCGTAGCGCTGCCGGTCGGGCACAATGACTGGAATGAGAGGGTGATCCCTGCTTTCGCATCGCCTGGTTCAGGCACAATGACTGGAAGGGGAGGATGACCCCTGCTGTCGCATCGCCTGGTTCAGGCACAATGACTGGAAGGGGAGGATGACCCCTGCTGTCGCATCGCCTGGTTCGGGCACAATGGCACATACACTCACACACGCACATGAAGACACGTGGCATCGGAACATGCCTGGAAACGCCTGGCGGGGAGCGTTGCGGCGACGCCGCACGGGCCAAAATGTCTGCCGCCCCGCCGCAGTCGCGCCGGCAAAACCGCGTGTCGCAGGCGAAACGCAACAGTGCGCATATATTCAAGTGTGCGCCCATTCCCTTGTTGACACGTTGGCGATAGAGTGGCCGTAATATTCCGTGCCAGTTTGGCTAGATGTGTGTAGATACCGTGCGCGAAACGCACTATGACAGGAAGCGGCGCTACTCCCTCTGTCATTGCTTAACGAGTGGTACTCACCCTTGCCGACGTTCCGGGGCTGAAGCATTTTCTTTGAAGGTTAGCGATACAACGCTAGCGGATGGGAAGTTTCTGTATCCTCGAAGAAAGCCGTACAGCTTGAAGTGACGGTAAAACGTATGGTCAGTTGCAGCAACGGTCCGCGAACTTGGCTACACAGGTTCATTCTATTCCTTCATATACCAGTAACTATTTTTGCAGCCAACTACTGCACACGTCTTCAATCCACATGATTCAATCCAGAATGATTGGAGCACAGCGCACTAGCAAAACCTCAGTTGCATTTCCGACAGCTGATCGCGAAGAAGCAAGGTGGAAGCGGTAATGGTTTCGTATTCGTGCGCTAGCTGTCGCTGCGGCGACGTGCGGTGCGGGCGCGCCGCCGAAAGCGCCATCTCGTTTCTCTAGTAGCCACGAGAACGACCTACAGGGGCGCTGCGAATGCCGCTCGCGTGACATAAGGGCACGGACTCGCGCTGGTTGTCTGCTGCAGTTCGGACAGACGGTGACGAGACGTTCATTTGAGGGATCGCCAGTCGTTTGTGCGCAGGCGCGAGTGAGAGCGGGCGCGAGAGAAAATGTGGGGGCTTTTTCTCCTTGATTATGTGACTGCCTATAGGCACTACGGAAGAGGTTTCTTAGTGCGTGCCGTATGCGTTCGTCCTCTAGACATGCCAGCGTAGACAAGAACGGCACCGCGAGCGGCGCTGCTGCGCCGGCGTTGAGAGCGCCGCATGCGGGGCAAAATTCAACTAGCGGGTGGTACGCCTCTCCCATCTCTCGTTCGCACCGCCTTGATTTACCTTGATTGCCTCTTGCACTGCGCGTGTTTGGGCACGTTTCTTACCGCGCACGGTGTGTGCCTAGGTGTGTGTGCGTGGACGTTTTATTCAAAGGGCGGTGTACAGT
The DNA here is from genome assembly GCF_050947875.1 of Dermacentor variabilis. Classification (NCBI taxonomy): domain Eukaryota; kingdom Metazoa; phylum Arthropoda; class Arachnida; order Ixodida; family Ixodidae; genus Dermacentor; species Dermacentor variabilis. Next base: position 105,533,886 of record NC_134568.1, read on the forward strand.
CTGTTTCACATTTAGGGGAAAACTCGGAGCGCATTGCATCGCGATGCGGCGAGCGCTTGAGTCAGGCGGCGGCACCAGCTCGTGCAGGTGCTCGAGGGGCGGGATCTTGAACGGCGTCGTCTGCTACGGCGGCGGCGCGCGCGCGCTGGCCGCATTGTCGGGAAGCGTTCCACTGTCAGTTGCAGTGCGCCGATCTCATCATTACTGCGTGAAATGAGTCGGTATTCTTTACTAAGCGTTGTTCGACGCCCACTGATACGCCTCGAAGGTAAGTTCATCGCTGAAAGGTGCAGGGCAGTCATAGACGACGTACTGCCATACATTCTTGACGGCCCGTTCCTGGAGGGCGACTATATATTCTAACACGATAAGGGGCCGATCCACACTGCTCGTGTTGTGCAAGAACTGCTGGAAGAGGGCGCAGTCACTCTCTTGGAGTCGCCGCCTGAATCCCCGGGCGCCAACATCATTTAGTATGTCTGGGGCTCGTTGAAAGTATCGCTGGCGCACCATCCGCTCTATCAGTCGCCCGAGGATAGGCTTCGATCCACCATCGTCAGCGACTGAGACGTGCTGTGAATGGAACATCCCTGATCAAGTCATTCTACACTTCACTGCCTCCCGGGATGAGCGCTGTCATCGCTGCCGCTCGGGACATGACGAGATACTAACTGAAGTTCCGAGCGTGACGTGTCCAATTCCCCGCCGGCGGGCAGGGTCTGTCTGGTGTAGTGAATGATTGTCGAGAAAAATCACTTCCAGCTCATTGTCTTAACCTAAAACATTCCCTTAATCGTATCCGTTTGTTTCATCGTGTTCGACCCCCATAGTTATCATTGTTGAGTGCTTTGTTTTCCTTTCGAGTCAAATAAAGACTGAGCCCGTTGCGCGCACATCTTGGTGCGTCTTGTCGCAGCTTATTACGGTAGCACACACAGTGAAGAAATATACGTGCACGCGCTCAGTACCCCGGCCTTTTGAAAAGACAAACGAAGCATGCTGTCAAAAGAAGCTTGTGGAACTCCATTATCGCTAATGAGGGCTCAGAGTTTGGCGACGCACAACGTTTAGTAAAGAATATCAGCTCAGTTCCCACAGTACCGATGAAATCGGTGCACTGCCCCTGACAGTAGCACGCTTCCCGACAATGCGGCCAGCGCACGCCGCCGTAGCAGACGACGCAGATCACGACTCCGCCCCTCGAGCGTCTTGAGCGTCTGCGCCTAAAGCCTCTCCATCCGGCGGAAACGTGTATGAAGGGGTTTTATCTGCGCCTGCTCGAGCTGCTGCTGCCGCCGCACGACTCCATTGCTTGCCGCATCGCGATGCAATACGTTCCGAGTTTTACCCTAAGTGTGAAACAGACTGTACACGCTTCTATTTGCCTTTAAGAAGATCGATACGCTTGACGATTATTTTTATGGCTGCAATGCGGCGAAAGGGCAGCGTCTGCTTAGCCATGTAAGTGACGCTGAGCAGGTAATCCGTCTCTTTCATGGCGCGACGGCGCATGCGCCCTGTCCTGGCGGATTAGTCGCGAAACGTTTTGGAAGGGTCGCGCGCGTGGCCGCGCGCCCGGAAGTCCCCCTAAAAAAAAGCGCTCGGACGCGCGCTGCTGCAAGCACTCGTGCCGTGTACGCATCGAAACTCTACTGTTAGCTCGACGTCGTTGAGGTGCCGAAAACGTGCGTAGCGTAAGACCGCAACTCCACTTTAAAAGAGAAAGCGGCCAGGGCATCATCCGAGTTGTCCGGGCTGCACTGAGAACCTGGTAGTTGCCGCCTTTCATGAATGGCTCGCTAATTTAACGAAAAACCTGTACGTTACACTTGGACGACACTTAAGTACATCACGTTGCTGACGTCTTTTTGCAGCGTCGGTCCTCACTTGCTGGCGGTGGTAGCGCGTTCCTGACTGCACGTACTCGTAGGGTGCGGCAACACTGGGTCGATACGAGACCGACAAGACGCTCACTCCAATGATTGACCGACTATTGTGCGTCACTGAACCCTTTTTATCGTACCAGGTCGACAGCGACACAACCGACGAGCGCGATTTGTACTGCGACGGGCTTTCTTGTTGAAGGCACCGGCAAAATCAGCGTGCCAACGATCGTTCGACCGAACCCCACGCGATCGGCCGTCGAACCGACAACACAATAGCGACAGCGCCTTCACTTTAATCGAGCTCAAAATGAGTCAAGCACACCTACCAAGTTGAAATGCACAAGCTTTAACCTTCTCATGCCGTGCCCATTGTTAAGAACGGCCAGCTGCAGTGCAAGTTTTGCCAACCAGTTCCGACTGTGGAAGCAACATCTCGGGAGCATCGCCGCCAACCTCTAGCCACGGCGTGGCGAAGTCGACTTTGTGTCGATATCAGTACGCGCATCCTCCACTCTCCGTCGGTTCAGCTAGGATGCGTTGTGACTGAAGGAGTTCGACGAAGCAGGCTTTGTGCGCAACACGACAAAGCGGACCTGATCTCCTAAGGGCGGGGGAGCTGCCGCGGGGACGCCGACGGACACTCCTTCCCACGCACCGACCAAGATCAGCGCCATCTAGAATTTTAATTCTAGATGGCTTTGCCAAGACGCAAGACAACGCACTACCCGGAACGGCTCCGAGTTCTACGAAGCCCCTCTGACGTCGGCTCCGGACCATCGCCCCTGTGTGTATTCGTGTGTGCGTGTGTGTGTGTAAACCGTGCCGCGGAGAGGCGGCTAGTTTGCGATGACTAAACGAACGTTCGCATCACCTTGTATCGGGAGAGGACCGAGTGTTTAAAAACCGCTGTTGTGCGGCTGCTCAGGTCACTCTCTCTCAAGCAGTCATGTTAGACTGATGTACTTTCTCAAACAGTCACGTTAGACTGATATAAATACTGTAAATAAACCCATATTCCTCGTTCTCGATGAGAAGCAGTCCTTCCCTTCATCAACGTCATCAGCGTGGATAAGTTGGACGTCGGCATGGGCCAGCTACCTTCTAATTCATGCCCGACTCCAACCTTGAGAACGGATCACGAGCGATGGGATTGAGCCCCCAATCATAACACCATGAAGTTTGAGCCAATGTCGATACTGTTCAGCGAAGGTTAACCTGGCGCCGTCGAGTTCGTGCACTCGCTACCGGCGGACCTGAACTGAAATGTAAGCAGTTAGGTCGAACGAAACTGATATTATAGTTCAATTCTGGGCTTAGCGATTTGAAATCAGCTACACTTCACTTCGCACGGCGCGTACACAATAAGCGGTAAGCGGCGACACAGCGCTGTGCCAACGTCTGTACGTCACCGTACCTGTAGGCTGTCGGCCGCATTCGCTACGTATATGGGTGGGCCTGTACGTGTTGCTTTGCCGACACATTTCTCAATTTTAGAGATGCAGCTTGCCTCTGCGTCAAGCGGCAAACAAGAGACGATGTATTCGGTATACAGCAGCATAAACAACCGTCTCGCTCATTTATACCAACGCCGTGTGAGCGATGGCATCCGCGCGTTTTCGTGAGAGAACAACATCGCCTACAAATGAGCACTTATGCGAGCACAGTTTTCTCTAATAATGCTCTATGTCACGCTAAAACTGTAAGTATGATGGCGTTAAAGAAAAGCGAGAATGAGTAAACAGCCAGTAATATATGTATCTGGATCACAGTTGCCGTTGTTTAAGTGGTTCGGCCGCTCATATTGACTCGTCTCAGGGTGTAACTATATGGCACATATGCGTAGATATGCATGTTTTGCTACATTTTGACGCTATTTTATATCAGCGATGGACCTTTTCCACAATATTTGACTATAACAACGACCTGCGGCTGTAGCTTTCGATGTAATCCGACGCAGAAGGCTGCGCTCGAAGACTTTTTGAATATGCGAAACGTCTAAATAATGTGTAAAAAGAATACAAAAAGTGATGTCCAAGTGAAGAAATCAGTGACAAATTCCAAGGCAGCGTGCCGCCAAACGGAACTCAGCCTGCCTTTATCGGCCGCACTGTTTGCAGAACAGCGCACTCAGGCCTGCTCACCTTGTAGTCATTGAGTGCTACATGGTTTCAGGAACGACATGCTGTCTCGAAGAAGCCATTAATAATGATGCGCGATCCACGAAACGCACAACTGACGCGCATTCAACGTGGGCGCAGGCACACAAATCAACCGGCCAAAGCCCCGGGACCCTTCCAAAACGTTTTCAGCGGCGTGCGGCAGAGGGCAGGAAAATGAAAGAGGCGGATTGGAAACGACATCGTATGTGCCGCCGGAAAAATCGTCAGCGCATACTATGCGGCACATACATACGGCACATACGAGCTAAAGTCATTTTTGCAGTTTCTCACAATATGTTAGCTACAAATCCGTGTTGTCTCTGATGGCGACAACGGACTTCCATCGACACTGTGCGGAAATAAACAAAATATATTGCTGCATAGCACAAGTACCACATGCGCACACAACTTTAACTAGTACGTCCCCTACAATATGGAATAGAGGCAGCAATGTAGACAGCTTGGCCATATTTTAACAGTGCTCAAGAGACGGAAGTTGAAAGTATTAGTAATCATTCCTGCTTCAGCAATGCCGGCGCGACCAAGACGCGGGCGTGTATCATCCAAGAAACTCGATCGATCGGTGCAGTGGTGATGTGGAAATGAACTCCGGTCATGTTCAATGCATCGTGCACATATTCAATTTCTCGGCACGCATGAACTTCGGCCACTGCTGGCGCATACAACAGAAGTGGTTTCCATTCTTGGGCAGCGCACACACAAACGAAACGCGAGAAAGAAGACAGGGCAAGCGCTGGTCGAACAACTGAAAGTTTCTATATTATAAAAGGATTATATACCGAGTAATTATTCAATTCATGTGGGTGACATACAAAAACCGTCATACACTCAGGAGTGATCAATGAACAAGCTCGCTTCGTTTGCCAGTTAATTGTTTACTTCGTTCGGCGCACCGCAGTAATCCATGTGTGTCGTCTGATTTTTTCGTATCATTTTTTTGTGAATCGGCAGAATTTCACTGGTGGCACCAACCCTTTCGTGTTTACATTGCTTTCGCGACAGTTAACAACGCAATCGTAATTTTCGGCCATCCGAAGAGGCGCCGTCGCAAACAAGAGACGTTTCTCGCGCAGCGCGAACTGAACGCGGGCGCGACCGTGAAGGGAAGCGGTGGCGGAAACCTACACCCGTTGGAGGTGAAATCGTTCCGCCAGTGGAGAAACGAGCGCTGGCGTCTAGGATGAAACTTTGTCGCAATCTATCGCTGCGACGAAAAAATCGACCCGCGACTTACACAACACCAGTCAGAACCTTGCCCCTTCAGACATAGCAATCACCAAATGGGGCGTCCGTGCCCACTGCCTCACCGCGCGGGCAGCCAGCGTCGGAACGTAAACAAACTAAAAAAAAATTAAATTATGGGGTTTTACGTGCCAAAACCACTTTTTGATTATGAGGCACGCCGTAGTGGAGGACTCCGGAAATTTCGACTACCTGGGGTTCTTTAACGTGCACCTAAATCTAAGTACACGGGTGTTTTCACCCCCATCCTAATGCGGCCGCCGTGGCCGGGATTCGATCCCGCGACCTCGTGCTCAGCAGCCTAACACCATAGCCACTGAGCAACCACGGCGGTTCGTAAACAAACTCGACCACTCCGCAATGCCGGCACGTCTAGGGGGCAAACGCATACAACACGCGCTAAAAAACCTCCTTCGTAGTGCCTAGGCAGAGCCATATCTTCAAGGAGCAAAAGCCCCCAGCTTTTCTCTCTCGCGCCCGCTCTTACTCGCGCCCGCGCGCAAACGGCTGGCGATCCCTCAAATTAACGTCTCGTATACAACACACGCCACAGCCCACGGCCTGACTCGACTCTCTCCTAAGCGCGGAGGAACGAGTGAGTCGAGTCCGGCCATGCACACGCTAAGAAACTCCTCCGTAGTGTCTAGGCAGAGTCATATATCCAAGGAGCGAAAGTCCCCGCATTTCCTCTCTCGCACCCACTCTTCTCGCGCATACGCGCAAACGTCCGCCGTCTTCGCAAGTGCCACGCCCCGCTGTACCTGCTAGCAATTGTAAAACGCGCTCCTGGATAGACAGCCAGCGAGCTATGCCTACACCATCTTCCAGCGACCGCAAGCTCGCCTGGCATGCTCGTTCGCTTCTGTCGGCGCCGATGAAATCAAATGTGCTGGAATTTAAGCGTGACATAAGTGTGTACACGTTGTGCCGACTAACATGGGCGCTTTGTTATACGAGCTGCAAGCGATCGTGTCACAAGCGCCACCGGTGTCGGATTCGATGGCCGAGCGAGCTATGCCTGCGGGCTCCTAAAGCGATAGGCGGCTGGCAACGGAGCGGACACTGCGAACGCGGCCTTGCGGAAACACGTCTGCGGTGTTCGCACTGACGTGTCTATATTGCCATCGATTGTTTCAAACAAGAGAGCTGTGCAAATACGTTTGCTTTCACTTTCTGATAGCAGTTACGCAGCATTCCGAGCTTCCACGCACGGGCGCCGGTTCTTGGCGGAGCTACGCACCGCTCGCTCATTCGTACCATGTGTTCAGAATCACCGCATGCGGCAAGTTGCACACGACGAGCTGTACAACCGCTCGCACCATGTATCTCGCGCTTTACTTAGCTTGCGGTGGTTGGTCGAAAATCGCGGCGGCGTGCAACGGAGGTTAAAAATGCTGCTAAAATGGATCCTCAGCAAAGAGCGCGGTCGTAAGCGTGCCGAAAGTGCTCGAAAACATTACACGGCCACGCAGAAAGGTTTTTTATACGCAAATAAACCCATGCTCTCCGGCAGGTGCGAGTAGCCAGTGCCCGAGCGCTCGGCGGCAGCCATCTTTTATTCCTTTCGGAACGGGGCAGCTTGCAACTATTCAGAAGAAAATTCAGTTTTGTTCGTCATATCAATGCATCTTTAACGCGTACACGTCACTTTGACGCGATGAGTTTTTACGGTTTTGTGACGTCGCACGATAGGCAGGTGAAGTGGGCGCAGCCTTAAACTTTTGACCAGTAGCCGAGGACTAATGGCGAAAAGGCGTCGAATCAGAAATAACTATTTTTATTTTGTTCGGTCCAATCATGCATAATCAGTGTGTACACGTCATAACTTATGGCTAGCTATCGCGGTTTTCGTGACGTTGCGTGACAGACAGGCGAATTGGGGTGGTCCAAAGAAGGTTTTGACCAATCGCGAAGGGCTGATTGCAGAATTGGAATAGAAAACTTTGGAATAGTTTTACGTCATAGCGCCCCAGAGGTCTTGGTATAGTTGCGTTCGATCCCGTTGTCACAGGCGTTTGCGATTACTCCTCTGGTAGCCCCCGGTGGGGGTGCCACGTAAATCGCGCACGGGTACGTTTGGTCTCCAATAGAAGTCAGCGTTTTGAGAGACTCAGCTGTTGGGAAGTGTGTTGTTTCCACGGTTATTTTTGTTGGTCGGCAGATGTAAAGCCCCTCCATACATGTTTCCGTAGACCAGGAAAGCGGCGGTGGCGCGTGGATGGAGGGGCTTTAGGCAGATGCGCAGGCATAGGTTGTCCTATAGAGTTATTTGGAGCTAGATCTGCACTGCCTTCCCGAGTCGAGGTGTTGGGATATCTCGGAGTCGCAGTTCACCTTGCGGGCGAACGGCCACTCAAATAGTGTAGGGTGGGAGCGGTGGCAGTTGCTCGCGGCGCTACACTGGGAGGGAGCCTCCTTGATCGCAGGTGGTACAATCTTAAACAAAATTACACCCTTTTGCCACGCAACGATAATCGTCATCTGTCTTGTCCACATTTCCTTTCTTTAATGCGGCGAGCCCGGTACTTTCCAGTACCGAACGGCATGCGCGTTATCAGCATGGCATAGCATTCCCGACAGGAAAGTAGCGGGCGCGGCATTTTCAAGAAAGGAAACGCAAGCAATGCAGATGACGCTTATCGCTGTATGCAGAGATACACTCCAAAGGGTGTAACTTTACCTACACTCTACATTCTTAGAAAAATTCACACCCTTTGGGGTGTATCTTGTCCCACAACAATAATCGTCACCTGTCTTGCCCGCGTTTCCTTTCTTTAACGCTGCGAGCCCGGTACTTCCTAGTCACGAACGGCATGCGCGTTATCAGTGTGACGCAGCATTCTCGACAGGAAAGTAGCCAGAGCCGAGTTTTCAAGAAAGGAAACGCCAGCAAGGCAGATGACGATTGTTGTTGTGGGACAAATACACACCCCAAAGGGTGCAACCGTTTTAAGAGTGTAAAACAAAATTGCACCCTTTGGGTCGTATCTTGCCCCACAACAATAATCGTCATCTGTCTTGTGCGGATTTACTTTCTTTAATGATGCGAGCCCGGTACTTCCCAGTAGCGGACGGCATGCGCGTTATCAGCATGGCATAGCATTCCCGACAGGAAAGTAGCGGGCGCGGCGTTTTCAAGAAAGGAAACGCAAGCAAGGCAGATGACGATTATCGTTGTGTGGCAAATATACACCGCAACGGGTGTACCTTTGTCTAAGAGCGTAGGCGGGCCGGCGCCTGGCCGCTGCCGGTTGCAGCTGCTGCGTCGCATGCGTTTCTGGCATTTAGGTTGTCCGCCTTGGAGGTAGCGTTTTCGGAGCGCGGTGAGGTGTTTTCGGCAAACTGGCTGGTCGGGAGGCTTAGGCTTTATACAGAACTGGTGTCCAATCGTCTGACTGGAGCTCTTGTGCGGTTAGGTTGTGGCCTTTAACTTTCTACGTTAACGGCTGCCATCGGCGGCGGTATCGGCGAAGGCAGGGTCTGATAGAGGCTTAGCTCGGCAGCAGAGCTTCTCGGTCCGACAATCGTTCTTAGCACAAAAAGAAGTCGGATTTCGCCCGGAATGGGCGGTTTCAGTCTTCCTTAGGCACTGATGTCACTTTTCGAGCAGGTTAGTGGCTGTAGGTTTGGAACAAAATGCCGGACCTCTGCGCAACTCTGCTTCTCTTTGGGAGCATATTACAGGTACATTACCTGTATCAATAGGGGCCATCCTATCATACGGGTGTCACGGCGCACTTTATTTCTCGATCGCGATTGGTTCCTTTGCGCAAGGGAGCCAATCGCAGTCGAGAATTTCAATCCGGATCGGGCATGATTGCGATCGAAAGTGGTCATGTGCCACCGGTATCACTAGGGTGGCTAGAATGTACCATCCCCCCACGGACGCGCGTACCGCCGATAGAGGCAAACTTACCAGCGCAAGACACCCACTAGAGATGTGCCTCATAAGGAGTTGTCTGAGTGATGACAACAGACATTAATTGCAAATAAATTTCCACTCTGTGGGTAACTGCTGCAAGTTTAGTTTTCTTAACTCAATCAGAGGCACACTACAGTTTCATGTCAGAAAATCGGCTGCGTGTAAGATTTGGGTGCACCCTTTCTACTGTTAAAAACTGGGTATGCGTCAGAACTGGGTAAATACTGCCAAATATAAAGCAGCACTGTGTTTGGATGAACTTTTCTGTCCCTTATTTCGAGCCGCCAGATAATTCAGTCAATTCTGTCGGTTCCTTCAAGGTCGAATAATGAAGTCGAATATTTGCAAACAGAACTTTCCCATATGTTTAAGATATGCGCCTAGTAGCAGGAATGTCACAATGAAAACCAACCCGAAAAAGAAGTGTTAAAAAGAGTACACAATGGCAAATAGAGCACTTCTTAAATCAAGTTTAATATTTTTTGCAGTTTTGCACAATCTGCATACATTTTTCCAATAGTGTAATCATAACACTGTGCTAGAAGAAACGCAAGCCACATATAGTTCATGAATTTATCAGCTTTAATTCCGTTGCCATGTTTGCTCATCAAACGTTCAAACAGAAAACCATGTTGCACTTCAAGTTTGCAGCCAGTAGCGTTTACAACAGATAAATAAACATCAAGTCATGGCTGTAAAGCAAGTACAAAAAATATACCTGTACCCGCAAAAACATCTTTAATTCCTCACAAGTGCGGGGATCAACAGGTTTTACACTGCAATAAATGCTATACTTCCATTAGGAAGAATTCGAAATTTACGTCTTCAAAACCATGCCATGCACAATATTTGCAGATTCCAGCTGCGCTATATAAAGCAGCATTCTTATAAGCAGACATACACACTATAAAATGGTAGCAATGAGTTTCAACTCTGAAACCACAACAGAAACACACATTCAGGACATGCATCATTATCTCACTTAGGCACACACAGTATCAAAAACATTGTAGACCACACAATGTATACAGCGGGCATCTGCTACAAGTTAACAGCACACCATCACTGCAAGTCAATGTATGCCGATAACAAAAAAAATTTTTTTGCATCAATGACGTTAGAAATGGTGCCCATTGTCATAAAACAAAGTCAAAACATCTTGCTGCAAGCTTAATACAGTCAGCCAGAATGTGTCAAGGAGCAGGAGAGCACCCCTCTCGATACACCAATGCATGAACATATGGTAAAGGAATACAGTAAAGGCTGGTTAATTCACAACTCGTCAATTCAAAATTTCGGATAATTCGAAGTAGCCGCCATGTTCCGTCCAGCAATATGTAACACATCCCGCTAATTCACACTGAAATCCGCACCGCCACCGATAATTCGAACTCTGCGCCATCGTGGATGGGGAGAGTGCTAGTGCGCAGGAGTCGCAGTTTTGCGCGAAAGGACAAGCATCAATTGCGATAGCAAATTATTAGACATCGATAGGAAGCAAGGATAGTAATTTTATCGGCCATATAAACTTGTAAATATTCGCTTACTAACTAAATTAACAAGCATGGTGTCTTGCGTGCACAATCAAGCATGAACCTATCTCACTCAATGACTGTGGACACTCGCTGTAAGAATGCTGGCATGAGGAAGAGCAGCAGCAACAGCGAGCAAATTGCCCTTCGTGTTGCTTCTCGCTTCAACGTGAACTGAGCAGCGAGAACACAGCGCACACAAAGCTATCAGCTCTTGGCACGCTTAGATTCTGAACCCACAGCAGATCACTTTCGAGATAGGGCCCATGTGGCTGCGCTCAGCCACACCATACGCAGCCTCTGCTGGAGTATAACACATATAGCAAGTATAACAAGCTGCATTACACCTTTGAAGCAAGTCTCCGATTAAGGAAAGTGAATGATGTCACTTGAAGCAGAGCAAGAGAATTGGAAGTTCCAAGGAAAATGAAATTTGCAGGAGCATGGTGCTATGCGTCATTCAATATATTGAATGTGCTGCTGGATGGAGTTTGATATGGGCATACTACTACTCCACTACATGCGACCTTCAATGTGATATTTTCATTATTTAACATACACAATTCAAAATATCTAGGTTTGTTATAACTGGGCTCAACCATATTACAAGAAAAGTACATGAAAACTGTCCATATACACAGCATGGTCTTTGCACAGCTGCAAACATTTTTTTCTGCTTGTACACACCACTGGGACTCTACTAAACAATATGTGTTCCTCTGAAGTATATGATCTTACATCATATCAGTTAGCACTCCTACAGCCAAAATCACAGTACTTCTTGTTTTCCACAGGGACTGCAATTTAAGATGTACAGTTACGTTAAATTCATAGGAGGCAGACTGGCAATCAGAAAAAGCACCATCTAATAGGCACTACATGTATGAGCAGTCATGTTGTGAGGGGCCTACACACAACACAACTCATTTGCAAATTGATGAATACATTTTGTAAAATGTATGCATTTACCCAGACTCAAGAATGCTCCAAGGAAGTTTATTTTAATATTTATAACTATGCTTGTTATAAGCCTTATATTTTTCCTTAAGGCTGCATATAAATAGAGGTGCAATTGCAGGACATTTATAATAGGCAGACTGGTGGTACGAAACAGAAGCACTTACAGTTCTGTTAGAATATCTCATTAAAAAATATACATTTCCACAGGTCCACACAATATGTGCACAACATGCTCTGTAAATGTCTTTTTTTACATCTATTTTTATTTTATTTATTTTATTTGTGTATGTGTTTGTATGGCAAATGAATGTACGAATCGTCTAAACCTGAGACATAAATAGCAGCAAGTGTAAGACCACCTCAAATAATTTACTATAGGATACTTTTCTATAAACAATTTTCAGTTTCAGTACGCAGGAAGTGTCTTTCTACGCATGATGTACGCATGATGTCTTTATATGCTGGCTCACTCCATTCCTGTTATTGATGCGTTTGCTACGCATGAGCACAGCTAGAAGAAATGCTTGCAGAATTCCTGTTGGCCTTTTTTTATTAGCAACATTATCATACCTAGCCTCACTGCTATACAGAGTCAGCATATTTAGCACTGTGTCATAATGTCACAATAATGTCGATGATGCCAGGTCAGGTGTTTCGAGTCTAACTTTAGTACTGATTTAATGTAGTGTGAAAAGCGTGTGGGAGAGTTTCTGAAACTTTGAAAATATATGCCAGTCCTCCTTAAGAAACACTGGAAAACTTTTCTTGCAACCTGAGAAATATGTTGGAATAAGGGTGATGAATTTATGTGAATATATATTCATAGAGAAAATTTTGAAAAGCACTTAATTTGAAAATAGGCATAAAGAGTGCAATGTTGACTTATCGTTCTCTCTCAACTTATCGGTTCCTCCTAGCTGTGGCAGAGCCAATAGTGATGGCTTGCCTACATCATTTTTCTTTTTCTCCTTCTTACAGTGCACTTATGGTAACCTTTAAGGCTGGTGTCAGACAAAGGTGCCTGAGAGCAACAAAGGAGTGGTGACTGGATAGGCAGGACATGTTAACTATCACTGCTTTCCCCCCCCCCCCCTTTTTTTAAGAAACTCTGTAAGGGTGCACAAACTTTTTGTACAAATAATTACTGGTTGTGGACACTTGCCCAATGGCTGGTGCCTGCAGGCCGTCATGTTGGCTGTAGTGTCACCGCTGACGTGGCATAAGGCAGAAAAAGAGTGGGGAGCCTCAAAAGACATGGGAGAGAGCAAGTGACCTAAATGTGAGATTGTACACTCCCGGTTGCACGTGGCAGAATAATATTTGCCTCGCATGTCTACAGCAGCACTGTAGACAGATCAGGAACATTTTCTTACCCTGTTCAAAAAGTGTTTAAATGCTTCTTTAACCTTTAACTCAAGAGTTCAAGAAAACAAAAGACGAGGGAAAGGAAGGTGGGCTGGTAATGAAACAAAAGCACAAAAAATACCATCTATGATGTGAACAAGTGCATGGATAACAAAGAAGACATCACAATTGAGTGGCACATGTGCATGCGCAGAAAAAAAAGGAGAGAAAATTACAACAAGAGCTTGAGCTACCACACAAGCCTAGCTAAGAGTGTTAGTCTGACTCACTACACCAGCTAATACCTCTGCCAATCAAATACTTCTCCTCACATGCTTGCCTTGTGTGGCCGTTCGTGCTCTTTCAGTCATCTTCATCTTCTTTTTGTGTGCACCACATAGGCATCATTAAATTTAAATTTCCTCTTTCTTTGTCTATGCACTTCATCATACAAGGCAACATTTCTCACAAACACCATCACCTGTTTTTTCATGACAAACTTACTGTACGTGCCGCTTTCCTGCAAACTCCCTCTAATTACAGTAGAACCTCGTTCATATTATCCTTTTCGTATGATTTCCCCGGTGCCAATGTTTGCGATTAAGAACAAAAAAAAATTGCCTGATACAGTGTGCTTCATTTTTTTCCCAGTTAATACGTTCCCAGAAAACACAATCTTCAGTACCAACATTCCATACATTCCGTACAGTTTTCCGGCCGCTACACCCCATGTGAACAAGAAAAGGAATGAGGCATGCACGATTGAGAGCAGTAGACACCCGCCACAGCAGCTTCCCTGCAGTACTCGCCGGCCCATGCCACATTAAAAACCCGGTACACACTCAGTTTGCTCTTCCAATGCCAGCAAATCTTTTCACTGGTTGTTGCACATCGCATTCACAGCTATTGCCGTCAACTCTCTTGCAATAAGCATCTTGATCTGTCTGTTTGATAATGCGTGTGGCATAGTGTCATTGGAAGTGTACCGCATGCTTTTAAAAGGCGACACTCCAAACGCACCGCCGTACCCTGCTGTAGCCGGCGCAATGAGAGCATCATGTTTTGCTCTGACAGCATTATATGTTGTCGTCGCCCACCAGCTCAATTTCATTTTGGTTTCCCATTGCCACCTTAGAACACTATGCAATAGGAAAATGACAAAGTGCATCGCGGGTCGCTCAAGCCCCACCAGCTCAGTGCTTGTTGGAGTCTTGTGCTGCAACGATTCACTAACGCTTCACATTATGTAGATGTCAACCACAGTTAAGTCAGCCAAATCTTTAGTGACTTCGGGTTGCACGACTTCCCGGTTAGTACTTCCTTTCTCACATTTCTTTCCAAAACATTTGGATGAGGTTCACCTATTCTTGTTTACTTATTACTTTTCCTCAATATAATCTCTCATATTAAGTATATGATAACGATAATTAGAATAAATTAGACAAATTAATTGCAACAATTTAATTAATGTATGCATTTCATAATGACAATGCTTCTGGTGTCACGGCATTCTGTTCTGCTGTCCCAAATGACAATTACAAAAAAAAAAAAAACGGGTACACCGCTCTAACAGCCTAATTACTAAAATAGACAATGCAAAATGCAGAATACAATGTGTATACCTGACATTAGCCATACATCGAAACTCTATCTTGGGCACAAAACAGCTGCTGCTAACAACTTATGAAGTGCATGTAAGGAGAGATAGTCATAGTCTAGGCTTACATGCAAATGACATTCGTTCCAGCCTGACAGTGGTTCAATATAAGCAACCAATGAGCAAGCAGTAAGTGGTGTGCAGAGTACAGGGGCTCATAGAGCTGGAGGGATGCAAGCAAAGTCCATTTATTTTTTCTTTCCTTCTTGCTTCTACTTTTTACATTTTACACACTGGTATCAAGTGCTATACACAGTCAACCAGCTCTACTGTATAGTTCTATTGGAAGCACCACTGAATGAAAGGCATCAAGAGTTCCAAGCAAAATATTTTGATCATGCACTAAACCAGAATGTTGAAATTTACTTAAAGTCTAACAAGTGACATCAGCGCAAGCAGTTTTCCATTTCAGCTTAAACAAAAGGCAGGTAGAAATATTCTGGCTAAAAGTGTCACTTCTTGATATGCCCTCTTAATAAGACCTTAACAAATAGTAAAACAATTATTGTGCCCTTGCACAAGCTTCTCTCAAAAAGCATGGTTACTAATGGCTAAAAATTATTTGCCAGTCAACAAAATGCACAACATGGCTCACACTGATTATAAATACTAGGTATGCATAAGAGACATGCAGCACTAAATATGTGTTGCCTGAGCAGTATCTTTCTGGCAAGGTGAATTACTCAACAAACAAGGAAATCCCTTGAGCATTGCCACAATATACAAATAGCAAGAGCATCAAGTGAAATGCTGCATGTGCCTGTAAAGCTTACACAAAGTGAAAATTTTCTTATGAAATGCTAAGAAAGTGACTTAGTCCCACATATGCTACAATGGCACCCTGTTGGATTATACAATCACTTCTCATCACCAGTCCACTACAGAATACAGATGAAAAATATTGGTGCACACCACTAAACATGGAACGGCAAGAAACTTGAGGAACAGCACAGCCTGCTTTTGGCACTTGTCAAGCTTATTTGCCAAATTTTACACAGAGCACATCCTCCACTTTCTAATCACTGTACCTGGCTTAGAGCCACTTCAATGATTAATGGCAAGATTCTTGGCATAAAATTAAAAAAACAAAAAAGAGGCATAACCAGGCCTGAACAGCTCGCTTAGCTAAGCCAATCAAGCGCTACTTTTTGCAGTATCACAGTTTTTTGTATAAAGACAATAGGGTGTAGGGATGTACAAAATTAAGGGCAGTGGAGAAAAACAGCCAGTACCCTCTGGATCTGAGCAACAAGCCACACTTGTACAAAAGCAAATAACTTAAATAACTGACACTCAGCATCTCCAAGTATACTCCGAATAAAATTATTCCAAGAAAAGCATTAAAATCTACCAGCCTAAGCAGCAATATCATGCAGCTAGTAGAGCCAAACTGTGATCCAGCTTGGTACAGCAAATGTGCCATGTGCATGCCCAAATAGACACAGCTGAAGAAAATAAAGTTTAAAATAAAAAGAAGCCACTGGCAGAGCACAGTCCACTTACACAGAAGCCAATAATTGGCCCTCAGAGGCAATTATCGACTAAGCCTAAGCATAAGCCTAAGCAGCAACACCGTGTGGCTTAGCAGAACTAAACCCTGGTCCAGGTTGGTACAGCAAATGCGCCATGTGCATACCCAAATAGACAAAGATGCAAAAAAAAGAAAAGGCCACTGCTGTGCACAGTTCACTCATGCAGGAGCCAACTCATTGGCAAGAGGCTCGTACACACTACACATTACACAACAGTGCAAATTAATCCTCCCCCTTCTGTGCTCACTGATTGCAGATACTGAAGTGCAAATATTGGTAGGTCTTCAGACAGATGCCTCATGCTGATCAGCCACGTGTCCTCTTTGCTGTCATGTGTACCAATGACCACCTGTAGAAAGAAGGAATCTATTGAGTTGAACATTACCATGCTGCAGCATCACTCCTGCATGGCACACAGGCAGAGCTCCATGCCAATCACTGAGCAGAACTGTGCAATCTAAAAGGATTGTAAACTGAAAATATTATTCACCAATAGTGTCACACATCTAAAGTTGGCAGAGCTTATCAAAATGGTATGACATACAAAAGCTGATAAAAGGAAAATACAGAGGAAACCAAAGGTTGACACTAAACTCAACAAACATAGACACTTCACAGCATAGCTACATGGGTATTGCCATCTTCAGGCACATCACTGCACTACTATCATTTTAGTCTCCTTTATCAATAGCAGATGACACACTGGATCACTTCACAAAAGTTCTCTTTTGTCTTTCTGAATGAATTATTAGTTTGTACAAGATGCAATAGTTTTGACAGAATGGGAAAATGAAATATGCTGGTGCTGTTGGTAATGACACTATCACCGTATTACGGCTTGATAATGTGCCATTAACCTTTTGTCTGCCTGGCATTTTGGCTGTTTCCACCCACCATCTGCCACAGGTTTTTCTTAAGTATGTCAAGTTCAGTTTTTCTAAGTAACAGATTAGCAGGCTTTAGCTTCATATGGCATTTAGTGATGATATGTTGCTGAAATGTTTACAAAGTGTCCTGCTCCAAATATTAAAATACAAATTATGTTATGCTAATCACTGATTTGGACCCTTCGTTGCTATCACTATCCCTTGAAAACAACTCACAGTAAATATCGGTGCCCTTTGAGTCAGAGTTCACAAGAAGGTCAAATTTTTGCATAAATCAAAAACCGAAGGAGCAAGTGGAAATTGTGACACAGTTTTACACGGGCATGGACAAAGTGTGCCCAGGCACCCAGATGAATCGAGCATTGACTTGGGCATGGCACTTGACAGGGTTAACACCCATGTCAGCACATGTGTGTCCGCTATTAAAATGATGCCCAATCACCCACATGCTCATTTTTCCTCAACATCCTTGCAACAGCTAACATTTCTCACCAATTAAGAATGGAGTAATCCATGGTGACAGCACACAAACTGTTGATAATTTTGTCCTCAGTGCCTCTATAGTTACTACTATCAGTTGCATAACCAGAAACTTATTTTGGGCCTCTTGAAATGGGCTCTCTTCACTGTTTGCTCACCCTATTCATGCCCACTAGCAGGTGTGTCACCTGCAGGAGAGGTGAAATGACTGAGTAAATTGCCCAAATATTCACTATTGCAAATACTGTAATTACTGTAAATAGGCCTTCTGTACTTTTTGCTCCCTACTCTACTTTCTCCAATTCTGTTCCCTGGTGTTCAGGTGTCAGCCATCGCCAGTAGGCCAGCAAAACTCTCTCTCGTTCTTCCAACAAGCACAAATCTGGTTGCTTTTTTCCACAATCAGATGTGAGCTGATGGGGACGCATAGTAAGCTGTACATTTTGCCGGCTTGTTCCTGGCATGACGGCGAAGACGTTTTGTGCACAAGAGAGGGATTTTCCCACATGACACCCTGCCCCCCTCCTTTCGGACCTTGACTTGCTTTCACATTCAACTTTTCCCTTTCATCTGTGTTGCCCTTTCTGAGCCCACCTCTTGATACTTTTTGCTCCTTAGCATGGGCGAAAAGGGGAGTTTGAGCCTCCAAACATACCCCCGCCCCCTGGCTATGCCAATGACTACAATTGCCTCCCTTGAATGTCCGGAAGCTAGACTGATAATTCCTTGACATTTATTAGCATCAAGTAGAGTGAAAGCCACAAGTGTGTGAAGCTGTACCCACTAAGTTATGCTATTGCGTTATTAGATTATTGCCCAACAAATTTTCCATTTGGAAAAAAGTAAACATTAGAAGTAATTCAAATCTTGCACCAAAGCACTCACTCTGTCATTTTGTTCTTCGATGAGGCTGCAGTTGGCTGAGGGTTTCCTTCTTTATAAGGATTTATGTACTCAGAATAAAGGTTGTTGAAACTAAAACATCCCCTTCTGAAGAGCAGTACTTCCTACAACATGTCTAGGAACATGTGTTTATACAGCCAGGGAGATGTTTCTCGTTTATCGTCATGATTGCTGGTACAGTTCATCAAACTTAGGTACGTGTGTGAGCTCTTACTGACTATCTGCTACTGCTAATTAATTGAAATGTGCTTAACAATAACCAAAATCTTCATTCAGAATAAACACAGAAGTGTAACTTGAGGCAAAGCACAAAAAACACGAGGACAAGAGAAGGAAATGAAGACACAGCGCTGTGTCTCCGCTTCCTTCTCTGGTCCTCGTGTTTTTTTGTACTTTGCCTCAAGTTATGCAGTACCAACTAGCCCACTAGTCTGTTCTCTAGAACAGAAGTGTAGTGACGAGTGTACAAAAGGCCACTCAACTGTTTACAATTCATTCATCCTTACAACTTACTCATAATGCATTCATGTCGGAGCTAAAAACATTAGAGTAGTTAATTTTTTGCTAGAATAAATTGAACTGCAGTGGATAACCACTCATTTATGCTCTACAACAACCATTCATTCAAAAATGCACTAGCTATAAAGCTGCATCCGCACAAGTCGAACTCTCAAGCTGCACAGAAAGAGCATACGGTGCCACATTGCTGTGCCTGTGGACAGAATATTAATATGTGAAATTGTGAGTTCATGTGTAGTGCGGATGCTGCTTTTAAGCTAGTACAGTATGTAATGAATAGCTATTACCAAGAAGAAGTTAATGGTTATAAACCGTAAATGGATTCGTTCTAGTAAAAATCGACAGCTCAATTTCTAAGACGTTATATCAGAGTACATATGTTGTGTTTAGTGGCAAGTATTACATGAAACTAAAACATTTTTAAACCATTTTTTTAACTTCATGACAATGAAAAGAAAAAAAAAAAGATGGAACAAATTTAATGCGGTCATACATTCGGTGCCCTGCTAATAGCTGCTTTAGTGACTGTGAGGAGCATACAAAGTTTCAGTGATGAACATTAATTGATAATAAGGTTACGAGAAGCAACTGTAAGGAATATGGCCCCGAGACTGCTTAAAAAAACGTGTTTTAGACCCAAACAGGTGCGCCTGTCAGCAGTTTGAGAACTCTCTATAGCATTTCAACAGAACAAAATAGAAATGATGTAATTCTTTTGGCAACACAATTTCAGATGTCTTGGCATGCTTAAAATGCTAAAAAAAAAAAAAAAAATTAATGTATTTCACAAGGCGGTGATGTACCTTAAGTGCCCGTTTTCATCTACACCAAAAATTTCAGGGATTTTTTTGAAGTACACCTCTAGGAGTCTCTTTGCCACCTATGATAATGAAGAAAATGATAGCAAAGGCACTCGCAATGGCCAACAGTTGTAATAAATCTGACTCAGTTTCTTTATTATTCAATGCTGCCATGTCTTGAAAATTAGTGAAGGCAATGGTGTGGCGAAAAAGGTGCGCGTCAGAAATGTGTTCCAACATGACACTACAAAGAGCCCAGCATAAGAAAGAGACAAACATCAATACTATATTGAGTTATAACATTGGTAGTGCCCTACCTCACTGCAAGTAGAGGCTGGCTGCAAAAACAATGTCCCGCCGAATCAGGCGTGACGCTTCCTCCATCTTGGTGCGAAGTTCAGGATTGCCAACAATACCTGCAGCAGTCTTGACATCCTTGAGAAGCTCATCCAGGCGTTGAATGCACCTGACTATAATACCTTCTTGAACTTCTGTCAGCTCCATGATGTGTGCAAAATGCTGCATTAAAGGGCAGAATACAAATAATGTTTCAAGCAGCCTTATCTCAAACTTTTTAAATGTGGAATGAAGCTCTGAACCAATCAATTTACAAGACAGCAAAAAAAAAAAAGAAAGAAAGAAAAACTGAAAGAAAAAGTACTTCCACCAAAAAAGCAAAACTAAGACTCCGCCTAAGAGCTTTTGGAGACATTTCGACACAATAACAATGAGAACATGCGAAAACACTGTGAAATTCATGGTATGTAACCGACGTCATCAGCACTACAATTTGGGCATAAATGTCAGAAAGGAAAGTTTGGCCTTGCATTTTGTTTGCCAATAGTGCTTTTCTGCCAAGCAAATGAAACACACATGTGAAATAATATTGTACTGACCTAAGCTAATTTGATGCTGCTCTTCCCTTAAATTTTAAGCACTATACAAAAAGGTTGGTAGCAACAGGAAACAAGCCCACTAACCTCAAACCCCTCAATGATTAAAGGTAGTGCCATCTCCTCCTCCATCCCCATCTCCACACTCATTTTTCACTCTCCCATGCCTTCAAATCAACAGTGGTGCAGCCGATACTGTTGCAACATAGCAGACAATCTCAGGTATCTTTGCGCGTTTCTGGTAGTTCTTCGAGTTGGGTACTTTCAATTTGACCATGATTTCTCATTCTTCTCAGGAATCACTTCTTTAATGTTTACTTCAACATTACGAAATCGAAAAGTGTTGTTCCCTTGGTATCAAGCTGAAACATTGCGTGGGATACATGCTTAAAGGAGCCATGGCATGCTAGACTCCGCGCGGACGTTTGGCAATTCTTCTCTTATTTGGTTGCAGTTGTGCGCAGGTTCAAATGCTTGGTGTGTGTAGAAAAGCACTCAGTAAGCATGGTTGCCTTGGCAAACCCATGCTTCTAGACGCGACTCCTCTGGTGCGCTGTGCATACGCGAACATTATACTGAACTTAATGTTACAGCGCGAACACCTAAGACAAATCACAAAAAGATAGACATGACAGACACTGGTGCTGACCAACAACTCCTTTTTTTCCTTCGTCGTCGATGCATATATATACCTAAGCCACACAACCACGCAGGCGCAGAGAATACATTCCTGACATCTGCCAACTTATCGCATACGCAAACGTAGGAATTCAAATTCTGATGGATGCAAGGTCAAAGATGTATCACTGATGCAATTATTGCCTTGTCTTTTAATGTGGTAGGCCTCTAAGGCAAGCCGTGCATGTTCATTCTTGCTTTTGCCAAGAATTACCGTCCAATCAAGTCGCGCCTCACAATTGCTGCAAGAGTTTACATGCGCAACAAGGTGCACTCCTCTATCTACAACCGTATTTACAACGGAATGGTATTTGTATTGGGTCATGTGTTGCTCCCGTTCTTGTGGATATTTTTTTGTCTAGTGTGGATCATTCTTTAGACCATGCTTTTATTGAGCGGAAAGTTTTAAAAGTTTTTAGGTATGTCGATGATTTTTTGGTATTTTTATCGCTTGACTCGTCCTGCCAGGATACGATCAATAAGGTTTTAGAGGATTTTAAGGTACATAGACAAGGTCTTGTGTTTACCCACGAGAATCCACAAAACAATGTATTGCAGTTCTTGGAACTGAAGCTTGAATTCTGTGAACGCCATGTGTGTAGGGCGTATCAACCCCGTGCGAAAAAGGAACTTTTGTCCTTTAGGTCTGTGCACTCGAAGATTGTTAAAAGAGGCATTGCGTCGTCATGTATGGAATTGGCTCTTAAGAGTTCGTGTGTGCACAAGATGCAAGAAAGTTTTGATAATCAGATTAGCCAACTTTTGGCAGCTGGGTTCCCTATGCCGGTTTTGACTGCCGTGGTTGAAGCTCTGGTCCAGAGAAGGAAAACCACAACAAGGCCGGCCGCTGAACGTGAAATGCGAAGGCCTGCAGTGGTCCCTTATATGCATAAGGTGACCCATCAACTCAAGAAAGTTGCTTGCAGGCATGGCGTTCCTTTGGCAATTTCTGCGCCAAACAAGCTTTCAAAGCTATGTTCCCGCACCTGCGGAGAGAGCAGAGGAGGATGCCAAATTCGGCATGGTGCCTCATACGTGTCATGCACTGTCGGCGTGGTATATGGCATTCCACTCTCATGTGGTAAGACATACGTTGGCCAGACAGGGCATTGCGTCAATGAGTGACTCAGGGAACATGCACAGAAAGTAAACAAAAATGTAGATTGGAGGAGTGCACCTTGTTGCGCATATAAACTCTTGCAGCAATTGTGAGGCGTGACTTGATCGGACGGTAATTCTTGGCAAAAGCAAGAATGAACATGCGCGGCTTGCCTTAGAGGCCTACCACATTAAAAGACAAGGCAATAATTGCATCAGTGATACATCTTTGACCCTGCACTCATCAGAAGTTGAATTCCTACGTTTGCGTATGCCATAGATGTCAGTAATGTATTCTCTGCGCCTGCGCGGTTGTGTGGCCTAGGTATATATATGCATCGACGACGAAGGAAAAATTACCGACGATTACGTTACTTCCTAATGCGAAATTTGAGCGCAGCAAATAAGCTGTTTCACCTTTTCGATAGATTGAGGCAAAGAAATCGAGCAACACATGTATGCGCTATCACAGAATTTTTTTTTTATTTTTCACACGTATTCCTTTAACAAAGACTCCACTAACAGTTCTTGACAGTCATGAAGGAAGCTTTGTGGTCGGAGAAATAGACTGATATATGTTCGACTTGGTACACCAATGCTTGATTCTCAAAGACGAGATCTATACAAGTGCCTCGCGAGGTTGTCACAGCCGTGGGACGCGTTACGAGCGAGAGGAACGGGATGTTCTTCCGCATAAGTGTTAGGAAATTGCTGTTTGTCTTTATGTCAAGCCGCCACCGATCTGGCTCTCTGATTGCCACCGCACAGGGCGAACGGCAGCGGCAATTTCGGCTCGGGCGGTGCACATATACAGATCCGCCGCCACCGATCTGGCTCTCTGATTGCCACCGCACAGGGGTTGCATTGGAGGAGGAGCGAAGAAAGGAATTAAGTTCGAGCCGGCGCTTTGACAACCGGAGACTCGCAGGAAGAGGGGGGAGGGGGGCGGCGTGTACACCCAGCGGCAAACGATGGGGGCAGAAGCGCGCGCAGCAAGCGGACAACACGATAAAGGGAGGAGGGAAGAGATAGCAGCGACTGACTGATGCCGCTGACGCCGATAGTGAGTCAACCCCAGCTGCGGAGTTGGTTTCAGGGACAACGAATAACCGGCGCGTCGGCAACTGAAGAGCACCCTATCCGCCACACAAGAACAGGGGGGGGGGGGGACCCTTTCCTCCTCTTTCTGCATGGCGGCGACGGTGTTCTATGCAGTCACGTTATCTTGACTCTCTAGCGGCGTCAGCGGCATCCAGCGGTATCAGTCGGTCGCTGCTAGCGCTGGGGGGATGAAAGGGGGGCGGAGCTGGTTACGAGGCCGACGCCGACGACGACGCGAAACCCAGGAACGGACGCCAAAGAGCTGCGCTCTAAAAAAGAAGTTGTTAGTCAGTGCCAGTGTCTGTCGTGTCTATCTTTTTTGTGGTTCGTCTTAGGTGTTTGTGCTGTAACGTTAAGTTTTAGTGAACATTATACTTTGTTTAATATAAGTGTATGTGTTAATTTACTTTTCAATGTCCCAGCACACTTGACACCATTGACAAAACTCGAATAATGTGGG
Organism: Dermacentor variabilis; assembly: GCF_050947875.1. Classification (NCBI taxonomy): domain Eukaryota; kingdom Metazoa; phylum Arthropoda; class Arachnida; order Ixodida; family Ixodidae; genus Dermacentor; species Dermacentor variabilis. Next base: position 105,557,960 of record NC_134568.1, read on the forward strand.
ACCGCTTTGATGTAAGAGTCAAAATAGAACACAATAAAACAAGTGGGACACACCGAAGTTTTCTGAGGAAGGCTTTTGCATGGCGCTGCGGCCCTCCATATTTTACTTCAGGTAATAGGATGGTGAAAAAAGCTGTTAGGCGAGAGCAGAAGTGCGTTTAGCTTGTTATCACTCATTTTTTACAGCAGTTACCACACTTCATGTGTGTCTTCCATGGTCATTTCCGACAAAATGCAGCAGTCGTCACAGCTCTCTTGCATGACACTTCTGCAGTTATTTCACTTATGGGTCATTTCTCGTAAAGATCGCTGTGATCTTTCACTGAGCAGTCACTTTTTGCACGAATAAAAAACAGCTTTGCACTGGAAATGCTTTATGCATTACCAGTTTGCCTGAGAGGACGAGAGTCCTTCTTCTTACAAAGGCACTCTTTGTGAAAAGTGTGAATCTCTTCTCAAAATGCCCGTACAGAAAACTGCAAAATAGCTGATACTACATTTTTCTTTGTTCAATTTCATTTCATTGTCCAGTACTGTTCCTTGTCATGAAATGATTTTTTAGTGAGTGCAGGAGAGTACATTTAGAATATATAATTTATTTTACCTGCATTCACATTCTTTGATTGTGTTCACTTGCGTAAGTTAACTTCTTCAATTCTTTAATGTTTGCTTGGTTTATATTGATATACAAATTTTGACCACTACTGCTATGGCCCAATGATAGGGCTGCAGTATAAATAAATGAATAAATAAATAAAATCTCTGTAGCGGAAGATTTAAACTGAAAATGCTTCATTACCACTGGCAGCTTAGCTACAACTGCGTATAAAGCAAGTGTGGAATTATCAATATAATGGAATTATTCCCTGCCAAACTGCAGCGCATAATTTTGGTCAAAGACAAGAAAAATATGGGAACACAGTGTATAAAAAGATACACAAATGACTTAGCGTTGGCAAAAAGTGCATGCGGTAAAAAAAAGGTAGTAATATCCACTGCTATTTTGGAGCTTCCTATTTACCTCACAGTACAAAAGTATGGCAGCCCATTATTATATGCAGTCACCTGAATTTTCACTACACACTTCCTCAATTGGAGTGCAAAACAAATGGCTTCTTGTATTTAAGCATTTCTTGCAAGCATGTGCACGGCAGCTTAACACGGAACGCAGGAGCCCTCAGAAAGAGCCGTGTGCCATTTCGAGTGGCACGTTCATGACGGAGAAACTGCAAACAGCATACACTGAAGCATATGCATGCAGCTCGGCAATAATGGCGCAGGAGAGCCTCTATACAAAGTGCACAGTTTATTTCCATGCAGAAAGCAAAGAAATCAAAAGCCTGCAGTGTCACGTCACGGCGCTAATACAGTAAAAAGAAGGAGGTGTGCAAAGGAGAACAGCGGAGAGCCGGCAAGGGGGCGGCAAAGTTCAAAGGACGGCGCTACTTTTGTTAATTCTGGGGTTTTACATGCCAATAGAACGATCTGATCATGAAGCACGCTGTGGTGGGGGACTCAGGATTAATTTTTATCACCTGGGGTTCTTTAACGTGAACCCATTGCACAGTACATTGCATTTCGCCCCCATCGAAATGCAGCCACTGCAGCCAGGATTTGATCCCGTGACCTTGTGCTTAGCAGTGCAACACCAAAACCACTAAGCAACCACGGCAGGTTTACTTTTGTTCGAGTTGACACAAAGAAAAGAGCCACGAGTACTAGAAATATACTGCATCAAAACGGCACGTTGGGCCAGTTGGTTGGGATCCATAGTAAGGTTCGTTACAGCACAACACAAGACAAGGACAAAAGGAGGTATAAAACGACGACACGGCACTTTTGTTCATTGAGGGACTTTAGCCTAACTCACTTCCTCCCCCTAAGCTTTTTCTGTTGTGACCTAGTGACCCTATACAGAAAGCACAGTAATCCCTCTTCCCATAGCACAAAGTGGGGGACAGGCCTAATCTTTCTCAGGATATCTTTTTGAGGCAAGATTTTTCTCGGCAACAAGAAAAATTTGCTTGTTTAAGGCACTGCAATGTGGCAAGCTGCTTAGAAATTCATGACTGCATCTAGATTGAGACAGCAAAAGTTATGGAATGCATTAATATCTATGGAGCTGAATTGCAAAGTGAATTCCTATCACATGTTTTACATTCCTTGCTATGCATGTAGTAGCTCAATAATCACATGATGCCCTGCAGGATGCTTTGAAAAGCTCACGTAGTGGAGCATTTAGAGCCCATATTCTGTAATGACTTGCAGAACAGTAAAGTTTCTGCTTCTTTAGCTACTTCTGAACGAAACTGAGTTGGTATTATTCATGCTTACACTGCCAATGCTCAGACTTCTATCTGAAAGTGACCCGGCTATATCGAACTCGCAAGAAAATGCCTATCAGTTCGATATAGAGCATAATTCGATATACGCCTGCTAAATAATTGGATGTCATAAAAGCACATGCCATTTATAAAATCACTTTATTGATGAAACTAGCCAAGTTTCGCATGAAATAGTCCTGCATTTTCTTCTGCTTGGGCAATTTCACTGCCTGCGATGCACACACTTCTCCACATTGTCTAAGGAGTCGGAGTAGCTGAGGCCGCAACCTTCCGCATTCGCGCAGAAGCCCCGGACTAGTGCGAGCGCACCAATCACTTCGGAGGATCTGGGCAAAGGACTATCGTTGCTTTCCTCATTGTGCCCACTTCCACTTGTGCTCGGTACGATGTCGGCAATGTAGTCTTCGTTTTCAGGCTCTCCAATGGTCGCGACACTATCATTTACACTCCCAAGCTTGTCCACCGTCGATTCGTCAACAGCTTCCGGAAATTCTGACAGCTTACTCCAAACTTCGGCAACACCGGCAACGGCTTTGTCGCATTTATCAGAATTTACAGTCATCACCGAGCATGTGGACGCCGGCCCGGCTGAAGCAACTTCGATGAACCACTCTTACATGACCGTGCGTACGCATCGGGCGCCACGGGTACCGGGTCCCGAGTCTGGCCGCTTTAGCCCTAATCTCCCCCTTATTCTTCAAGATCGTGCTGAGAGGTCTCCTCAGAATCTTGCATACTGGGGGGACATCTGACTTCTCACCACGTTCGACCCGATTTATGATTTTGAGCTTCACGACAAAAGGCGAATCCTGCCTCTTCATCACAGCAACACTGCAGGAGAAGGCCCCCAAGGTGCACACACAATTAACCAGAAAAGCAGCGAGACAACTCGCACTTTCGCCATCTTGCACGAGGAGGGCACAAGAGCCTTTGATTGGCTGTCTGAGCAAGCGCTGCGGGCGGGCCAGGATCATTTTTTGCAGGGGGGTGTCGATGGCTCGTCCGAGGCAGCGAGGTCACGGTAAGGAGAATGGTTGGATGGAGCCGCACCGCCAAGTTTCCCCACCACCGCAAGGAAAAACCAACTTCTGGGGGCACTTTTCCAGCGCTTGACGTTCGATATATCGGGAGTCGCTGCTATTTTTGTTCGATGTAAGTGTAATTTTTGCTATATATACTCATTGTAACTATACCGTGTCCCGAAATTGTTCGATATGTAGAACAATTCAATGTAAACGGGTTCGATATAGTTGGGTTCGACTGTATTTAGTTGGGCTTTCATAATCTTAATAGACTAACATCAGCAAAAATGTCACCATGCAGTTCATGAACCTAAGTAGCAAGCCCTAAGGGAGGACTCATGGCCAACACTGAAATCTGCCACACACAGCACTCAATAATACAAAAATTGTGTAGGGAAGCCAAATTCCAAGAGAAAAAAACGTGTCGGTCATACTTTAAGAATTTATAAATACCCACCATGCCTCTAGCCCAGTGGTAAACCACATTGCAGAGACCAAAGCTGAACTGCTCTACAAATTGTTCAGCAGGTTCATCAAAGCCACTCTCCCGCTGTACACGACCAATCTTGTGAGCAACCTCCACAAATTTTTCCACCGCCTGAAACAAGGCAACAACACAATGCATGCTCGGCAAATCAAAGCAAACAGGGCCAACATCAAAATGTCAGTAGGCAATACGAATGACGAGAACATTTTCAGCAATGCCAAAATGCCGGTGCTGTAACAGGCACATGGATGAAGAGCCATTCATGTAAGCACACTGCACGATTATTCATACATGACAAAACTAGTAGGCGACAAGAGTCTACATTTTCTAATTTTTGTAGCACCATATTTACATGTGTAATATCAACAATAACAATTAGGGATGTGTGAATATTAGATTAAAAAATTCGCTCTTTAAAATTGTCAGGTACTCATTCCTGTTCGAATATGAGGGATAACAATACTTATTGGAGTCTACAGGATGAAAGATCTAGGCAAGTGGTAGTTGTTCTGAATGATTCTGCTGCTGGAGAGCCGTGGTAGTTGGGAAGAGGCATCGGCTCTTGAGCGAACGCATGGAGCAGATAACTTCTGTTTAATCATTTCAAGTCATTCAATAAGGATGCCTAGCCTTTAGACAGCCTACAGCTTTGCTGTCTCGATTTAGGTGAAGCAATTTGTTATTTAACCAACCTCGCCATGTTAACTTCTCTCAAATTTTATTTTGAACTACCTGGTTCTTGGCCATTCTCCAAGAATGGGTACATGCCCCGAACACAGAAGCTCTGCATCTACACCTTTAAACTGATATGCGGTGCTGTAGTATTAAACCTGGCTCACTCAACGAATGTGACACTTTACATGGAACTGGTGTTGTGCTCTTCATTTGTTTCATTATTGTCATTGTCACAGTGCACCGGTATGATCACCTTTCAGCTGTTTCTCATTTACAAGCTCATCAGTTGATCAGACGTCCAAATATGGACGTCCTTACAGGCCCAATATAATGTAAAAAGCCTCTTTCTTTTTCTTCTTCTTTCTTTCTTTATACAGTATACTAAAAGGGTTTCACTGAACCTTTATATTTCACATACTTTCTTTAGGATTAGAAAATATGTACTCGACATTAGAAGTTCATTTTTCTTGAATATTTGCATTTGATTCAATTGTGGAATTACACTATTCAATAACCAATAATAATAATAATACTGCAGGAAGAAAGGCCTCTCAGATCTTGAATTACTTTTATCTTCTGTCATCTAAAACCACACCATTCCTACAAATTTCCTAGCCTCCATAATCCACCTCATTCTCAGGCATCGTCAGCTGCCTTTCTGTTCCCTAAGCAATCATTCCGCTATTCTAAAAGACTGTTGGCTATCTGTTCTACATTACATGGCATGCCCAACTATGCACCTCCCTCTTAATTTGAGCAGCAATATCATTAACTCTCACGTGACCCATTCTGCCACCTTTAAATCACTTGATGTTGATCCGTGAGCGTTCCTTTCCATGGCTCATTGCACGGTCCTAAGCTTCCTTTCAAGTTTCTTTGTATCATATAAGTTTCAGCCACAAAGGTAAATATTCAGAGAATCCAATGATTACAAGTACTTTTCAAGGTACTGAGCTGCTATTTATCACTTAGGAGTGTTTGCATATTGCTCTAATTAAACAAAAATATTTTTAAGCATAGGTGCCAACTACTGGAGGGGGCTTGGGCCCCGGAGCCCCCTCCTAAGTTTTCCGGCAAGGGCGGAGCCGCCCCCCCCCCCCCCCCGGCGATGCTGAAGCCTACCTCCCTTACCCCCTAAAGTGTCATTACCAGAGCTCTGTTACCACATATCATTTGAGGTTTCTCTTGAGTTGCCTCCATTATGGTTAAAAGCTTAATGCGTCATTGTTGGCAAGGACGAGCATGGCATTTAATTCATACTTTCGCTTTATTCCTGCAAATCCTGGCAATATGAGGACAAGCGCATTAGAAGCACCAGTGGCAGCTACATAATTCATATTTTTTCACTTTAACATCTTTTTTTAAATTTCCACCATGCACAGACACAATACAGTGAACTCTTGTTAAGACGAACTCGGTTAAGCCGAATTCTCACATATAATGAACAACATGGGAACATTTGTTTGGGTTTCCATAGACTCAATGCAAAAGAAATCCGCTGAAGACGAACCGCCCCAGATGTGCTCTTCGGTTAAGACGAACATTCGGAGTGACCGCCACCACTACCAATCCTGAAGGCTAAGGTGCCTCGATGTGCTGTGCCCAGGGGTGCATGCATCAAGGTACCCTACCGGAGACCTGCAGCGCACATCGCCCATGGACAGAGGCGAAAACATGAGGAAACAAAAAGAGACAGTGACATTTCACTTTGTGAATGCGGGCGGCACTCAAGCGTATGGGTGCTATAGCACATACGAAGCTATCGGCCCTCAGTGCGCCCAGACTGTCCACATCACAGATCGTGCTCAAGATCGTACTTAGATCATACTTGGGGCTCGCATGGCCACGCCATACCCAGCAGCCATCGGAGTAGAAAGCCCCCTTGTAAACATTCACTAATTAACTAAATTAAATAGTATTGTGTTAGCACATACAGGCAAACATGAACACATCACACTCGATGACCGCGGACGCTCGAAGTCAAAATGCTGGCATGAGGAATCGCGGCAGCAACGGGCGAAGTGACCTCTGTGCTGTCTATTGCTTCAACGCAAACTGAGCAGTGAGAACACAGCGCACACCAAGGTGCCAGCCATCAGCCCACCTAGACTGTGCTGCCAAAGCAGATCGCTTTCAAGATAAAGCTTGCGCGACTGCGGGCAGCCAAAGTACAACGCCCCCTCCCTCCCCTCTCTCGGTGCCATGCGCACTACCCAAGAGGGCCCACTTTCCCCCTCCCCCCCCCTTTCCTCCATTGCGAAGGCTCACCGTAGCGCGCTTTCACTGGCACGCACAGCGTACGGCGCGCAACAACAATGTTAACATGAGACGAAGCCGGTACGTCTGTATTGCAAACAAAACCTGTAGAAACTAACTGCTAGAGGAGGTCAATCCAGCACGCCTCTGCCTACCTTCCTCCTACATGACGCTTTGCCTCATTTCTCCTTTTTCTATCAAGTTTTCTGTTAAGTTCCGCCAAATAAATGCTTTTTATGTCATTTTCCCCACCTTGTAAGTCTAGTTCATTTACAGTTTTGAAGTAAGATATTCAGATGCACCTGGTCATGTTGCCAATTCTTCCTCTGATAAGACCAACAAATTTTCATGGTCTGTTTGAGTTTATTTTTAAGGGAGTGTACTGTATGTCTATATATATATATTTTAATAACATTCGCACTTGAAGCAACTTTGTGTGATATCGAAGAACTGTTCACTGGAGTGACGGCCTTATATCAGTATATACAAGACCTCATAGTAGGAGACAGTTCACTTTCACAGCCTGACTCCCTTCGCACCACCAAGAGACTGGTGTACATCTCTCGGATGAGCCAAGCAACACGTAGATTCAGTTAAACACGTTAGGGAGGTACATGTGTTTTATATTATATTAAGTCATATATATTATATTGTTATATTAAGTCACACAAATATACATCAATGAAAAAATTATGAGCCATTCCACTCTGTGAAGGTGGATTACCAGCGAAGCTGAGTAGCACATGACAAAGAGGTGACACAAAATTTTCAACAAAGGTATGAACACATTTATTGTCTTGATCGGTGGTCATCGTGACGAAAGGCATGCACACACCTTTATTTTTATACATTCGCATTCATTCGTGTTACACACTTGTTATACACATTCGTTATATACATTTGTATTTTCATTTTGCGATATATTGAGGCAAAGAATTTGAGACTCAAATCACCGCAACAACTGGCAGCGGGCCAGTGCCGTCAGCACCTTTGCAGAGGGAGGGGCGGTATGGGAACGCTGACGTGATCAGCGGCACCGGAGCCAGCTGTAGAGGAAGACGACAATGGAGGCGTGAGCAGTGGCACAAGCGTGAAGGGCAGTATGGGAATGCTGGTGCGATGAGTGGAAAAGGAGCCAGCTGTGGAAGAATACGACGAACGCGCGAGCAGTGGCACGAGCCGTTGCTGATGATGATAGTATTTGCTCACACACATGAAAATTTCATGGAACCTTAGTTGTAAACAGTTTCGCTGTAAAAAGCCATATAACACCTCGTGCGCTGTCTGCCCATGCGCCTAGTGCTTTGTTTTCGTTAGTACCTATACGGTGGAAAATACACTTCCTTTGCGTGCACTGTGTTCTTGCCGCTCAGTTTGCATTGAAGCGATCGACAGCGCGAAGGTCACTTCGCTTGCTGCTGCTGCCGCTATTCCTCATGCTAGCGTCATTGATCTCTGTCAATGATCTCCAATTACCCTGTCTTTTAACTTAGACAATGCAATATGCAACACTAAGGGCATAGAAAGACAGCCCGGGAAGGAAGACAGCGCACATGAAGTTAGCGGACATCCCAGCTTGCCCTTTCATTACCCCCACCAATGATTACCAATAATTAGGTACGGCACGCGGGCCACCTAAGGGTCAGCTGCACACAAGTCATTTGCAGCTACGGCAGGGCTAGAATAGAAGACGCGCTCTCTTTCCCTAACACACGTTTGATCATGTGACCTCCAACTAACCCAAATATTGAGCGCGTGGGAAGGTAATGCCCGTCAAGCCGCCATCCTTTTTGGCTCACTGTCGCATGCTTTCTTTTACTTTACACCCACAATGGATGGGTCGCTCATTCATATGGCTTTTCGACTTTATACGAAACATCACGGTGACGACAGCAAAAATTGAACTTGAGTGTTGATATAATTGCCATTGCAATAAAACAAGAAATAGAAAACATGCGCTGAGCTTACTGCTAGCATGGCTACAGAGGTTGCAATGTGCTCCGGCTACAAACACAGCATGAGCACCAATGAAAAAGCCAAAACTGGGCACATCGCTTATCGGTACTTCGACAGAACCTGTCTGAAGCTGAGAAGGAAGCATATTTTCTACCGTATAAGCACAAACGGAAACATAACACTTGGCACGCAGGGAGACAGCACATAAGGCGTTACATGGCTTTTTACAGGGAAGCTGTTTACAACTAAGGTTTCATTAAATTTTCATGTGTGTCAGCAAAAACAATCATCATCAACAATGGCCCGTGCCACTGCTCACGCATTTGTCGTCATATTCTTCCACAGCTGGTTCCTTTCCCACTCATCGCGCCAGCATTCCCATGCTGCCCTTGACGCACGTGCCACTGCTCGCCCCTCCATCGCGTCTTCCTCCACAGCTGGCTCCATGCCACTCATCACGCCAGCGTCCCCATACCGCCCCTCGCTCTACGAAGGCGCTGGCGGCACTGGCCCACTGCCAGTTGGTATGGTGATTTCGGTCTCAAAATGTTTACCTCAATATACCGGAAAATGAAAACACAAATTTATATAACGAATGTGTATAACCAATGTATAACACGAATGGACACAAATGTATAAAAATAAATGTGTGTGTACACTTTTTGTCACGATGACCACCGATCAAGACAATAAATGTGTTCATACCTTTGTTGAAAATTCTGTGTCACCACTTTGTCGTGTGCTACACAGCTTCGGCGGTCATCCGCCTTCACAGAGTGGAATGGCTCCTGATTTTTTTCATTGATGTGTATTTGTGCGACCTAATATGCAAAAAACACATATATCTCCCTAACGTGCTTCACTGAATCCATTTGTCGCATGGCTAATTCGAGAGATGTACACCAGTCTCTTGGTGGTGCGAGGGGACTCAGGCTGTGAAAGTGCACTGTTTCCTACTATGACGTCTAGTAGATACTCACATAAGGCCATCACTTCAGTGAACATTTCTTCGATATGACATGAAGTTGCTTCAAGTGCGACTGTTATTAAAGGTAACACACATGCGTGTGTGCACACACACACACACACACACACACACACACACACACACACACACACACATATATATATATATATATATATATATATATATATATATATATATATATATATATATATATATATATATATATATATACAATAGACTCACTTTAAAGCAAACTCAAACGGACAATGAAAATTTGTTCATCCAATCAGAAGAAAAATTGGCAACATGACCAGGTGCATCTGAACATCTTACTTCAAAATGGTAAATGAAGTAGGCGTACAATGGGGGCAAAATGACATAAAAAGCATTTATTTAGCTGAACTTAATAGAAATTTTCATAGAAAAAGGAAAACCAGACGAAGCGTCGTGGAGGAGGAAGGTAGGTGAAGGCGCACTGGGTTGACCTCTAGAAGTTTCTACAGGTTTTGTTTGAGATACAACATACCGGCTTTGTCTCGTGATATCCTCGTCACGTGCCGTACACTAAGTGTGCCAGTAAAAGCATGCGACAACGAGCCTTTGCAAGGGAGGAGAGGGCTACAGAGGGAAAGGGAGGCAGCGCACCTTCTTCCGTCGCGTGCATGGCACCGGGGGAGGGGAGGGAGGGGGCGCTGTACTTCAGGCACCTACAGTCGCGCGGCCTTTATCTTGAAAGCAATCTGCTTTGGGGGCACAGTCATGGTGAGCCGATGGCTCGTAGCTTTGTGTGCACTGTGTTCTCGCTGCTCATCTTGTGTTGAAGTGATAGACAGCACAAAGGTCACTTCACTCGCTGCTGCTGCCGCAATTCCTCATGCCAGTGTTTCGACCTCAAGTGTCCGCGGTTATCAAGTGTGTTGTGTTCATGTTTGCTGTGTGCGCTGACACCATGCTTGCTGATTTAGTTAGTAAACGAATGTTTACAAGGGGTGTTCTACTCCGGCAGCTGCTGCGTATGGTGTGGCCGTGCGAGCCCTGTCTTGAATATGATCTGCGATGTGGACAGTCTAAGTGCACCAAGGGCTGATAGTTTCATATGTGCTATAGCATCCATACGCTTGCGCATCACCCGCGTTCACAAAGTGAAACGTGAACGTCTCTTTTTGTTTCCTCCTCGTGTTTTCGCATATGTCCACGGGCAATGTGCGCCGCAGCCCTTCAGTAGGGCGCCTCAACGCGTGCGCCCCTGGGTGCCGCACATCGAGGTGCCTTAACCTTTAGGATTGGCAGCTGTGGCGGTCACTCCGAATGTTCATCTTAACCGAGGAGTATGACTGAGGTGGTTTGTCATAAGCATATCTTTTTTGCCCATTGAGTCTATGTAAAACCAAACAAACATTCCCATGCTGTTTGCTATACGTGAAAATTCGGCTTAACTGAGTTTGTCTTGATGAAAGTTCACTGTATATATACATGGGTGGGGTTCAGAAAGCTGGTCGGGCACCAGACCCTCCCCCCCCCCCCTCCACCCACCTACCCAACCCAGAACAATGATAACATTCCTCCTATGTTTTTCAGTCTAGCTTAGGCATAATAGAGCATTTGTATGTAGATAAAACCATACACTTGACTACTAAGCATGCTTAGCCTGGTCACCACATACTCACTGCCTTCATAGAGAGTGGGATGACGACCTCGGCATTGGAGCGCTGCTCATAGACAAAGCAAGAGAACAGGCCAGCCACCTCAGGTGCGCCCAGGGTGAGCAGTGATTCCTGCAGCAGCAGCTCTGTGAGCATTACTTCATGGCTGGAGAGAGCACGTGCCACACGGCCCTTGAGTGTGAGTGTACCACTTGGCTCCACATAGCCTAGCTTCTCCAGAGCCAGAACATGGCTTCGGTAGTCAGGCATGGAAGCAAGGCTTTCCTCTGATAGCTGGTGCTGCAGCTTTCTCACCTCCTCCGATAGTCGCCGTCGCCGACGTTCCTGCTCAAACTGCCCACCCAGATATCACTTGTTCAGTGCAACTCGAAACAGACAATGCTCAGACACTTGCTCTTAAATGTTTCCAATGTGCAAGATTATAATAAGTAGGTGAAGACTACTACAAAGTGCTATCCATTAAAAGCAACTGAGAGCAGACAGCTCAGAGCTAATAAGCATGCGATAACTTGGTACTGACTTTCCACAAATGAGTCTTTTAAAGAGGCCCCACAACACTTTCTGAACAGAGTGAATAACCATGTTCGACATGCAACAATGATTTCGCAAGCGAGAAGAATAATGGGAACAGAGGGGCTCAATTTTTTTGTTATTTAAAACTGCATGAAGGCAACAATGAAGCCCAAGGAAAGCATAGAGAAACTCACTGTTCATTTTTAATTGAAATGTATAAATAATAAGGGCAAGAAAAATTAAAATAGATGGAAAGACAACTTGAGACTAGGTGGGAAGCTGAACTCACATCTTCCGCATTATGTGTGAGATGCTCTGCTATTTAGCTACCACGGTGGCTTTGCTAACATCAACTTCCTTGGTTTTGTGTGCATGTGTACTAGATATCACCCTGGAAAGGCTAGCTAGTGCCATTCATGGCCATGGCTGCGCTCCCTGCGGCTGTCACCTGCTCGAATTATGTAACCTCCATAGTAAAAGATTATGTCATCACTAAAGTTTTGTTGACTGCTTAGCACAAGTTGTATCGATCTGATGTGTTTTTGTCGATGGATTCTCTGCAAGCACCAGGAATCTTATTAATGCTGGAAGAAGTGTTCTATTTTATCATTCCAGACTTGTCTCTCTAACACATGCAGCATGAATGCTGCATTCATCTTGCTGCAGTTACAATTTCAATTGAATGCACTTCAACAATCGTGGTGCTCGAAACGAATGTGAAATTATGATACACCTGTGCTGCAAAGGTGAAGACATTGACATGAAAGTTCTACATTGAATACTGGAACATGTCAAGGCCCAGCAGCAATGCTTTACAGAGCATTGGGCAGTGTCTGTGTAGCCAGCCATATGGGCTTTTATGAAATGGGATCACTTTTCACATGACAATAATGCATGCCTACATTATTACTTGTTGATGCACATGGCCAGGCCAACTCCATGGCCAGTAGTAGCAAGCACAGAATTGCCTGTTTTCCCACATTCGAGTGAGTCACTGTTGAACTATGTAAAAACATGCAGTAATCCCTTCAGCTGAAGTGGCACATTTGCACCTGAATCAGCTATGCAAGGCAACATCTCAAAACCACTTGCTCTAAATCATTCATAGTCCTCTTTATCCTCAAAATGTATGACCTTGGCCAGCTGAAACTGGAAATTACAAAGCAATTGAGCACTGGCAAAGATCACCAACTACTTCATGCATTCTGTTTCCTTGAGTGTGCTTACTTCAAGCAAGCCTCAGCATGGTCTGCAGCTGTGCAACAATCTGTACAGGAGTGCTTATGAAGAAGTCAGCTCCGAAGGATGACTTAGGTTCATTTGACTTGACTTGCACAGTCATTGTCATTGTGGCCCTTCGCAGAGATACCAAGATGACAAATCTGTTGGACAGACTTGACGAAGCTGAAGTGGCAACAGACAAGAAGCCTTTGGAGATACCAATACAATGGTACAGACATAGGAATGCCTCCATATAATGTGCAACAAAGCTGAATTCAGTGGCAGGGGCTGCAGCCTCAAACAGTGTCAGAAGAAGTCCAAAGAAGGTCACTGCTAGTGCTCGCAAAAACCTGCCTGTGGCAAAATCAACTGTCCTCCTGCTGCAATGAAGAGACTGAAAGCTGGTCAATACCAAGTTGAGACAACTTGGAAAATAGTACTGTTGTAGCTCTTATAGCACATCAGTTTTTAGAAAATTACTGCTTACATTAGATTTTTTATGTGTGCGCTCACTTCATTATAACAAAGGTTTACTGTACGCAGCCAAAGGAACAGAAAGCCTAATACTGACACTTACATGGCTCTCAAAGAGTGGGCAACTAAGGCACTGGCTCTGAAGCAGCTTCTCTTCAAGCTGCTGGCCATGTTTCACCAGTTCCACAGTTTCCATAGCTGAAAGGCGAAGCTCTTTGACTACATTGATGATTGGCAGACCTCCAGGGTGTGCCTCCACCAGTTCAAGCAGCTCCTGGCCTAAAACGCTTCTGCACTGAGGCTGCCTGTAAAGAATTGCCACATGGTAACGCAGGAGTCTCACATCACATAAAAGCAGTTTCAAGGTTCTGTCTCAACAGAAGGCCATGATATTATCATAAATAATTGCATCATACTGTGATGTTGTAATGAAAATAAAGAAACAGACATTACAAAAACTGTTAGCTGGTGAGAAACTGTAACTGGAACAAACAACATGCACATGTCAATATGCTATCCTGGCTTAGAGTGGTAACAAATTTAAGAGCACATACGTACTAGCTTTCAGTGGCGCTGTCAATCAATCAACACAAGGCATTGTAAGGTTGATTGACATGATGATGCATGCCCACACAGTATGTGTGCAGTCAAATGGAACAACAAATTAATGACTGCTTATTTGACGTACGCTTCATTTTTCTTTTTCATGCAGAAAAAGTCAAAAGTTCTTTAAGTGCCAATTACATAGGCACTTGCACAAAAGGACACTGACTGCAAAAACAGCACATGCTTGTGCCTATTATGTGCCCCTCCCATTATTCTAAGTAAAAGGGCCGTTACCATGCCCTCTTTATGCTACTAACATGCCACTCACATTCGCTGGCAGCACAATGAGTCTAAGCTTCTGCTGTCATTGTAGCAGCACAATATACCTGCTTAGCTGTGCCACGATGTTCACATACAGCAGAAGACACTTAAGCTGTACACTTATGCTAAGCTATGTACCTTCAGCTGTTCGTACACTACAATCTCTTTGGCAGACAGAACACTGTGAGGGGATACCATCTTACTCCAACGAAGGGCAAGTGCATCATGCCCATCATACCATAGCTGTATAGTATAAGCTTCAATAATGTCACCTGTCACATTTGATGCAACCACCTGCAGCGCATGCCAGAGATGGGAACACTATAGGTAACCCCTCCCCCACTCTGTCAGATGTGCACATGCATGGAGAGGGCTGTGCACCGGAGAGAGAGCAACACAGGAGAGCAGGCATGTCACAGACATATTCTCAATTTTGGGTGATACTACTGTAGTAAAACAATACTAAACATAATATGCATGCCTCATTCAGCTACAAAACAAAGAGCACAATGGTAAGAGTGCTGTCATCAGAGATATAAGTGATAACAAGTGGCAATTTCCAGTTTATTTGCGTTCATGTTGCAAGGACATGTTTAATTAACTGAGAGATCACTTACGTTGAGCATACAATTTACACTGTGTATTTTGCATGCATACAAGCCTAATCTCATAGCAAATGAAGTGAACAACCAAATCATAAAACCTGCCATCATGAATGAAGGGCTCACTACTCCTAATGCCACCACAATATAATGTGAGGAAAGACTTTTAATAGCTCGGGAAATTTTTTAAATTCTAATACATATTAGGATTACAATGTGGACTCCAATTCATTATGTAACCATAGCTGTGGGCTTAAACCATGACATTTTATTTAGTGTAAAAGCATGTGTGATCCACTACTACAATGCACGATAGCACCTTGAGACCAGCTGCATGTGCCAAGGCATGTGTGGGCATGCACCGCAGCGGCAGATCGACCATTTCACTGCGATAAAACATTATAATGATAGCAAAGCACTACGCCAAGGGGGGTAGGGTGGGAGCAGATATGCACATGCCAGGAAAGCTATGTTTATGCAGAGAGGCTGTGTGGATGTGCACTTACAGAGCCGCACTACTATTATTGAAGGGTTGGCTTTGCCGTATCACTATCACCTCGTGGGTGATCTAACCATATTTTGAAGTATTTTAATTCTGGGGTTTTACGTGCCAACACCACAACTTGATTATGAGGCACGCCGAAATAGGGGACTCCAGATTAATTTTGACTGCCACAAGATCTTTAACATGTCCCCAATACACAGGACATGGGCATTTTTGCATTTCTCCTCCATTGAAATGCGGCAGCCACAGCCGGCATTTGATCCTGCGACCTTGTGCTTAGCAGCGGAGCACAATAGCCACTAAGCCACCACAGCGGGTCGTATTTTGAAGTATGAAATTGTGGGAAAGAAACCATGAATTATGATCGAAGCATGGCTTCGAATAGTACAGAAAAATCAGAACAGAAAATCGCTACAAAAGAATCCCATATACTTATGCAAATTCGGTATTTATGGTACCATTATGATAAAACCATAGCACAGAAATTGTCATGATGTCCCTGCCACTGTGCTTAATTGCATGGATGGCATGAGCAATAGTTTCTTTGCAACAAATGAACTGTAAAGTGCAATGTTTTAAATGAAGTAAACAGCATCATAGACAAGAAACTATGCGAAAGAAAAAAGCATGAAACATGTTCGCACAGTAGGTGTGCAAGTATCCTATCTCCTTTGCAAGCTGGAAAGGAAAATGGGCACTCCACTCCTCGGCAAGCCACAGTGGTTACATCAGCACAGTATGTGTGATACACACATGAGCACAGTACTCTGCCTCATGGTAACATTTTTTTCCTGAAAGAAACTGATGTGTGCTGCTGTTTGCATTATCTGCCATAATTTGCCATTGTTGCAAGTAACTGCATTCTGGGCAGGTTAAGAATTAAAGTTACTGTTTAGATTCAAGCCCAACAGGGGACTTGATTCCATAACTTCAAAGAATGCACATGCAACTGATGTGACAGCTGCAGTATCCTCTATGTACCAAGAAGAAAAAAAAAGTTGCGGTAGCAAATGCCTTTTCAAACTCATCTCTGAATAACTTGGAACTGACTAGGCAGAAAGACCACGGACTACCTGCTGCAAATGGTCTCAGCAATACCCATTTCAAATGCATAATTCAATAAATTTAAAGGGACACTAAAGAGCAGCACTATATTTTATATTGGCGTACGTACAATGTTTCTCTTTTTTTTGCCGGTGACCATTTTCCAATGGCTGACCACTTTTGCAATGTTGTTGTTTGGCGCAAGACATGCCGACATGTGTCAGAACTTTCTCGGTTGTTGCACCATTTCTATAGCGAAGCAATCTTGTCTATAATTGAATGGTATGCACAACAAAGGAAATGGTGCGCATTCTAGAATGTGCACGAGCAAGGGCAGTTGTGCTGGAGTACACGATGGGCCATGTATGAGTGGCCGACGCACTTGGCCTGTAGATCAGATTTTGACAATCAACAACTGTCCTCATGGCTATCGTTATGCTTTGTATGTTGTTTGCTTCGCTGGGTACAAGTTCATTCAATATGAAGTTGAATCCTTAAAGGAGTCCTCAACCACCCCTCAAGCTAGGTGAAAAAACACATTTCGTGGATAGCATTCCCTGCTATTAACATCTCAGCCAAATTTTGCACTCGTGCACGGTGCATGGGGCTCACAAGCAGATCACAAAGCCACCTTTTTCTCAAACACTCTCTTTTGAACAAAAGCCTTTTCCTCACCCTTTTTGGGGCTTCCATATTTCGTCATATAACAGATTCCCATACATGGCTGCTATCAGCCCATAGCTGATATCAATCAAGAAGCATGAGCCGACTATCATCTGTTCCAAGCTCAGCCACATCTGCCCAAGTAGGAATTAAAGTTTGGCCACATTGCTTACCGGGGTGTCACAGCCGTCGATTCTCACTAATTTCAATTAGTCTGAAACACTAAACTAGTCTCAAACTTAAGCTCAGGCCACACGTTCACTACGCTTGGTGCGCCTTGCGATGGATAGCAGTTAGCATCTACAAGTGACACATGCCTGTGCACGCTGACTCCCGGCCGCTCCTGGCTAAACATGTTTCATATTGAGCTTCATTTTACTACAAAGTGGGCAATCTGGGTCTACCTACTATCCATGAAGGACAAAGCTGGTCTGCACTATGTAGCATGTCCAAGTTGGAGCAAGCAAGCATGCACTTCAGCCCTGCTGTGCATTTACAGTTGCATCGAGTAACACATAGCTGTGTCTGCTGTATAGTGTAAATACCATGGCCGCCGCA
Organism: Dermacentor variabilis; assembly: GCF_050947875.1. Taxonomy (NCBI): domain Eukaryota; kingdom Metazoa; phylum Arthropoda; class Arachnida; order Ixodida; family Ixodidae; genus Dermacentor; species Dermacentor variabilis. The sequence continues at coordinate 105,575,778 of NC_134568.1, forward strand.
GGGTGCTGCGACGAGCCCACTGACCATAACGCCATAGGTGGAGTATCGCTACTCTACCGCCACTGGTGCTCCTCCACTCCTTGAAAACGGAAGACATTGAGGTTGAAAGGTAAACGTAACTACTGCACTCAAAGTATTTATGCTCGAACTGCGTCTTTTTAAAAAATTATTTCTGTAATATACTACTGGGAGGTACCATACTCGTTCAAAGACGTTTCTGAGGCTTAAAAAAATGTGGTTCAAGGCCCTTTTAACTAGCATTTTGGCAGTTCTATTCTTCACTGTCACGACAATGTGACAATATTAGTGAAGCGTTCTTGATTTGGCAGAATAAGGTTGGTTGCTATCGGAAAGAATAAAGGCCGAAGTTTTCTTTTTTGAATTTCATGCAAATACTGTGATGCCAGTACAACACTACAACATCATGTATTTCAAGGTATTTTACATTGACCTCACTGTTTTATTGAAAAGAAAGCTCTAAAAATCTCTAGATTGGTTCCTTGATTAGGCAGCTAGTGTGGAAACATCAAAGTGCTGTTGCCCCCGCTTTACCATTTTTGTGTCATTCCATGTTCACCAAATCTCTGCACAAGGTAACATTTACATTTTCAGTGTCTCAGAAGCGTAATTTACTAATCCAGCTTCACTTGATATTCCTCTTTAGTGCCACTTTAAACAACAAGGCAACAATGTTATGGGGCTTACAGACTGGAATTTGAACGCACCTTGGAGCGACCTGATGGCGGTCAATGAAGTTGCCTGGGTAGTATGGAAAATACGTCGTACACGGGTCTCGCTCGTTTTGTGCTTTGTTTTGAGTTCTGTGCATAGTTCTCGCACTCGAAAAGTGTTCGACATGTACTTAAGGCATTGTACGCTACCAAATGCAGCACAGGTCATGGAATGCAGGCGCTTTTTGTCTGACAAACTGTGCTGAAGGTGGGCAGACCCGGCAAGACGGTAGCAAACTCTAGGCAAGTATACGCCAGGCTATTATTATTATTTATTATCATTTATTATTGTTATTATTATTATTATTAATTATTATTATTTATTGTAACTTCAAGACCCAAATGCGTTACAGAAGGGAGTGGAACGAAATACAGAGCATCTGCAGATAACAGGGTATAAAAATTTTTAAAATTAGAAAGTGCGGATTAACAAAAGTATTCTTCAGTAGTAGTTCTAAAGGCAGATGTATCAGTTATGTTAACAATTGAGGCCAGCAAATGATTCCATTCATTGGTAGTTTTAGAAATAAATGAATAAAAAAATAGGTTCGTGCGACAGTGTGGAACGCTTAATTCATGGTGATGGTCAGTACGAGATGTACGCAGGTTCGGACAAAAGTTCACTTTTTAATTTTGGGTCTGAACAGCACGCGGTCCCCAAGCATCGCCACCGCCGTTATTGAAGATGCGTGGTGAATTGTCATGAGGGTCATGGGCCTGACATGCTGGGATTTTCAACACACTGTGCAACAACTTGGTGGTGAGCAACAAAATTGGCTGGGTAGTATATATACAAGTGGCAGCTCTTCGCATTAAGCTACGCTGTTACCGGGCTGTGCACAGCCAGTTTCATTTGCTTTGTGTATGTATGTTCAGGGTTTCTTTCTTGTTTCATTTGGTATTCAGCTATCAAAAAAGGTACCTGCGTTCACTGAGAGTAGCCTGTAGATCATTTCGCCGAGAGTGCGCCTCATTTTGGCTTAACTAAGAAAAATGCAGTTGTCTCTAAAAGCGCATGTGGATGATTTCTTTTCATTAGAAAACTTCCATACACTGGAATTTACAGGACCTAAAGGAATTCCTGATGGTGAAGTGACCCACCTAATTAAGCAAAAGTTCATATAGAACGGTTGAAACTGCTTCAGAATGCATTGCTGAGAGAACAAGTGATAGAAAAAGGTTTGACTGGCGTGGCATAGAGAGTCAGTTGCGGCAATAAGATAGGGAACTGTACATAAAAAGTGGTTTTTAAACAGCCATTGTCACATTACATGTTAAACAAATGAATGACAACAAACGAAACTGTTGTCGTGGAATCGTTCTTTCTCCAAAAAAAGAAAAACTACTACTGCGCATCAGTGCTAAGGCTACAGACACTCAATCACAGCATCGATTGCCATGTCTGGAAATGCGCTTTTGCGGCCTAAGCATGCATGTGGCTGGCAGTCTCAGCGTCAACACACACCAGAGCCGGTCAAGCTGATCGAGTCACGGTGCCAATGCCAGCAGCTTATTATATTAGTTTCACTAGTTAACTAATTCATTGTTATTAGGCAATGGTTCTGAGTTGGTGCACGTGCTTAAGCGAATAGACACATATCGCAGCAGTCTGTTGTTGCAGCTTGGCATCGCGTGACTTGAGCAGCACATGCACGAAAGCGGCAGCATATCGAAACGGAATCTATGACTTCTCATGCACACTGCACGCATTTGGCACAGCGCTTTGCTCCCTTGGCGACAGAAGGTATGCTACAAGGCCTCCCATGCATTAAATTCTTCAAAATTCCCACCGCAGCACAGCTGAAACGAGCAGACGCCATGCATTCACCAGCAGGACATCACGTTTTGTACTACCTAAAGCCTATAAGCACAGCATGGAGAGTTCTGTTGACCAGCATTTCCACAGCGCTGCCTAGGCAGCCCATCAAGCCCATTTGCACCCAACACTGCATAATCAAGGCTTGCCTTCACATAGAGTGCTGAGTACAACACTCAGAGTACTGGTTCCACATGGACCACATCACAGAAGCAAATGTCATCCTATGTTCAGATCTTGCATAATCATCTGGGCAAAGTTGTCCCAATGCTTCACGAGCTCTACATTAGACACTTCATAATTGACAAGTGCCAATAAAAGGCCAAGAGAGAATTCTGTCTAATGGTCAATGATTGATTCGACAAAGAAGAGCGCATTAATGCCTGCCATGTGTCCCTGTAAAACAGCACATTAAGACGACTCTCCTCACAGAATTCCCTACCAGCTATGCAAAGAGTCACAATGGACCTGTTTTGGCTTGGTGGATGCTGGTGGCTCATAGAAATGGTCTATTCAGATTTTCGGAAATAGCCTAACTCAGGGCCTAACCTAACGTAGCGTAACCTAATTGAACCTAATCTTAATCAAGTCTTTGTCTAAAATAAAGTACCACAAGTCATCACCGCAGATATTGACCAATTTTCGCACCCTAGGCCTCACTTTTGAAAGTTTTGCTCAAGACTACAATTTCAACCATAAAATATCAAGCTCCAGGAATATAAACAGTTCGGCTGAAGGATCTGTAAGGATACAAAAGTAGTCTCTGAAGAAAACAAAAGAGCTCAACCTGACCTTGCTTACCTACTGAGCAAGCCCCCCCAAGCGAATAAGCATTCTCTAGCGGAACTGCTGATGGGAAGAAAACTGCGCACTTCTTTCAATAGCTGCTGGGACACTCCTGTCCCAGCTTTCTGATTATAAATGTGCACATATGAAGTAATGTAATTCCTGTCTTTCCAGTCTTGCAAGAAGACAGATAAGCCTGAATTAAAGATAAATTTAGGCAAGCCAGACAGTTATCATTTTTTGTTATTGTCGTAGAATGTTTGTTGTAATGAAACATAAAATTTTCCATTTTAGCACAGCAAGCACAATTTCAAGTGAGCTTTGTTGTGTCCAATAATTTGTTTTACCAGTTTTCATTATACTGAGCTTTGACTGTAGTTCCTGTTTCTTTTGTCATACACGTTCTGGCAGAAGTCTACGGAGCATAAGAGAAAAAAAGCAAGGAGATGGAAGGCAGGGAGGTCAATCAGACAAGCATTGGGTTTGCTATCCTACACTGAGGGTAAGTTAAAGGTGGAATAGAAAGAAGAAAGGAGGGAGAGAATGAGCAATGCAGGTATGCAGGAGAATGCACAGGATTATGAACAGTCACTGAGGCCGCTGCACCTCCAAAAAGTGCAGTAATGCACAAATGGCTTATTGCTATTAGAGTGTATGACTGAATACTCCTTAGTGCCCATCAAATGTTCCTCAATGTGCCTAGATTTCATGGTTATAACCCACCGCATTAAACGGCAGCCCTGTAATAAGATGCTTACTTTACCAAAGAACACATACATATTGAATGTGACTGCACCACGGTTGCCAAATACGTTATGAATAACATGCTGTTTTTTTTAATGGCATTGTTAGGTGGGTTTTACTATGCCTTATAAAATGTGCATCCTGCCTTCAACAAAAACTGCACTAATAGTAAAGATTACAACTCACATCATGCGTTTGGGGTCAACCTTGACGCTTTTGGCATAAATGCAGAGGATGCTACTGAACGTGACTGTCATCTCCTGTACACTGAGAGCTGCATCCGGGACGGCAATCTTCTTGGACAGTGGCCAAGGAAGTGATGCCTTGCCACTTGACTGGGGCTGCAGGTGATACGTGATACTGAGAACACTGTTTTTTGTAAGTTAAGTGTACATCCACAGGGACTAAAAGAATTAATGGCATACAATGCACCTCCCAAGTGAAAAATAGAAAAAAAAAAGAAATAAGACATCGAGAATAATCTTTTTTGTTTCTCTAAAGGGAACAATGATAATAATATACCATTTGGGTTTGTCATCCTGGAAATGCACAGTGACTTATGGAGAATGCCACAGTACTACAGATTATTTTGATTACTTGGCTGTTTTTTAAGATGCACCTAAATCTTAAGTGCAACAGCACTTTTGCATTCCTCCAACATTGGAATGTGGAGGAACGCTCAGCAGCAGAACCCCATTAGCCAATGAGCCACTATACAATGCATACTATGAAGGGAATAACTATGCCTTGGGCAACTACTGCTCAACTTTATGTATTGCGCCAGCAGACAAGAGTAAGCAGATGAATGCACTTGCTATAACATCCTATAAATTATGTGACCAGCACATGCTGTACAGGTTACTACAGAAGGCAGCTCAAATTTCAATGCAGAACTCCAGAGTCAGCCGGCTTCATCAGTCCAACACACCCTAAAACTCAAGCTACTGGATGCCACCCGAGAGAAAATCTAGACACCTTGCTACTTTCACTGCAGGCCATGCAAGACTCAGTCAAAGCTGCCAATATGCTGACAAATAGTATAACTGTGGTCGACATCTGTGCTGACTTGCTTAACGCTGTAAAGCACTTCACGAAAGTTTCCACGATACCATAAATTTGCAAAGCTACACACATTCTTCACACGTCTTCCCACTCATTGTCAATGTGCACTGGGGGCAGGGTCATTGTCAGAACTAATATAACAATCTAGTAGACAGAAACACACCCTATTTCCAAAACAGAAATTGCACCTGATTTCCGTTCTTCAGACCCATGTTCTGTCTTTTTAAGCCTAAAAATGATTTCTAGATCAGAACACACATGCCTTAATCCCTTCATGTGTCTGCTCCTTTCCCTGTAATCCTTCTAAGGTAGAAGAAGTCTCTCCTCAGAGAATGCAGGCTGGGGCAGCCTTTACACCTTCCGCCACTTGTGCTTGGGGTCCAACACCTGAAAACCTCATGAGATGTCCAAAGTGTGCTGTTCCAGTATCTACAGTGGACATCCACCACCTGCTGAGACTCTGTCCAGGAACGCGGGCTACTCAAGAGATGAACGTTAGCAGTGTTTTCAATGAGGCTGGTTGGTTCTTCTTTAAAATAAAGACAGGAACAGCGCAACACAGGACGAGCCTGTCCTGTTTACTCGCTCGTCCTGTGTTGTGCTGTTCCTGTTTTTATTCTATAATCAAGATAGCATTCCAAGAGCTGCCAAGCTACGAATGGATGAAACAGACAGTCATAGGTGATGGCTCATGGACGATAAGTTTGCTAAGCCACTACTCTACTTTCTACAAGAATAGGCCCTCCACACATTTAAGTACACATATATGCCACAAGGCATGCTACTAGAAATGAAAAATAAAGAACTCCAAAAAAAAAATATGCCCACTAAAAGCCTGTTCTTTTCCAAAGAAACTATAGAAAGAACATACAAAGAAGGACAGTGACTACAGATTAAAACAGCAAGAACCTCCACGTAAAGTATTAAAAACCAACTTGTCCTTTCTTGTGAAATCATCCTCCCAAGACCCCTTATTCTTCCCCAATTTGAACTGGTATACATTCCCGCATTTGTCTTTCACATACAGCGAATAATTTTTAAACTTGGCCATAAAATGTGGAAAATCTTACAAGACCAGCAAAATTGCAAAAACTTCAGTGCATAAGCTGCACATTTCAAATTGAGATCTTTGAACCATTCACCATCACCAGATGCTGCCTGCATTAAAAAAAACATCAGCAGCATACTGATATAAGTAATAGTAGTTGTTTATTACATTAAGAAGAACAAAAAGGGGGAAGGAAAGGAAGAACCCCTATGGGCATCATAACTGCCTCACTTCCCAGTGGAAACCTGAACTGCCCTACAGATCTGCCAGTGCACCTTTACCACATCTGTAGAAACCATCGGTGACAATATGTTTTAGCCATAGTTAGTGTTCACCAGTACATCAGTTGCTGTTTTTTGCAGCCAACATTTTAATGTATCTAGAATCCACCCAGAAATGCTCTTAAGCAAAGAAATAAAAAATACATGGCACCTACAAAGTTGACTATGTGGCATGAAAGCTTCTAGCCTCATCAATATATCAAGATATTTGAGCTTGAATTAATGAGAGTTTGTCATAATTATAATTATGAATCTGGACTGGTGGTGTCAATTTATCAAAAAGCTTTTGAAGTCAAAATAATGTTTCAATAAACCCCAGGCTCTTACGCTCACAGCAATCTCTCTTGGAATGCCATAGCTAAGCACTAAGACATATCCCTCATGGTTGAGAAGCATCTTCTCTATACATTTAGTCAACTTCCTCTCATGAAGTAGGCAAAGAAAGTGAACAAAGCTGAAAATCCATACAATTTTGCATTATGGCACAGTAGTTAAATCCCATATCCCTTCGGCAGCGCAGCAGTCAAAATGGATCCAGATGTGGTCAGGGCATGACCTTCCTGGCAGAATTGTAGAGCTGCCATTCTGCCGTTAAAATGATTCTGTAATTATCTGAATTTTGGAGGGGGGAGGCCAAGAATGTATTGGGAGTAGAATGCTTGCGAATGCTGCAGGAAATGAAATGATGGAAATTAAATGGAAGCTTGGAGTGCCGTGTTCACCAGTGCAGCAGGAATGGGATAGAGGCTTGTCAAATTTATCCAGAACAGGACGGGAGCGAAATGGCTTCATTATTCAATGAGTGACCACTGTACATGCACTGGCATGCATGCCACCTAGCACAAATGGAAGAGTGAGGTGAGAAATCTGGTAAGAATTAATGTAAAACATTCAGCATGTAAGCATTGACCTAAGGAAAGATGCAAATACAAGTGCTGACTATCAGCTAAAAGCTAACTTCGAAAACATAGATTAATACACAAGTAAAAAATTAGGAATGAGCACATGTCAACCAAAATCAATCAATACAAAAAAAGACATGTCTGACATTGAGTGTAAAGCAAACTGCCAAAACAAATTATAAATGGCAGAGCACACAAATGGCTTACCGAACCAAAATTTAAGAGACAGCACTTTCTCATAAAGAACTACCAACAGCTGGCTGACACAACTTGCCTGCATTTATTTCATGTAGTAAGCCTCATTATTTCTCTTGTGAATTGTTCTACATGTTGCTGGACATAGTTCCAAGTATGATGGTCATTTTTAACGCATTGAATAAAAGATTTCTTTTTTTTCCCATTATTTATGATCATTTCCATAAAATATGTACTGTACTTCAGTATTCGTGATTGTACCCAACTCAAATCTAAATTTACAAAGAAAGAGAATGTGCATCCAGAACGGGTAGCACAAGAAATGCGACAGCACCCATTGCTTTAACCTCATCATAAATTCACTGTAATTCATGCACTATAGGCCCAGCTTTCCTTAACTCATCATACCTCCTAATGTTCTGCTATCCTTGACTTCGTTTCCCTTCCCTTGGAACACATTATAGCGCTCTAATAGACCACTGGATATCTGCTCTACGCATTACATGATCTGCCGAACTCCACTTTTTCCTCTTAATCTTAGCCAGAATGTCAGCTGTCCATGCTTGCTCTCTAATTCACACTGCTGTTTTCCCACCTCTTCTAAGGTTATGCCTACAATTTTCCATTCAATCAATCATTGCTTGGTTCGTAATATTACAAGTGAAGCTTTTCTTTGCGAACGTCGCCGGGTTTCGTGACCGTGGGAGCTGCGTGGCTGTTCTGTTGCCGAATAGACCAAACAATCAAAGCGAAGCACGCACGCCATGCCCCCCGCTGTGTTTCTTGCAGCACCACAAGATGGTGCTTGCCTCCATACGTTCGCAGCAGCGACGACACACGCTGTGGGGGGAAACAAAAAATAGGAACCAGAAAGCTCACCTTCGTGCATCCGCGGCTGCACAGTAGTAAGGAAGTAAACACTCCTTGCAGATAGAATGGATTTGAATTGTGCTACGTACGTATGTGCATGCTGCCTATGAAACCATGAAGTGTTCAAGGTGTCTGTCATACTCGCTAGTAGTCAGCAACTCCACTTAACAAATGGCTCGGTATAATTTGCGTGCGCCTGCACTTGTGTACTCATGTTTAGACTCCCTATTCAGTCACAGAAAGCTTCGCTATACAGTAAAACTTCGTTTGTATGTTTTTGGAAAAACCGCGAGAGAAAAACTCACTAACCGGGAAAATATACGATCCGAAGTAATTTTAAAAATTTGACAGACTCGACTATTTTGTCATACTGTGGTGATGCAGTGGAACTCATACTGAAATCAGTATATAATTACAATGGGACGCATATCCCTACATAAATAAAGGGGCATCTTATAGTATGTGACAATATGGCAAAAATTAAGGTGTGGAATGTGAGTGTCACCATTCCACAAGTGAGAACTGCACAAAATTCACTCTAGGGAATGAAAAGTAATGGAAATGCTATAGTCCATTATTCCACAGAATGGAATGAAATTGATGGGCCCTTCCACAACTCTACTACTTATTCTACTCGGAATATTTAAGAATGAGGTTTTCACCAACGAAAAATATGTAAGTAATGTGCTTGACTAAAAATTTCAAAGCAAGTGCAGCCTACTTTTAAGCTCAGGTAGTTGACACACTGAAGCTGATGGGGCAGCATTAGAACTTCTCTTCTGAAATCCACTAGTTGTTTTCACAACTGCATTAACCTGAGAGACCAGGTATTTTCTTGGGCTGGCCAGTACTAGTTCGGGGAAAGGTGAACAGAGATCTCATGAACTCTGCAACTGGCCATCCCAGAATGAACCATTCATGTAATCTGCTGAAAAGTCATCATTATGCCTTGAGCGAAGGCCTTCATGTAGTTGCCATTTGCCTGCAGGTTTGTGCAAATTGCATTGTACACAAACACAAATTCTCAAAACTTTCGACTTTGCAAGGTTATTCTAGTTTCTGTTACAAATAATTAGTGGCGTGTGACTATTCTGAACTTGGAGTATTCAATTCGATTCAAAAGACACTTTTACTATTCTAATTACTCGAGCACCTGAAAATTGCTGTTGTCAGGTTTTTCCATCAGCTTCGCCGCAGCACAGCGGTGCCATGCGGCGAAGCGTATAAACTATATGGCGGTGAAGCATATTTGTCATGCAGTGAAGCATATGAAAAGTAAAAAGAGGCACTGTCGCAGGGCACCTGCTGGTGCTTATGGTTTTATGCTTCACTATCAGCTCAATTACCGCTCCCCCCCCTTTGCTGCCTCTTCATGCATCTGGACAATAGCTGCTGCCAGGTGAAAGCTTCTTTGTCAGCTGCTAGTCTGGCTAAGTGCCTAAAAGCACGGTTTCCAAACTACAAATTTGACCAAGTAGCAAGCTTAGTAATGTTTTTAGACCCTCGTTCTAATGTACTTGAGTTCCACCAGGATGCTTCAATGGTAAACTGAATTAAAAACCTGGATTTAGAAGAAGCAAGGAAAATTTTAAAATAGAGGAACCCAGACATGACCTCAACAACGAAAGTTTCAGAACAGGCTCCTTCCACGTCAGCACTGTGGAAAGTCTTTGATAAGCTCATCAATCAGCAGCAATTTTCACTTGCTTGTGGCAGCAATTTTCACTGCCACAAGCACAGGCTGAAAGATATGTGCATGATGAAATTTCGGGCCAAAAAGAATATCTGTGCCAGTGGTGGTGTAAGCATAGTGCCAACTGTTGGCTGGGCTTGTGAAGAGATCCTTGGCAATACCAGACACTAGTGTGTCCAGTGAGCACATCATTTCGGTGTCTGAAAAAAATTGTGACATGCGGGAGGATGTCGCTTCTCCCAAAATGTGTCAAGCAGCTGTCCATCCTTCACGAAAACATTAAATAACTGCAGTTATGATACTGTGAAGTAAAAGTGTTGTACAAGAGAATTGTGTTCACAACATAGCGTAACTTTCCTGTGTTATTTGCTGTTTCTTTCTTGCTTACCCTATTTTTTTTTCATACCACTGGTTGGTGAAAAAAAAATTTCATTTTTAAGAAACCCCCAATTGTATTCATATTAAAAAATATTTGACAAATATTTAATTCGATTTGCACTTGGTTTTCACTATTCGAATTCACTTGAAAATTGAAAATTTGACATTCGAACGCCCCTAAAAATAACCATCATTATTACGGTAATCATTAGCTGCCTCACAGAAGTGAGCTTGCTACCTTCATTACTTCTCATACAAAATGAACACTTCCACAGAGTAGTAGGGGAACAAAAGACCAACTACAAACTTGCTGGTGCCGAAATATGATAGTCAGTCTCAAACTTGAATTTGTGAAGACCAGTGTCAAAGACATGCCTGTGAATCTGCCAATGTCCATAGTGTGAGCCTCTTTTCACGAGGCGCCAGGGAGGCCAGAGTCCCAAGAAGGTTGCGTCCCTCCGGGCAGCGCACGAGCAGCAAGCGCCCCGGTGACAGGCAACGAGCAGCTTGAGGTTGTGTCAGCACATGCTCCCAGGCAGCAACTCGTGCAGCAGCTTCTTCTTCCAGAAGCTCAAATGGCAGCTCTTGACACGACGTGCACTCAACAGGTGCCAGTGAATTCAACTCGTTCTCCAAGGATGCACAACGCTCAGCTAAGCTTGGGCTTTGACTCTGCACACAGAAACGCACCATACTGCATTGCTACAGACAACAAAAGGCAACAATTCAGTCCCGACTACATAAATGCAGCTCCACACAGCAGCAAATGATGGGTCGTTGCATCGACCCAATACCACAGTGAATTAGAGGAGAATTGTCAGGATATTTGGTACACAGTTGATATATGGGCGGTCTTAACTGTGGCTAAACTTACCAGTGGTTACATACATAACCACAGTTAGTGGCAATCATAGTTCCCTTGAATTACATGCACATTCCTGTCCACGGTGGCTAGTTACTTTTTTGTTTGTGGTGTGCCCAGATTGTAGTTAGCCCCAAGTTATACTTGGACTTCTAAACTTACCAGTGGTTACATACATAACCCCGGTTAGTGGCAATTATAGTTCCCTTGAATTACATGCACATTCCTGTCCACGGTGGCTAGTTACCTTTTTGTTTGTGGTGTGCCCGGATTGTAGTTAGCCCCAAGTTATACTTGGACTTTTCTCACAGGGTTATGGTGCCAAGAAATAGGGCACGCTGCTACTTTCAATTTCCACTTCCATTCCAATGCAGCACAAAAATATTACACCCATGTACAAAACAAAGCGTGTTTGTGACACAATATGAGTACGGCATGAACAGAGAGAAGAAAACATAATACATAGACACGGCAAGCCTGACAACCCATTGGGGGTTTAGCACGTCTTTGCTATTGAAGCAGCTAGCACTTCTGAGCCGAACACTTGCACATTCAGCACATTCAGCACCAGTTACCGGTAGCACTTGTTCAGGTTCAGATGCACTTGTTTCCTTTTGTACGGTCCCTTGATGGCAGGAGGGCTGTTATGTCAGCATAGAGGTTTGCATTCAGAGTATTCAAGCGTTGAGCAGTCGGATTACCTTTCCAAATTAATACGGCTTTGTAGTGAAACAATTCTTTATTTACATGCTCCAAAAATGTGTTATTTGCCGATTGGCACTGCGCAACAGCATGTCCCAGAACACACACTACAGCGCGCTTCAGCCGAGGGGAAGCCATGTGAGCTACTGTGTAAGATGATGAGCCACCTGTGCTAGGCTGAGTGTTCCCACACTTGCACGCATGCAGGCGCCCACCAGGCAATCCTTCTTTTTGACAGTTTAATGATGTCACAGAAATTAGGTGGTTTACTTCTTTTCAAACTCACAACTTCCGTTAATGGTGCACACACACACGCACGCACGCACGCACGCACGCACACACACACACACACACACACACGGAAATGTATAAAAATATTTATCATGGCCTCCATTGTTGAGTCAGGTTAGTTCACATGCTTTCGGGTGACCTGCAGAGGGCCAATACTGCACTTCATTGATGTACCGTCCACCACCTTGACCATTTGCGAAATGATGGTTACTCTAAATTAAGGTTGCCAAGCTTGGTTTGCAGTCAACCACGGTTAGCAGCCTAACAATGCCTGCTAAGCGCTAACCTCATTTAGCAATAAAGACGGTTATGGTTGACCATGTAACAAGAATATTATAGAGAGAGCAAAGGGAGAAGCTAACAAGCATACTACACAGAGCACATACAGTGCTCATGGAATTAAACGCAACAGGGAGCATTTAGTAGAACCCTGCATATGTGCAAAGTACTCAAGAGTACCATGTCATGTCACTAGGAGTCTGATCACCAAAGGTGACATGGACTCCGATCTAAGTGTACGCGCCAAAATTACGTCAATGTGTCACAAACTGCAGCCGGTGGAAATGAAAGTATGCGCATTGGTTAGGCCTAAATTGATGCGTTTCATTCCGTGAGCACTGTACATAGTGTCTAGCTATAGTATCTTTTTGTACTCATTTTTCTTCTAGTCAAAAAAAATCTAGGCTTGTATAAATATTCACATCCTTTAGTGCAAATGAATATCAAGTGGGTGTGTTACTGGTATTTCTGGTTTCAGGGTTGGAAGCAGCCAAGGAAGTTTTGAAGCAGCTCTGGGAGCAGCGAATTTGGCACTTTGGAGCAGGTTTGGAGAAAGAATTGTCTGTTTTGGAGCAGTAAATACATGTTTTTTAGCAGTTTGGTAAACGTCAATGTGAGCAGGCTTACAGACATATGAAGAAAAGGTGTTACTTATATGATTTCGCAGAACACTATTAGGTTATATCAGATTAGTTCTGCGGAAGCCAGCGAGGCAAGCAAATTCATGACAAGGAAAAATTGTCATCCACCTGACTGTGGCATGAAGCTTCAAAAAAACCCAAACGGGTTTCTGAGAAACCACCATTAAGTTACATACCGGATGTGCCAACCAAATGTAACCAAAAAAAATATGCCCGAGGGCTTTTCGTGAACAGCGCCCACTCTATGTTTATAGGCTTGTGTTAATGCTAGTCGAGTTTTTTTTATTATTATTATGAACAAGCAACTGGTATTTCGTTTTAATGTACTAACAGTTATTACCTTACTTATTCATTAATGCAAAAGTTGTGCAATACGTAGAGAAATGACTGACAACGGCATATATAGCAACCTAGGTCTTGTGTAGTCTGTTTTTTTTTTTTTTGACGAAAAAAAAGGCAAGAAAGAACCTGAGAATATTATTTGAGTCCTCGTGACAATGCATCCCCACAAGTAAATGTCGTCATCTAGTGCACTGTGTAAATTACAAATGTGCAAGCCTGGGCCACGGTCTAGGAATTGTTCAGAAAGTGAACTGTTACAAGATCGTGCTACTTCGCGTTCGATAGGGACCGATGATGCATGCCAAAAACTGCTGACGCGGTGAGAAAAAAGCATGCAGTTCGTTCGCAGTGCCGCTATTTGACGAGGTTTGCATAAACATTGTCACATACGAGTTTGTGCAGCTTTGGACAAAATGACGTTGGCAGGGGAAGAGGAGATTGAAGTGTCTCGATGATCGGTTGATGGTGTTACCCTGGTCACTGTTACCCTTGTAACTGTATATATTGTAAACACATATATTTTCTCCCCGTAACAATATTGATGCAATCTTTAGTGTGCAGAAGCGTTGTCCCGGTCACAGCATTCTTATTTTATTTTATTTTACGAGCTTTCTTTCTCGTTAAAAAAAAAGTCTGCACAAATCCTAGGTTGTTTAAGATGTTGTTATCGGTCATTTGTGAACGTCATCCATAACTTTTTCATTAGCATCTCATTGATAAGGTAAATTTATAAATTTAGCTAATTAAACATATTCGTGCACAATGAACAAGAAATATTGACAGTGGCTAACCATGAACACCACTCATCAATGTACAGTGAATGCAGTTCGTGCAATGCATTCTGGTAATTTCTAATTCTTGGTGACCTTCAGTTAAGATAGCAGAGTACTACAGAATAAATATTGACACAACTATATTTGGCAGAACCATAATTCATCGGGTATGCGCCAGTGGGGACGACGCTGAAGTAGCGCGGGTTTTTAGGTGAAGCGGCGAAACGAAGAAGACGTTGTTGTTGTTCCCTTGGACGACTGATAAAGTGCGTTTCTTGGCGGTGCTGCTACGCATACTCGTCGATCCCACGTCGTTACACTGGTGGAGGTGCGGGGTATTCTTCATGCTTGGCACCCCTTCGCGGAGCCGACGATTGAGCCCGGAATCACCATCGCGCATCGAAACACCGGTCCACCGCTTCAGTCGTCGCCTGCTAGGCTTAGCGCCCGAGTCCAGTCCCCTGCAAGAAACTTCGAGAAATCGTTTGCCTCCTACAAATAACATGGCCACCGCAGCTCCATCGCAAGTAACACTACAGAATCCTATGGTCCCAGAGAGCTTTCATGGTGATGCCTTTGAAGACGTCCAAGATTGGCTAGACCAGTTCGAGCGCGTCGCCCAGTATAACCATAAGACCAGCTCGGCGGACAAACTCTCGAGTTTCTATTTCTATTTGAAGGACAATGCTCGTACGTGGTACGTAAACCGGGAGAGGAGCTTTGCCACGTGGGACGACTTCCGCGCACAGCTGCAGGATACCTTTTCAAGCATCGACAGGAGGGCAAACGCGCAGCGTCTCCTTAAAATCCGCGTTCAAAAGCCCAATGAGAGTGTTGCTATGTTCTCGGAAGACATGGCCCGTCTTTTCCGTAGGGCAGACCCAGACATGCCAGAGGAAAGAAAGCTGCGATATCTCCTGCGAGGAGTGAAGGAGCAACTGTTTGCCGGCCTTGTGAGAAATCCACCGACAACAGTGGCACAGTTCACAAAAGAGGCTACAGCCATTGAACGGGCCCTGCATCAACGATACCGCCAGCATGACATGGGCAACTCGACGGCGAACACTTCCGTACTGGCTGCGAGTAACGACATGTCTCTGCGTGAAGTTGTCTGAGAAGTGGTGCGAGAAGAGCTTCGGCAGCTCGGCTTTGTGGTTGCGCCTACGGAACCGACGCCAGCGTTATCTTTTGTTGCTGATGTAGTCCGGGAGGAAGTCCGGCAAGCTTTTTCAGCGCCAGAATGTGGCAACGTTCCGCGGCGCCTCACTTATGCGGAAGCTGTTCGCCGTCCACTCAACGCAACTTCAACGCCGTTGACACCCATAACTACAACACCACCTACGCCACAAATAGAGCCGACATCGTCACCCTCGTCGACTCTACCGACCCCGCCGATCATGCCTGCACAAACAACGCCGTATTTTCGACATGCGCACGCCACCCCTTGGCTCCATGGAGAGTTACCGCCGAACTACCAGCGTCGGAAAACTGATTTGTGGCGCACCGTCGACCGTCGACCAGTGTGCTACCATTGTGGTGAAGCTGGACACGTCTATAGAGTTTGCCGCAAATGGAACAACTATCGCGCCGCTCAACACCCAAGCTTTCCTGCCAACTATGCTTATTCTCCGTACGACGGTCGACGCGCTTACAACGATGCTCCTGTGAACAGTCAGCCACCAAATACGGCGACGCCCCGACCACGTTCTCCTTCTCCATCTCCGGCGCGCTACAATTCGCCGACTCGTCGCAGTTTTGCCGACGTCACTAGGGGCAGATCGCCTAGCCCTCGACGGGGAAACTAGCCGCAGCGACCTCCGGGGGTGAGGTTGCCAATACTCTAACTGCTCTACATCCCCCGTTATCGACGAACAATGACGTGAAGACTACATTGACGAAAAAGACGCCCAGCACAACGACGAATACGACGAATAGAAGTACGAAAGACGTAACTGAAATCGTCAGCGCCGAGCTCATCGTTTGCATTGACGGCCACGAAATAGCTGCTCTGGTTGACACTGGCTCCCATTTTTCAATCCTTAGCTTACAGGTCGCTGACAAACTGAGGAAGGTGAAGACACCATGGCACGGGCCCAACATAAGAACCGCCAGAGGTCAGTTGATGACACCTGTCGGGAAATGCACGGCCCGACTCTTAATCGCCGGTTCAACCTTCGTCGTCACCCTCGTCATCCTTACTGAGTGTTGTAAAGAACTTATACTGGGTATGGATTTCCTACGGAAGTACGGCGCCGTGATTAACATCCGTGACAGAAGCGTCACATTTGCCACGAGTTCGGATAATGTCACCCATGAGAAGCCACAACAACCTCGCTTACGTATTGCCACGGACAACGTCATACTTTTGCCGCGGAGTTGCTCTCTCGTACAGGTGCGCTGTGACAGCCTGCAAAGTGGGACTGGAGTAGCTGAACACATCAGTGCGCTAGCCCTGAATTGCGGTGTGTCCATTGCCAGAGCACTTATCAATGTAATCGACGGAAGCGCCGAACTCTTGCTGACAAGACGGGAGCGCCGACACATCGTTAGAGGCACTGCTGTCGCCTATTTCGACGAAGTGACAGAAATACAAGACTGCCACTTAGCGCAGGAGTCGGCCTCTACAATCCACACAGCTGCACCTATTGTAGACGTTAATCCGACGTTAACGGCCGTTGAGCGGAACCGTCTGCTTGAGCTCATCAAGCAGTACCAGGGCTGTTTCTCCTCTGCGTCAAGAGTTGGTCAAACGCCACTTACGAAACACCGCATCATTACTGATGTCGACGCCAGACCCATCCGACAAAACCCTTATCGTGTGGCCCCAAAGGAACGCGAAGCAATACAAAAACAAGTGACGACGATGCTAGAAGATGGCGTTATTCAACCTTCTAATAGTCCGTGGGCATCACCTGTAGTTTTAGTGAAGAAGAAGGACGGCAGCCTGCGCTTCTGCGTCGACTATCGGAAGCTCAATCAGGTCACAAAGAAGGACGTTTATCCACTGCCGCGTATTGATGATTCCTTGGATAGGTTGCGAAACTCGTGCTACTTTTCCTCAATGGACTTGAAAAGCGGTTATTGGCAGGTCAAAGTGGATGAGAGAGACCGTGAGAAAACAGCCTTTGTGACGCCTGACAGACTTTCTGAATTTCAGGTACTTCCTTTCGGTTTGCGTTCGGCGCCAGCAACATTTCAGCGTCTAATGGACACTGTGCTCTCCGGACTCAAATGGCAAACATGCCTGGTGTACTTGGATGACGTGATTGTCTTTTCCGCAACGTTCGACGAACACTTACGAAGGCTGAAAACTGTTTTTGAAGCGATACGCTCTGCCGGTCTTACTTTGAAGCCTGAGAAGTGCCATTTTGGTTTTCATGAGCTCCAGTTCCTCGGTCAAGTCGTCAGTAGCCAAGGAGTCCGACCTGATCCGGATAAAATTGCCGCCGTCGCTAATTTCCCGATTCCATCAGACAAAAAAGCCGTGCAACGTTTTCTGGGACTCTGTGCATATTACCGGCGATTTATTGCGAATTTCTCGCATATCGCATGGCCGTTAACACAGCTCACCCGAGAAGATATGCCTTTTACTTGGGGCGAAGACCAGCAGCGTGCATTCCACAAGCTCCGGCAACGCATGCAATCGCCTCCCGTATTAGCACACTTCGATGAGGAAGCCCCGACGATATTGCATACAGACGCTAGTAATGTCGGTCTAGGGGCGGTGCTCGTACAATGGCAGGGCAACAGCGAAAAGGTGATTGCTTACGCCAGTAGGACCCTATCCCGTGCCGAAGCTAACTACTCCACCACTGAAAAAGAATGCCTCGCAATGGTATGGGCAGTTCTGAAATTTCGTCCGTATTTGTATGGTCGGTCTTTCACCGTCGTTAGTGACCACCATTCCCTCTGCTGGCTCATTAATTTGAAAGATCCTTCCGGCCGGCTCGCGCGCTGGAGTCTTCGACTCCAAGAGTTCGACTTTGTTGTTACATACAAGTCGGGAAAACGGCACGCAGACGCCGACTGCCTTTCTCGGTCTCCTGTTGAGCCGGCAGCACAAGACGATGACGACACGGTTTTTCTGGGACTCGTGGATACTGCCGATCTTTCACGCCAGCAACGGGATGACATTGAATTGCTGCTGCTTATTGATTACCTCGAAGGACGAACCAACCACGTGCCGAGGCTCTTTGCAAGAGGGGTGGCATCATACTGCTTGCGTCGCAACGTCCTCTACAAGAAGAACTTCTCGCCTAGCGGCTGCAACTACTTACTTGTTGTTCCAAGTAGGCATGGACTTTCTGGGCCCCTTCCCAACGTCTACTACTGGTAATAGGTGGATAATCGTTGCCACGGATTATCTCACTAGATATGCCGAGACAAGTACCCTGCAACGGGCAACAGCAGATGAAGCGGCACGATTTTTTCTGGACTCCATCGTTTTAAGGCATGGCGCTCCCGCAATAGTCGTCACGGACAGAGGTACTGCGTTCATGGCCCAGTTTTTAGATATCGTTCTATGTCTAAGTGGTACCGCCCACCGGAAGACAACAGCGTATCACCCTCAAACGAACGGACTGACAGAACGACTCAATAGGACATTGGCTGATATGATAAGCATGTACGTAGATGTAGAGCATAGGAACTGGGACGAGGTTTTACCTTATGTCACCTTCGCGTACAATACGGCTCGTCAAGAGACCACTCGCAAGACGCCCTTCAGTCTCGTATGCGGCCGTGAAGTTACAACAACATTAGACGCAATGCTCCCTCATGAATTTGACGACAACGAGACGGGTGCTGAAGAGATAACACACCGAGCACAGGCAGCTAGGCAGCTTGCGCATCTGCGAATCCACGAACAGCAGGACATTGACGCCAGACGCTACAATCTTCGGCACAAAGCCGTAACATACAAGATCGGCGACAAAGTGTGGGTCTGGACACCTATTCGACAGCGTGGGCTCTCTGAAAAGCTCCTACGTAAATACTTCGGGCCCTACATAGTTCTCTGACGCATCAGTGACGTCAACTACGAAGTCGTTCCAGACAGCTCGCACTGTTCAAAGCGCCGACGGCATTTACCCGAGGTCGTTCACATGCTGCGTATGAAGCCGTACTATGAGGACTGCCAAGACTGCGCAGTTCTTTACCGCTGCTTTCCAAGCCTCTATCATCGGGACGATGATCTTTTCTAAAGGGGGAGCAAATGACACAACTATATTTGGCAGAACCATAATTCATCGAGTATGCGCCAGTGGGGACGACGCTGAAGTAGCGCGGGTTTTTAGGTGAAGCGGGGGAAACGAAGAAGACGTTGTTGTTGTTCCCTTGGACGACTGATAAAGTGCGTTTCATGGCGGTGCTGCTACGCATACTCGTCGATCCCACGTCGTTACAATATGAAGTGACGTACTGGTCATTGCACGTTTGCCAGCATTTCACATCACTTTCCAAGAAAAAGCTCTAAAATATTTTTGAAAACAACAAGGCAATAAAAATGTTCACAGGCTTTCCAGGCTGCGTCGTCAAGCGATATATTGAATAAGCTCGATTATTTGATCTTATTTACAGCTCCGTCACAGGCGCCATAGAGGCAATGTAAAACAGTGACCAATATTTTATGTGCTCAACGTGATTTATTAAGATTTTTGGACTCAACCTGCGCAAGTCGCGTCGTGAACATCTTTGCGGCGAATGCAATTTTGAAGGTTTGTGGTTTCGCCAGACGTTTACTTACGACCACAGTTTGGCTGCTAAGGTTGACTAAATACGAAACTTTACATCCTTGGCTTGAGATGTGCGACGGCAAGAGCCTGATTTTGTGTGGTGTCGCCGGGCAGAAAGTAGTGTAGCCTGAGTGCAAATGAATTTGAGTGACGACTGTGGCTGCCATTTGATATTTGTGACCAAGAAGTTTCATGAAAGCAAGCAGGTCGTTTGTCAATATGCCACACTATCATCCCGGTAACCAGACGTGGTGCACATGCAAAATAGATTTAGAATGTCACACACACAACGTTCGCACATTAATCGACACAGATGTACAAATACGACGCAAAATCGTGTGCTAAAATGTATAACGAAACTAACAAGCTACATGCTGAGCAGGCTGTATGACCTTATTCATTCAGTGCAGCTTTTCTTTCTGTGTGCCCCATGAAATGAGTGCTAGTTGAAATCACCTTTAGTTGGTTCGCATATACACAAATGCGTAACACTTTTATAAAGCATTCTTAATGCATTGCATAGCACAAAACGGTTTTCATTTTCTTGTGGCCCATAGTTACAATTATGCCACCAAACACACCCACACTCCAAAGACGGCGACACTGAAACGGATTGCTTAGGCTTGGATTGCAGGGCTAAGCGCTAACCAATGCATGTCTATGGCTGTGTGGTCGCCATGGAATGCGCACATCTGGCTAAATTTGGCAACTTCATTTGAAATTAGTGTTTCGGCTCAGGTAGTCGCAGCTCAATTGTTAGGTGCAAGATGGCACAATTGGTGCAGCACTTCCATCCCTGTGGTTTATGCAATAAAGTCACCACTCCACCAACAAGGCATACAACAATGAGATAAGAGTCAAGGCAAGCTTCACATGTACCGTTGACAGGCCATGTGGGGTGCAGAAATGTCAGTAAGAGTTTTATATCACTACATTCATTGGTCTTGTTGCAGTTATTGCAGCTTGTTTTTATTGGTCTTCCTTGGTAATCTTTATGACACTGATCCTATTGTAGTATGAGGATTTGTTTTAAGACACTAGGCACAGTCTAGTTGCACCGGCAGTACACGAACACTGATCACGCGCACAGCCGACACAAGAGCGTTTTCTTCGCCCTCTTCTTCACTACAATGGCCCCCGGGAGAGAAGATGAGCCATTTGCGACCATCAGGCAAATAATTTCTTTGGTAAGGGACGTTGTCACGTACAGCAAAGTGAGCGGCTTTGCGATGAAGTGTTCGAGAAGAGAGTGTGAAGGATGGATAGTGGAGGAAATTCAGCATAGTTGAAAGCAGGGGACCCTTACACTGCTCGTTCAGCATATCAGCGACGTTGAAGGCTGACATGGATGTGAAGAGTGGAGACACTGGAGCCACATCAGAAGGTATCGGCGATCGGGAAAGCGCATCGGCATCAGAGTGCTTTGTGCCCGAGCTGTAGATAACGTGGATGTCATATTCTTGTAAGCGTAGCGCCCATCGGCCTAGGCGACCTGATGGATCCTTCAACAAGGACAGCCAGCAAAGGGAGTGGTGTTCGGTAACAATGTCAAAAGGGCGACCATATAGGTATGGATGAAATTTGATGAGAGCCCAAATAATGGCCAAGCACTCCTTTTCTGTTACAGAGTAGTTGGTCTCTGCCTTCTTTAAAGTGCGGCTCACATATGCGACAACGTACTCGTCATAGCCGTCTTTCCGTTGTGCGAGGACTGTACCAAGTCTGATGCCGCTGGCGTCTGCGTGTACCTCTGTAGGCGCTTTGGGATCGTAGTGTCAAAGAATCGGTGGCGAAGTAAGTAGGCGACATTGTTGCTTGAAGGCTTCGTCAAAGGAAGTTGACCACGCGGAGATGCCGTTGGCAGCAGTAAGCAAATTGGTCAGTGGTGCGATGATAGTTGCAAAATTGCACACAAAACGCCAAAAGTAAGAGCAGAGCTTTATAAAGCTGCGGATCGCCTTAAGAGTAGTGGGCATCGAAAACTGTGCGACCATGCGAAGCTTGGCTGGGTCAGGAAGCACACCGTCCTTCGATATGTGTCCCAATATTGTTAACTTGCGGGCAGCAAAACGGCACTTTTTGATGCTGAGTTGGAGGCCAGCAGAGATGAGGCAGGTCAGTATCTCACGTAAGGGAACGAGGTGCGTGGGGAAATCTGGTGAAAGCATTACGATGTCATCAAGGTAGCACAGATATGTTTTCCACTTGTAGTTACAAAGGATGGTGTTCATCATACGCTCAAAAGTAGCAGGCGCGTTGCAAAGCCCGAATGGCATTATGATAAATTCGTACAAGCCATCAGGCATGACGAAAGCTGTCTTCTCACAGTCATCTTCTGCGATTGGCACTTGCCAATAGCCGGAACGAAGATCCAAAGATGAGAAGTACTCTGCACCTTGTAAGGAGTCGAAGGCGTCATCTATCCGAGGCAGCGGATGGACATCTTTACGAGTGATCTCATTGAGTCGATGGTAATCCACACAGAAGAGTATTGACCCGTCCTTCTTGCATACTAATACTACAGGAGATGTGCAAGGACTGTGGGAAGGGTGAATGACGCCACGGTGCAGCATGTGGTCGACTTGCTCGTTAACGATCTCTCGCTCGGTTTGCAGACACGCGGTATGGTCACTGGCGTAAAGGAGGATGGCAACCAGTGTGGACGCTGTGAGTGATGGTTGCCGTACGCCCCAGAGATGGTTGTTCACAATCAAACAACGAGCAAAAATTCTGAAGAAGCGTGAGGACTTGCTGGCGATACGGAGGTGGCAGATCAGCGTCTACGACAGATTCAAGAGCGTCTGACGATGACGACGACAATGATGATGATGACGAGCGCAGCATGGGAGAAGTGAGGCAGTCGAACTGATAAGAGGCCACGTCGTCGGAAGTAAAGAGAATATGAAATGGGTCAAGGGGCTGAACACGACCTAGTGATTCACCGTGCAGTAAGGTCACAGGGTATTGAGACGGGTTACACGCAAGCATAGAGGATAATCCAGACACAGTGGTGAGGACAGCAAATGAGAGAGGTAGGGCCTTGCGACGTAGAAAAATAGGCGACGGTATATAAAGTACAGTAGTGTTTAGCGCGGTAGAGCAAGAGACAGGCACAAGCACCGACATTTCGGCTGGTATGTCCGTATCGGACACAACGGTGACCTTGAAGGTTTTATCTTCAGAAGAGTCAGGCAGCGGGGCATCGGCAAGCAGGAAAAGCGCCACTTCGGCCCGCGCACAGTCGATGATGGCATGATGGTGAGACAAGAAGTCCCAACCAAGAATGATCTCATGTGAATACGAAGACAAAACGAAAAATTCAACAATACTATAGACAATGCCGTCAATGACAACCCTTGCAGTACATTGAGCAAGCGGGGCAATATGCTGCGCAGTCGCAGTGCATAGAAGCATACCAGACAGCGGTGTTATGACCTTGTGGAGGTTACGACAAAGATTTTCGTCTATAACAGAAACTGCAGCCTTAGTATCAATAAGCGCAGTTGCAGCGGTTCCTTCGAGCAAAACATCCAATAAATTGCGTGGTGACTGTGCTGGCCTTGTAGAAGTCACAAAGCTTTCAGTTCGTGCCTGCGGAACTGCAGCAACTAGTTTCCCTCGCTAGGTGACTGGCAGCGATGCAAGGGGGAAAGCGAGCAACGACACGGTGATGGCGAACGATGGGTGACGACAGGGCGTAGAGGAGGCGGCGAAAACTCTGGGTTGGGAAGCATCGCATGGCCGGTAGCATCGTAGGAATAGCCATATCCAGGCATTGCAACAGCAGAGTTAGCACGTGGAATGCAACGATGGCAGAAGCGCGCAACATGGATGGCGAAACCGAAGCGAAGCATATGGGCCAGTTGTCGCGTGCGCGCCAAGAGGTATGAACTGGGCTTCGAGACGGAATTGAAGGCGACACAGGAGGAGGCGCAGCTTGAAGTCGTATTGGCGCAGGAAACGCGAACGTTGGCAGCACAGGTCGCGCGGCGACTTTGGCATAGGTCAGAGGTGCCGCCATGGGAGGGCTGGGTTGAACTAAAGGTAGCGACTCAGCAAGTTCCTCACGAATGGCTCGCCTAATGGGAGCAGCCAGAGATGTGTCAGGCTGGAGAGGTCGATCACTGAGAGGCAGCATAGACAGTTGGCACGCCACCTCCTCATGAATGAAATCCTTAATCACAACAGAGAGCGATGATGCTGGCATGGAGTTGGAGTGAAGCGTGAGGCCCAAGAGAGAGTCGGCAGGTGAAACAGCACTGTGTGCAAGGACCCTTTGTCAACGCAGCTCATTGAAGCTCTGGCAAAGAGTGATGACAGCAGTGACAGAAATAGGGTTTCGCACTAGAAGCATTTGAAATGCGTTGCCCTCGATGCCCTTGAGGATGTGCATCACCTTGTCCTCTTCACTCATGGTGGAATCGACGCAGGCGCAAATATCCACGACATCATCTATGTAGCTGGTGTAAGTATCGCCGGGCTGTTGAACGCGCTGGTGAAGGCGCTGTTCAGCACGGAGTTTTCGCAAGACCGGGCGGCCAAAGACTTCCACGAGTGCTGTTTTGAAAGCGGACCAGGTTTGTAGTTCCCGTTCATGATTGTGGAACCAGAGTTTCGCAACGTCAGCAAGATAGATGACGGTGCGTAGCTTCATTGGGTCATCCCACTTGTGATCACTGACGCGCTCGTAGGTAGAGAGCCAATCTTCCACGTCAGTCTCACCTGATCCTCTAAAAACAGGAGGTTCCCGCTGCTGCTGGCTGGCGCCGCACATGATAGGAGCGGCGGATGCTCCAAGCAGATTGCTGGAAGCCTCATTCATGGTAGCGGCTGGAGCAGTTGTCAAAGTTCGGCTGCGAAGTTCCAGGGTTAGGTCGGGGAGTGCAGCGCCTTCCACCAAATGTAGTATGAGGATTTATTATAAGACACTAGGCACAGTCTAGTTGCACTGGCAGTACACGAACGCTGATTGCACGCACAGCCAACACAAGAGCATTTTCTTCGTCCTCTTCTTCACTACACTATGTATAAAAGGCATGTATTTTATATTACATGCTAACTAGAACAAGTACTTGTGTGCATCGCATATTTTCTGCATTTAATATGTTTCTTCTGTTCTAAAAAAATAAATCTAAACTAGAATACCAGCTAGTCCAACCCTGCATGCAGTTTACTAAGACAGCTCCCTACAGAGCCAGTATAGAAACCACAGGGAACGAAGCTGCCCTCACATGGCATGAGAGCGCACCACAAACATTATCAGAAATCAGTTAACATGACTCAGATGATACATGAATCATAATTACTACAGCGAAAACAACAAAGATGCAGGGGAGACACGAAACAACAGGACCAAGTGTCTCCCTTTCGTGTCTCCAATTTGTCTTTGTTGTTTGCACTATAGTAATTATGATTAGCCCCAACTAGCCCAATTCACAGTTCTCCTAGATAAATGAATATTCTGCACACCATTTCATCTGCAACAGTACTGCAGCAACTGCTCTTGCCAGAAGCTAAACCTGCATGCACATGAGCACCATATTTTCCAATCTATAAGTTGCACCCCCCTCAAAATGGCAGTTCTTAAAAAAAATATTATACAAGTTGCACCGGTGTACAAGACGCACCTGTTAATTTGGTAAGCTATTTCTTTTTTTTTTAAATACAGTGACGTTTCAATTCACGAACGCACGTCATGCACAAGCGTATCGGTTCCATTCCTATAGAATTGGACACTCCGGGCACATTTCTGCCATCGTGGTCGCCACAATATTCCATGCTCTTTAATTCCATCCCACACAGCGATAACATCGCCCTCGCGCACCGTATACTGTCATGTGTGAGTGAAACCGTGCAATGGTGGTCCAAATCGCGCACAAGGGAGAAAAATGGGAAGGCAGAGCGAGAGGAATGGGGGCGGCTTGTACTCTGGCAGCAACTGCGTAGTTTGCGCAGCGGCATGCGCCATATCTTGAAAGCGATCCGCAGCTGCGACGGCCTCGGAGTTGGTCGACTCGTGGTCAGCCTGCCGCCACCTGCGTTGCTGCTCCGTCCTTCTTGCACGGCGCTCGGCAACTTGATCACGGGAGGAACCTGGTACCTCAATAGCGCACACACAACCCGTACAAACTGCCAGAAGAGGTCAACCCAGCACACTTCATGTGGCCATAGCATCGAATCCAATTTTGATGGCAGTTTTAAAAAAAACATACTTAAGTGGCACCATTCTATAAGATGCACCAACGAAAAATTCAGAAAAAAACGCGACTTATGTACCGGACTATACAGTATGTATAGTGAGCACACATGCAGCTTGTACCCAGTTATGGCAGTAAGAGCAGTCATGAAGTGATAGTGTTATACCATAGGCCATCTTAAATGGCCCCCCACCAGGCCGCATAGCAAATTTCGGTTATACACTGGAAGTTGTTACGTGGCCTCTAGGGAGCGTTCTGCCGAAATAATTTTTCAAATTGGTTCATTGATAGCCGAGGTAGAAATCCCATGATTTCAGAAGGTGAAGGCCTCTACCAACAGGGACACTCTCTCCACTTGCCCCATCTAGCCTCCGCAACCGAAATTCCTTCCCTGCGTTCTCCCATACCAGAGCTCAAGGTTCACGTGACCAATACGTCACGGGCCCTGCCTTCATATTCTTTTTCTTCACTTTTATGCTGCGTGGCGCACTTCTGCTGACGGCGTTATGCGCAAGCTGTTGCATTTGTCTTGTTTTGTGCAGCACACAATTTTACATGCTAAGCACGAGAACACCTAACTAGCGGTATAAATCAGTGCTGCGCGAATACTGAGGCAGACACAAGCGGTTCATAGAGCATGATCCCGTGCTGGAACACGGTAGAAAATGACATATTTTCGTTGTCGGCACGTGCGACTGCACGACGTGGGAACAAGCAGAAAAAACAGAAGTAATCTCTCTTGCTGCGGTACGAAGTAAAACAAGAACATGCAGACATTCGGTTTGTGTGCTTTATTATTTTTCTAAACTTTTAATTCGTCAACTGAAGCAATAGATTACGCAAATAATAGATGTTGCCTCGAATAATTCTCGAACTCACGTGTCACTACGAGCGACGTCACAGCACTGCCATGGACATAGGCGCACTTGCACGATATTCGTCGACTCTCCAGCTGGGAGCACAGCGCCCACGAGGAGAAGGGCAAATGGCGTAGAGTTTGAAATTTCAGCTCTTTCCGTGGCGCGTAGCAATGTAATACTTAGCAGACACGTTCGTTAGTGGGCATTGTATGCCCACTAACGCACGGCGTTTGTCAGCTCAAAATGGCCAGACTTGCTCAGGGGCCCTTTAAGGGCAAGTTGTGCTGTAAATTATAACCAGCTTGAGCTGAAAACTATATTTTTTTACTTTGTCTGTTCTTTTCTTTGTTTTTTTTTGGGGGGGGGGCACCCTGTTAGCAAACAAGCAAACATCTTAACCTTATATTCTGTTGTCTGCTACAGTGCACAATCAAATAACATAAGTCTACAAAATAAACTGAATCAGCACATATATAAGAGGATGAACGGACTAGAAGGCAACATGCAATACTACTTTGCTGCGACTGTTTTCTGTTCTGTTCTGTTTGTTTGTTTGTTTGTTTGTTTGTTTGTTTGTTTGTTTGTTTGTGTGTGTGTGTGCGTGTGCGTGCGTGCATGCGTGCATGTGCGTGTGTGTGTGTTTTACTTTCGCAGCAAGCACAAGCAGACAATTCAGAACTGCAGGATCTTAGCAGGACCTGTCAAGCACTTGTCAGATGTTCCTTTTGCATAGAGCACTGGTTGGTGAAAAGTGCCAGACATATGTTGTAAGCACTCTTAAATGACATAATAGCCATGCTTGGATGCACACTGATGTCAGCAGACCAGACAGACAACCATGTTCATATGCTGCATTTGCATCATGGAGCATCAGTTAAAGAAATCTGCAAGAGAAGCAACTGTCTAACTTTATTTGCACCAATCACGACTGAGGACGCAGTGACATCCTTGTTAAGAGAAAATTGAGCAATTAATAAATATGAACAGTGATGGAGACTAACCATTTTGCCACAAACAATTGTCAGTCCACACTGTCTAGCATCAAGGAAGCATTCAAAGAGGCTGCTCCAGCAAGGAAGCTCATCCATTTCAAGTTTTATGTACAGAAGAGCAGGTAAGACTTTGACAACATACAGGATTGAGGCACATGAACAATGCAGACAGTTTCTACAACTGAAATGGCAAGAAGACTGTGCAGAAATTTACTGCCTGTTTTTACTTTAATTACAGAATGAAATACTTAGGTGTATATACAACAAAATGAGGGTGGTACTTATGGTGCCATCGCATAAGGAAGACACAGCACTTTCAAGATAAGTTCAGCACAAGTATGAAACTAGTGAAATAAGAAATTTCAATGCAACGCTTACGTTCCATGACGTACCTGGCTGGAGTTCTCCCGAAAAGAGTCCCTCATCATGTCCTCGACGCGCTTGTTGGCCTGGGCCTTGAGATTGAGGATCATGGAGTATGTAACACGGAACCGTGACTGCAACTCTGTTGGTCGCCCAAGCATCATCGCTTGCAACTGTGATGACTCTGGGACATCTCCTTTGCATAGTAACAATACTGTGCCTGTCTCATCCTTGCCACGCCGACCAGCCCTGAAAATTTGCAATTACATTAACTCAGAACTCCAGAGTGAAGCCCAGACAGAATAATATTTTTGTGCAGGAATACTGATGAAAAGAAACAGACATACAATAGAATGTGAGCAATTTATAATAGGCATATTGCATTTGCTTAATTCTAACATTCAGCACATTACTGAGGATCATAATGAGCAGAGCAGTATTGCGTCTCACTATTGCACTAATACTACAAATTTTACTACATAACTTGAACAGCCAGCAGGACCCAACCAAGATAATTTATTGGCTTGACCTATAGCCTGCAAGACATTTACAGCTACATCAAACATTTTTGGCACCAGCATGCATACTTGCAGTGCCTTCAAAACAATACAGTGTCTAAGCTCACTCTTTTAGTGAATTTTATCCGTGGAAGATTTTAACACAAACGCTAAAATAGCTCATTTTTGTTACTGAAACATTGAGATGTGATACTGAAGTATGTAGAATCATAAGAAGCCAACAAACACTGACACCAAGGACAACATAGGGGAAATTACTTGTGCTTAATAAATGAAATAAAGAAAGGATAAATTATTGGAAATTAAAGTGGATGGAAAAACAACTTGCCGCAGGTGGGAACCGAACCCACAACCTCCGCACGTAGGTGTGCGCCATCACAATGCATGCCCAAAGCCTTCACTTTCCCAAAGCCCTCACCTTCCAGCCATTTGGATGTATTCAGCAGGCAGCAGGTCCCGGTTGCTAATGCCATCATGCTTTCGGATGCTGTCAAAAACAACTGTCCGAGCAGGCATGTTGACACCCATAGCAAATGTCTCCGTAGCAAACAGCACCTTGAGAGAAGAGTATGCAATACCTGTCAGGTATTCATACAGAGTTTCTTGCAACAGGCAGGATTCATTATGAGATGGTGAGTTATTAGTAAACAGGAAATTCAAGCAGAACAATTCTGCAGGTTCTCCTACCAAATTATTGTAGACACTTCCAAGTATCTATAAACAAACTTATTGGAATGCACACATGCTGAAAGAAAAAGCACACTTGGGAAATGAAATTAATACTGTATGTGACACTGTAGTGAGTTATCAGTAATGGCGCTTTAAATGCTGAAAATGAAAAGAGTACATGACTCAAGATGATCCAGTGGATTTTTGTGCCACATTGCACAAGGCTCACTACATATAAGCTGATTTATATTTCTGCATTTTAGTGGATATTGTCTTTTTGCTCATAATTTTGGAAAATATAGCATGCTTATTCATACCATGTCCCTAACAAACATGTATCTCACTCAGTTGCAAACACAACAGCTTCATAGTTCGATCTTGTCGCACTGACCTTCACAAGGCCACGCTGGAAGAGCATCTCCACGGCCTCCTTGAGAATGGGCAGCACACCGCTATGGTGAACTCCAAAGCCAGCCTCCAGGAGGCCTCGCAGTGAGCGCAGCTGTGGTAGCCGTTGGTCAGCACGGCTCAATCGGGACACCACGTTGTTCTGCAGGAAGCGCCGTACAGCCCCCTTCTCCTCGGCGGTAGTCAGGTCAAGTGCTTGCAATAACTGGGCATTTTCATCACAGCGACGACGTGACAGAGTGAAGCAAATTGCTGGTAGCCGGTCTGCCTTGCGAAGGTGCTGAATTAGGCCCTGGTACCGGGTCTTGTCCTAGGAAATACAGATGAGCATGACAACACAAATATTAGTCAACGCAAGTTCAATGTAAGATCAGCTTGATGACTATGTATAGGATTTTATGGCGCAAGGGCCAGTAATGGCCAAAGAGCACCAAGAAATGACATGATTTAGTCGATGGTATAGTCAATCACAAAGGGTATATGCGACATGGCAGTATAGTAGCCTCAAAACATTTGCTGTAATGTGCATAAAATGTGTATGTATTAAAAACATGACAGTAATATGTAGACTGCAACATTATACATAGAATAAACATAGAAGATATGCTATGAAGGAGTGATAGACTATAAATTTGTTTACTTAATGGATACTGATCGTCTAGTTGGTGAACCACAATATTGATGAAGCAGTGCACTAGAAATAGACACTTCACACATACATGAAAAACAAGCATGTGCACTTGTCAAGCAATACTATAAAAGGCGGGTCTTTGAGCAATAAAGCAGTAGTTGCAGTCCACCACCTGCATATGTCCTTTTTCATGTGTGAGTGAACATGTCTATTTCAAGTGTCCTGCTTCATCAATAAATGTGTTGTCTTTGGCAGGAGAGCTAGATCAGTTCATTTATTTGTTTTTTTCACTAGCGCAAATGTCAGTGACACTTGTGCATTTATTTCAGCGACACATCATTATGTTGTTGTATTGCTGCACATCCACTTCCAGATATAAATTGTTGGTGAGCCCACCACATTTTGAGGTGAGAAATTGAACGAGAAAATCCTTGCAGTATATACAGAGAACGGTTTGACTATATTCATTCAGTCACACTACCTGTTGAGCTTATACCACACTGCATACATGCATGTGTTCTTTTGACATACGCATTTGACAAGAACAAGGTTGCAACAATGATCAAAGAATGGCGCCATAGTAGGACAATCGAATATATTCGTCTCCATTCACATGCAACAGCATGACAACACTGAAAGAACAAAAATTTCACCAAACTGCACAAACTTTGAGCAAACAGCATAGTCACTTCCCACTCTTCCAACATGCTTTGGGTTTTTTTCATTTTGTAATTTTTGAAGGCCACCACTAAAATCATGGCAATGAAAGCAAGGCATGGCTTGAACACTTTTCCACTTGTCTTTTGATGTGTAGCATTGTGCTGACACCTAGCAACTGTGGTGCAACTGAAATGCATAGGCACAGGCCTTTAAATCCTCTGGTGTTGAGATGTGTGCTGTGGCATAAACTTCACAGACAATGTCGCAGGTAGTTAAACAATTTGTGTGGCACTTAACGAACTACAACATTAGGGCCTGTTCACCCTGGGCAACAAGTTGGCCAACACTGTCCGAAACATACAAGAAATGTTCTGTTGGCAGCCGTGTCACAACAGAACACCACAAAATGCTGGGAAATATGGTCTTCACAAGCACTGACAACCTGTTGGCCAACAGCATCCCACAAAAAAAGATATTCTGTGTACATGGTGGCTGTAGTAAAAGCACGAACTGCTCAGTATACATATGTAGTTTCACTGTTGTCGCAAGAAGGTCCTTGTCGCAAGAAGGCCCTTCTTGCAAAGCAGTTTCGCCTTACCTTGGTTTTGTCACAAATTTCCTGTGATGATATGTCTTAATTATGACTCCATCCCAATTTTAGGCATGCCTGAAGCTTATAGTGCATGCAAGTGGTACGCATCACCATGCATATGCCACAGAGAAGTGTTCATTATTGATGCCATAAGGCAATGTATAAAGCAAGCACAGTAGAGGTGGTTTCACTGGGGAGAAGCTTACAGCAAAATTAAAGCATGAGAAGACCACACTGCATCTTGGAAATCCATGGTTCACTTTTTGTTCTTGGCAACAGAAGTTTCTGCAAAGAGGCAACATTATGTGATAGGCACTCCTTGCAGAAACGACCCTTGAGCTGCCCAATGGATTAGAAATTACAAGAAAATAATAGCGAAGTTTAATGGAATGTGCAGAGTTGGAGCACCTCAGAAATAAACAAAATGAAAAAAAGTAGCGCAGCTTCACAGCAAGCACCTGGATGTGTACATGGAAAAAAAAATGAGCAGAAAAAGGTGGCTGCACTTTCAGCTGCAAACATATTGTCACTCGTTTTTGTTGCAAAAAGCTCACATCCAGCAACATTGTTGCTTTTGACAACAGAGATGTTGACCAGCCTATTCATTGTTAAAAAACTCACATCATACGTTCGAGTCGCCTTCATGGTTTCTTTCCGTCTTGCACAGGCCTTCATGTAGCTATAATACAAAGAGCACAGGAAAGGTTGCAACCATAAGACTCAGAATGAAAGCTAATTGGTAAAAAAATTTCTCAGATCTACAATAGAGTTGATTAAACGGGAGACCAACCTGGCAGTCTGGAACTTGTTAGTAGCATCCAGAATAAGGAAAGTTTCCTGATTGAAATACAGGTGATGTTCCAGAGGCACGGGACGTTTCGTGGTACAAATGACGTACAGCTTGCGCTCCTTAATACGCCTGAGTCAAAAAATAATACACAGGCCTGAGCTTCAAAAAGAAAAATTCTCTAGTTTCATGGCTGGAAACAATTGTTAGCTTAGTTGTGCGTTAATAACAAGTCCCTAACTTCAGCACTTAATGTACAATAATTTACAATACACAATAAGGTGCACTGTACAAAAAGATGCAATGCACAACAATGCACAACATGCTATAAACACCTTCCTATGACCTATAATGTTCTTAGGCATTCGGTGGTAAAGCATTAGAGAAAGAAAGGCACATTGATAGACAAGCAAGTTCATTTTAAAAAATAATTTTATCTTTTTTTATCACAAGTTTTTGTAGTCCAGGAAAGAAAAATGCTTGCAATAAATGCTACTAATGCAAACACAAACCCGATCCAATTGGCAAGGCTCAATGCATTTGGTACAGTGGCACTAAGCAGGACAAGTCCAACATGGCTTGGCAGCATGATGAGGACTTCTTCCCAAACAACACCACGCTGCAGTAAAGGAGAAGTAAAATTATGCAATGCGCATGCCTTCATAAAGCATATTTGAGCATTTTCTGGCTTTATTTACAAGTGTGATCAAAAAGAGACCGAAATGATTGCACAGTGCTCAAATCAGTGAACAGAATGCATAGCGGCTAGTTATGCTCACTAGTGGCAGCCCTTGCTAATAATACGGTTTTTGCCAAATCGCTCTATCACTACCAATAAGCAAGCTACAGCCACTGAACTAAACAGGCACAATTACTGGCCTGCGATTTTTTGAGGCAGCAAAAATGAAGGACTTGGAAAGGCAATGTGTGTGCATGAAATTCTACCTTAAACTTGGGAAAACTGCAACTGAAATGTAGAAAATGGTTCAACAATCTTTTGGGGACGAACGTGCGAGCCAATTATGGCGGTTTGAGCGGTACAGTCTTTAAATGCGAAAAAATGTCAAGTAATGAAGATCTCCGAAATTGACAACATTCTACGCAAGCAGATGTAAATTTGGTTCTCCAAAATCACCGTTTCACTATCACAAAGATTGCTGGAAAGGTAGGTATCAGCTTCGAATTGTACCAAGCAATTCTGACAGAAAAACTCAAAATCGCATTGCCATACAATTTGGCCCCATGTTTTGACAAAGGACCAAATACTGAACCCTGTTAACGTCAAACGTCAACCAACTGCTTGATTGTGCCAGCGCTGAGGAAAACTTTCTAAAACCCATTATAAGAGAAGACAACACGTGGGTGTACAGGTTTGACATTGAAACCAAAGCTCACTCATCACAGTGGGTGGGGCAAGCACTGCCCATACAGAATAAAGCTCATATGAGCCACTCCAACATGAAGATGATGTTGGTGGTTTTCTTTGACTGGCAAAGTGCAATCTACTACAAGAATGTTCTGCATGAACAAACAGTAAACAAGGATTTCTATGTAAAGGTTCTGAAGCGTTTTAAGGAAGCTGTACACTGGAAGAGGTTTCAGCTGTAGGCGAATGAGAGTTAGGTGTTGCACCACACGACAATGCACCAGCTCATTCTTCGGTCCTTGTGTGCAATTTTCTGACAAAAAGCCAAGCGACCATTGCACTCCAGTCATACTACTCCCCAGATACTGTTCCAGCAGATTTCTTTTAATTTCCATTATTGAAGTTGATTGATTGATTGATTGATTGATTGATTGATTGATTGATTGATTGATTGATTGATTGATTGATTGATTGATTGATTGATTGATTGATTGATTGATTGATTGATTGATTGATTGATTGATTGATTCTTTATTGGTTTATCACATATAGGCAAAGGGAAAAGCCATTCAAGGATGGCTTGAGGGAGTCCTTCGCCCCCATGCTGGCAAAGACAACAGCAGAGGTGCACACGTCCTGTTCACATGGTCGTACACTTTTACAAAACCATCATATTAAGCTCAACATTGCCATAAACCTTGACAAAACCATAAAATTAAACACATTAGTTACTGTCCTACGTAGGGCATCATGAGTTAACATACTTTACTTGCTGGCAGTAGTCTCCCTTGAAAGGACATTGTTTCATCACATTTGAAGAGATCAAGAAAAATTCGAATAATGAGTTGTTCTTTATTTATAAAGAAACGTTCCAGAAGGCATTCCAAAGTTGGAAGAAAACTGTTGCAAGCAAAGGGAACTACTTCAATGGTAACAAAATTGAGTAAGCTGCCTATTAAAAGAAAATGAAGTCCTTGTTGCAACAGTCTGGTCTCGTTTTGATCATACTTTTTATTTATTTACTTATTAATCAATTA
Source organism: Dermacentor variabilis (assembly GCF_050947875.1). NCBI lineage: Eukaryota > Metazoa > Arthropoda > Arachnida > Ixodida > Ixodidae > Dermacentor > Dermacentor variabilis. The sequence continues at coordinate 105,610,986 of NC_134568.1, forward strand.
ATTTATTTATTTATTTTAATCCAGGAATATAATCTTACATTTTGTCCAGAAACCATTCTGTTGGCATGAAAGCTTACTATATTTATTGACCACTATTTATACAAAAGATGCTCGCTATTTTGCAAGGAATTGTTTTAGATGCAAAGTATACACAGTGTACAACATGCGAGCTGGTTCCATCATTAAGAATATGCGGCTATTATATACATAAGGTTTCATACATAAATTACTAGAGAGCAGTTGGGCGCCGCAATTCTACAGCCACTACAACCATAAAAATCATGAGCAGAGCATACAGTTTTAACTTTACCACAGCTCCACTGCGAAGTCATTTTGTGGTTTCTTTTACATCTCTTTGAGCTTCATTTTTGTTGCCTGCCGGCCTCATGACACTCATTTAAGCAGTTAGATGAAATCGAGGGTCTGAGAAAATCTCGTCTAGTCAGGAAGAATGATGGCAAGAACACGATCAAGCGGAGACGTTGTCCAAGCAGTGTGAACAAAGCGCCCGTGTGAGGTCTGACATGTCAGTTAAGAGAAGAACTAAGAAGAAAAAAATTTCACCTTGGTCGGTGGCTGTTTTCTGTTCTTGCCATAAGAAACTAGATATTTAACATTCCCAACTCATTCAATTAGTCATGAACGTTTCAGTGAAAACAAAATGCCGGCTGTTTAGAAACCATGTGGCTCCAATTTTTTACAATAAACAGAAATACTCACAATGGGTAGATTAGCTTTAATACTTCAAACAGTCTTTTTGTCTCTAAAAAGTACTCTGCAGCTGAATAGTAGCATTCACAGGCTAAATTATAATAATCATTGCCATGCAAAAATTTGTGATGAAAAGCTAACTTCAAGAAGCATAATACAGGATTTGCATAAAAAGTATCGGGAACAAATGTTTTCTGAAGTAACTGCACATTGCAGTGTGCTCGTACCATGCATGCACGGTGGTGGGGAATGTGACCTTCAAGACGCGCCAAGCGCCAGTCGCCTGCAAGCATTCGTTCAGGTTAGATCGAGTTCTTAATGGACCCGTGTCGAGTGACTGGCTGCAAATGCAAAATACCGCGAACGATTGGAACAGCGGTATGCCATCAATATTTGTGTTGGACTGGGTAAATCAGATACGGATAAATCATTGGCCATGATTCACCAAGTGTTCAAGGATGAAAGCATGTCACAAACTGCAGTTCTTAAGTAGCACAAGCTCTTCAAAGATGGCCGAGAGATTGTGGAGGATGATCCCTGCGCTGGACGGCCGCTGACGTCAAGAAACAACGACAATGTGCAATATGTGAGTGGAATGCTGAATTCAGACCATCGTTTAAGTCTGCAAATGGTCGCAGATGAAATTGGCATTGACAAGATGACAGTGCAAAGCATTATCACTGAAAATCTGGCAATGCAAAAGATATGCGCTAAACTCGTCCCGAAGATTTTGACAGAAAAGCATAAGCAGCGGCGAGTGTCTGCTAGCATTGCAACCTTCTGTAATGCGTTAAGGAAGACCCCAGCATTTTGGACAACGCAATCACAGGAGACAAAACTTGGATATTTCAATATGACCCGGAAACAAAGCGGCAAAGTTCTGAATGGCACACTCCGGCATCAAGTCATCCAAAAAAGGCTCGAATGAGCAAATCTCGAGTGAAAGCCATGCTCACTGTTTTCTTCAATGCAAAGAGGGTGGTCCACTACGAATTTGTACCTAAGGGGCAGATAGTGAACGGCACTTTTTACCTAAAAGTGCTAAGAAAACTGAAGGGTCAACCAGGTGAGGACAGCCACCGCTGAAAATTGGAAATTGCGTCACAATAATGCAACCAGCCACATCTGCACCAAGGTCAGTGAGTACCTGATGATAAACGGCATCACGACGATGCCCTAACCCCCTTACAGTCCCAACTTGGCACCAGCAGACTATTTCCTATTCCCAAAAGTGCAATCCTCCCTCAAAGGACACCACCATGGGACCGTAAGTGCTGTCAAAGAGGCTTGTACGTGTGCCCTTACGAACCTCCCGGAATCTACCAAGTCATGGAAAAGGCGTTGGAAAAAGTATGCCAACGCTCAAGGGAAGTACTTTGAAGACTTTTGAGGCATTGTAACAATATCTCTAGTAAATATGTTTTTCCGAAACTTTTCCCAGTACCTTTTATATAAACCCTGTATAAGAAGCCACATGGGCAACCAAAACTGGGGTCCATATGAAGCCTAGAAAATTCATGTCTTATCCATCATTCCCACACTGAGTGAAATGGCACATTTGGTGCTCATAAAGACACTAGTGCCAGATTTCTTTCAGTAATGTTTGTATAAATCTTCATGAAGTGAATGCACCCAGATATGTGATGGCAAATAAAGCTAAGTAGCAACAAAATAACACATTAAAATGAACACGTAAAATATGCAATAAAAATTAAGCAATGTATTCACATGCCCTCACCCCCTCACAGCACTGAAAATAAAGCTTCTAAGTTTAACCACCACCATGATTGCAGCAAGTTTAAGGTTTTTACTAAGCACATGTGTTCCTATAATGCCTTATTCATTGCAGCAGGATAGTGAGTTGGGCTAGTATGAAATTTGTCAGGAGTATTTCAAAGTGCAACAGCCAAAGCGTGAACACTGTGATAAGCACTTGTGTCTGTCACTGCATTCCTGTCTATTACTGCACTTCAAAGTAATGGTTTACTCAATAATATGTTAATTTTCAGCTAAATCTGCACTTAAACTGGCATATAGGAGCTGTGCACAACTGTATTCACCATTTTTTTGTTTAACTAAAAGTTGTGAAACCAGGAATAAATTTCAAGATAAGCAATACTTCTGTGTAGTGGCAATGCATCGTAAATTTTGAAGTTTAAGTCAATTCATAATCTAAAGCTACTTTTGGTGCATAAAAATACTTGATATATCATGACACAAAGTTCGGCAATTTATTTATTTATTTATTTATTTATTTACTTATTTATTTTACTCAATACTGCCGGCTGCCTTTTGGTAGCCAAGACAAGAGTGGGTACATGACGTTTACATATTAATGGTCCATAAAAAAAACAGTAACAATAGTAACAACTCTTTCTGGTACTGGCCTCGTGCAGAACACTTCTGAAGCATCAGAGTCTAGAGTGCACTCCGACACACTTATCAGATTTGCATAAAGGTCACTGCTGGTTGCAGTGGCGCTCACAATGTGCATGTATGATCATCATTTGTCAGGGCCCTGCAGTAGTGTAAGGAGGACAGTACTTCCACATACACTGTCAATATTGATAAAATTTTCGAAAGAAAGGCTGCAATAAAAGGGTCAATAATCAGCATCTTTGATTGGAGATAGAATTTATTGCCCAATGCCCACAGCTGTGCCCATTTAGACAAACTTTCGAACTCCTTTTTCCTTTTGTGCTCCCTTGCTTTCCGCACGTTTGTCTTGTGCGTTCACATAGCTTTATCCCCAAGCCAGAAACAAAAAAAAAATAATGATAGAGCGTAAATGGAAATTGACATTGCTGGAAAATGGATACAACCACATCATTTTTCTTTTATTATTTTATTCTTCTTATCAGTAATGTATGATATTTTTCATGAGTAAATTAAGGCTTATTACTCAGTACTACTACGGTTACCCATCAGTAACAGCCTTTACTGGTATGTCATAGTTTCAACGCATCCCAGAGTCCACCAGGAATAGCATTTGTGATAAAAGGACACTTATAAGAGCTGGCACCATAACATGAAAATATTTCAACATAGCTGATAATTAGGGACATGCAAGTTTGAGTGAACAAAATCTTAGTCTTTTTTTTTTTCCCTGTTATGTGCTGTATGTCTTTTGTAAATTGACTTTTTTTATTTGAAACTGGAATTACGGAAATATTTTTGCTGTATATTTTACTACGTTTTTCAGTTTTGACAGATTATGTTGTCCATATGCATATAAGTAAATCAGAATTTCTCAGCACTAAACATAACTAAACATATTCAGTAGGACACAAGTGGCTAAGAAAAGTTTCCTAAAGAAACTAAATTATCTTTTAAAAACATACTCTGGTTTTAACGTGTTTATAGAATGTTTATGCAGCTTCCACTGCATAAACATTCTAAGGCCGAGAGACAAATATTCAGGTAACAATTAACACATTATGACTTTGCAGATTAGTGAGCACTGTGAGATTACACCACAAGCGAGTAAGGCAACGAAGAGCTTTCATGCTATCCAGTACACACCATTGAGATCATAGTTTGAAGAAGTCTACAACCGAATCATGATTTTCAAAGCAGTACATAGCACCACATTTAAGATGAACATAAACTCACATCAGGATCATTAATGTAGTGGCATTCATCAAATATGACCCATTCTAGATCAGCCACCACATTTGACTGGTTGTAAAGCATAGACCTGTAAGCACAAGTGGAGAGAAGTAAGTCGGACATAAAGAAACATCCCACTAAACACCAAACACTAGTCTGGAAGGCACTGTATTTCCACAAACCAATAGCAGATACTGTGTGAATTCGTACAGCTGGCATGTGCAGCCATGGCAGTAGTCACACAGCACCTTGTTGAAACTTCTTCCTCACTTATCCACTGTCATAATGATCATCATTCTTTAAAGGGACACCAATGCAAAGCACTAAATCACTTTAGACTGATAAAAAATGTTTTGAGAACTCTGTTGTCGTTAACTTCAGTATAATATGCTGCTTATTAGAAAACGAAATAAAGCTCATAGTTTCAGTTTTTCAATTTCGTGCCAAAACCTCGACACTGGTATGTCAATGTGACATCACAGATTTGAAAGTATTTTTTTCATACTTGGGAAGTGTTGGCTCAGCAAAAGTTCCAGGAACTTGCCATGTACGTTTGGCTCCTTTAGAACACAATTTAGTCAATCTTTACCGCTAAATACATAACTAGGCTCTAGATGACGCCATGAAAATCCATAATGTCACAACAAGCTGGTTTCAGGAAATTCAAGGAGTCACTGCCTGTCTTGTGTTCTTGCACTTTTTCTGGATTACAAAGCGACTTTTCACAGTAAGAACGGTGTTTTTAGTGTTGTGAAAGGGTAATTTACGAATACAAAAGAAAATTTTTCTCTTTAGTGTCCCTTTAAGCCACCATGTTTGTTAGTATTCTCTGTTCCTTCACAGGATTCAGAAAAATAACAGTGAAACCCAAAGCTGCATTTAATGCAAAGAAAAACAGTGCCAAGGGCTGATATAATAGCAAGCCCACTGATTTAAGTGCTAGCAAGATCGGAAACAACAGAACCAAGGGCAACTGTCCACCTATCAACAGCTGCAAGCTCCTAACAATGTTGAGCTCATAATGGATGGAGCACAACACCGACATCATGAACTCATCTGACCTGAATTCTGTGGAAGTCCATAATAGAATGGATGAGAAATGGTTAACAAATATTGTCATTTAATGGAACTATGAATAACTTCCTGGATTATGATAAAGAATTGTATGACAGTAGGGGTAAGTCAATGTAGGCAGAGACAAGAAGGCTAGATGTTACAGAATTGTAGCATGCAGTAAGACTGTTTTTCTCATTTGGTATTGGTGCTTAATGTCGTTTTCTCTTAAACAGTGCCAGGCCAAATCCTGAGCCCAAAAGAGCCAACTTCCTAGCTTACAGAACGTGCCAAAAGAGCAGTGTCTCATGCATGCGTGTCAGATTAATTACCAATGTGACACAAGATTACTGGAATAACACTGGAGTGGTAAGTAGTACATGAATTTGCCTAACTTCGCCCCTTCAGTTTCAAAGGGCTTTGTGAATTGGCAAATCGATCACACTCAACAAGATGTTGTCTTATAAAGAGAATAATGCACAACGATTACGATTGTGTGCAGAGACTTACTGCCTTGCTATGTTTAGAATACTTTAAGCTTGGAAATCTTAGAAAGTTAAACTGCAAGAAATAATGTCACAAGAACATTTTTAGCCACAAGTACGAAGATTAGAAAAATCCATGTACTACAATTACCATCATTTCCATGGTAGCTGAAAAATCGCTGCACAAAATAATTTTTGTAGGAAAATCTTATGACTCCTGCTACATGTCCATCTGTAGCCGCAAGCTGTACCATAGCTTGGAAACAAGCCAGGCACACAGAAGTCGGACAAAGCATAGGGCCACGGGGACCATTCTTATTGAAGAAGGATATGTCCTGTTTAAATTTCGTCCCATCTAGTCATGGCAGATCAGGGATTCAATCCTGATATTGTGCATAAAAGAGACATGGCAGCACTGAACACATATGAAAGCAAGTCAGAACTGGTTGCGTGCAAGCACGGTGGCATCACGTCCACACACGTACCACATGCTATACTAGAACCAAATTCCCAGTATGCTATAACATGCTAATAATGAGACATTGCAAAATCATAACAAATCATGCTACTATTGGGTAAAAATGAAAATCAAGCTGGTGCATGCCTGAGGATTTCTGTTGTCATGATGAGACAGGATGCCTCCTTGTTGATCTGTACATCGCCTGTGATAAGCCCAATGTCTGTAAAGGTTTCCTTGAAGTCACGGTACTTTTCATTGGACAAAGCCTTGATAGGTGATGTGTAAATTGTCCTGAGTAAAGAAAAATTCAGCTCAGAACACAGATCAGGACTTGCATTTTTTATAAAGAACCAAGCTTATTCATCAGTAATGGTTCCAGCCTATACACAGACCTTGTCATGTGACGTCGAGAGAGTGCAATGGCATATTCTGCAACTACAGTCTTGCCTGCAGAAGTGTGAGCAGCCACAAACACAGAATCCCTGTTTTCTAAGTGAGCAATAGCCTTCTTCTGAAAGGTGTCCAGTTCAAACGGCCACTGTAAAGACCACAAAAGTCTTGCTTAACACAGTACAACATAAAAGCAACTTTTTCATTAAATCATATCGACTCTTAAAGCATGGTCTACTCATAAGGGTACAAAATGTTGCTCATAATGAACAGCCACTTTGGCATTAACTTTTGTGTGGGCTCTATGAAAGAGTAATTTTATAGGTTATTAAATGGAATAACATAATAAAACCTGAAGTAGGTGACATTTAAGTCAGTTAAAGTCATTGTGCCCACATCATTGAGGCTACTCCGTAACATGCCACGTGATATCATACACCCCAAAGGGCTGCAAGCAGCGCACATGCAGAAACTGTATGCAAAATCTTTTTGTGGAAACAATGTCTGACACCAGACGCCGACGCCGACGGATTTTCTGCGACACGGGCTCCTTAATGCTGTCACGTCAATACACATGATATTCAAGCTTGATGATGATGTATGGGGGGGAGTTATGGCACAAGGGCCAGATATGGCCAAAGAGCGCTATACACATAGTGATAAGTTTTCAATGAATTATTTTTGAAATGGAGAAATGTACTGTGAATGTTGGATGTAGCATGACTGTAAATAGGACCAATATCAGTTGCTGTAAATTGCATAAAATATATTATTAAAATAATGACAATGACCAGAGATGCGAGCTATAACCATAAATGTTTTGCTATGAAGGGATGATGTAATAAAATGTGCACGTGAAAGTAGCACTGGTGCCTCAACAGGGCCCTTGAGCGCAAGGGCCAGGAGGCATGTGCTCCGCGAAAATGCAATCGCAGCAGCAGCCTCTGGGGAGAGGATGCACTACAAGACTAGAGGGCTAACAATTCCCAATGTAACAGCATCTTGACGAAACCTTAAAACTAACTTGTGGTCAAAAAACAGTTCTATGCCAAGAAACACTGCTAGGTGGAGAGGAGCATGTTGTTTATATGCTAAAGGGAAGTATTCTCTCTTTGAGATTCTAATTCATGGCACTCTATTAAGACATGAAGTACAGTCAGCGTCTCGCCACACATACTGCAGATAGGAGATTCATTACCGATCGACAGGTGAGAGTGTGTTTCATACATGTGGCCATTTCAAAGACAGCAGAAGATGATCTCAGTTCGTCGTATTTTCGTAACGGGTGACCAATTCCTTCACTGCGGCTTAATGACATGGAGTTTATTAAGTGTTTCTGTGTCCCATAAGTGCTGCCAATGGCCCCTAAGGCTTTTCAGCAGGAAAGGCTTCAAATCCATCACAGGGACAGCTATAGGGGAGGACTTCCCCTTCATGGCTAGGGAAGCTGCAGTTTCAACTGCAAGCATGTTGCCCTCAAAACCTCTATAGCCAGGTACCCAGCATACTATAACACGCTGTTTAGATCTAATGCTGTGCACAGTACTGAATATAGCTAAATGACAACAGGATTTTTGTGTTCACAGAGTGACATTCATGCTTTTGAGACACTTAAAAAAGAGTCAGTAAATATAACTGTTTTTTGAAGATATTTTTCCTTATATGTTTCACTGCAATCAACAGTGCACAGGCCTCAGCAGTAACTATACTTGTTTCTGGGTGCGGGACATTGGATTGAGAAAAGGATGGACCAATCGCAGCATATCGCAGCCGGTGGGCCCGGCTGCTGTGCTTCAACACAGCACGCTAATCCGCTGATGTTCTACATTCAGGTGTCACTTCCCACGATGATCCACGTTCTGTTCCTTGCCCTGGCTATGGTTTTTCCAAACGCACACCAACCGCATCCTGCCTGGCATGTCGACTACGACACAACTGTTTTCTACCACCCAATGAATGCCAGCATCACTTCCAGACCATTGACACCGTTCGTGTGTCCGGCAGCGCCACTGTTCCCGGCAGCGTCACTCGACTTGCGGCCGGAATACCTATCGCCATCAACACCAAATCAAGAAACCTGGTAATTTTGCACGCTGGGGTGAATGACGTCCTGCAGAATAGGGGGCGAACGCTAGGCAGACAAATTCAAGAGGGAGTGGCGAAATTAAGGGCGACCTCTGAGGCGGTGCACTTTGCCCTGTGTACTGTCCCAGAGGTCAGGGGACAGGGCCCTTTCATTGAAGAACAGGTAGTGGCGGCAAATGTAGTGATTAGGGAGTTGGGGCGAGCCCTCAAGTGTGATGTGGTGGAGGTGAACAGAATGATTGGGGGGAAAAACTTCCCCCCTTTCAGCTGAGATGGCATTCACTACAATAAACCGGCGGGATGGCAGGTAGGAACGAGGGTGGGTCGTAGGGCTCAGGCTTTTTTGCAGGCACGCAGGGCGACCCTGCAAGCCAAAACGTAAAAGATGAAGGACAGGGGAGGGGGGGCAGGACAGGAGCACGAAGGAGGAAGAGGAAGAAGAGGGCAGTAAATGTAGGGTTCATTAACATGCAGGGGGGAAGAAATCGCATTAAGTGGGGCGAAATAGAAGAACAGTTACAAACGGAAAATTTTCAGGTATATGGAGTTGCCGAAACCCATTTAAGAGATGAGGAAGAGCCATCATTCATTGCGGGATTCACCTGGGTTGGGTGCAACAGAAAAAGGAAAGAATGCAGAGGAGGAGGCCTTGGGGTGCTAGTGAAGGGACAGGACTGGGAAAGGGTAAGGGAGAGCTGCAGTGAGCACATGTGGCTCAAGGGCACCGTAGGGAATGTTGAGACAATCCTGGGAGTTGTTTATCTGAAAACGGGGAATGAGTCGAAAGAGGAGAATGCAAAACATTTCAAATGTATGGCCAAGGACATCAGGGAGTTAGCTATGAAACGGGAGATAATCATCCTAGGGGACATGAATGCACATCTGGAATACTTTGACGGGGCGACAGATGCAACAAGGCAGATGTTAGTAGATTTTTGTGAGGCTCATGATTTTGTGATAGTTAATACTGAAATTAAATGCGACGGGAAAATAACATGGGGAAGAAATAACACCCACTCGACAATCGACTACTGCCTAATGTCCCACAAGCTGTATGAATGGTTGGGATGTATGGAAATTGATGAGGAAGGTACAAAAAGCCTGGGGAGTGATCACAAACGAATAAAAATCAGTTTTGGAAGGACAGTACCACTGGTAGAAACTAAAGAAAGGAAAGGTATGAGCAAATTGAATGACAGGCAGCTACAAGAAGTGGCCAAAAACATTGAAAGCATGGTATCCAAGCAACCGCAAAGGGCATGGACATACGACGAGTTAATAGGTATTTTTAAACGAGAGCTAGAGAAGGGACAGATTATGGAACTAGGAAGTAAGCAGGGAAAATATAAACCGAAAAGCTGGTGGGACCGAGAAGTTAAGGAGGCCATAGAGCAACGCAAAGATGCGTGCAGAAAACACAGAGCAGCGAAGAAAAGGGGAGCCACACCAGAAGAGGTGGAGACAAAATGGGAGGATTACCTTGCAATGAAAAGAGAAGCATTGGCATTAATTCAAGCCAAGATAGCAAAAGTTGGGGTACAGTGGATGTTAGAGATACGAAAAAAAGACAGAAATGCCTCTAAGAAATTTTGGGAACACATAAAGCAACAGAGTAAGAAGACTGAGGTGGTTCAGCACTCACTGACTACACCAGAAGGAACAAAGGTAGAGGGAGAGGAAGCTCAGGAATATATTAGGTTCACAATAGAGGCAGCATTTGCAGAGCCAGTGGGTAGCGAAATGGAGAACAATGACAACAGCAGGACAGAATTAGAGGAGGAGTACAGAAAGATGACAAGTAAGGAATGGGACAGAATTGAACACAAGGTTCCCATGGGAACAGCGACAGGACCTGATGGCATACCTATGAAATTGATAAGCGTATTAGGCCAGAAAAGTAAATTAACATTACGACAACTTATTGAACAAATAGTAGTAGGGGGAGATGTTCCACAGGACTGGAAATCAAGCAGAATGATATTAGTTTACAAAGGTAAGGGAAGCAAGGACAACATTACATCCTACAGGCCAATAACTATCACATCAGTCATATACAGAGTAGCAATGCAGATGGTGAAAAAGAGAATGGAGGAATGGGCAGAACATGAAGAGATCTTGGGAGAACTGCAGAATGGATTTAGAAGGAACAGAAGGCTAGATGATAATTTATTTGTTATAACACAGTGCATAGAGATAGCGACAGCCAGGCAGAAACCGCTATGGATAGCTTTTTTAGACATTAGAGGAGCCTATGGTAATGTAAACCGAGAAAAGTTATGGAGCCAGTTGAGGGAATATGGTCTAGATAGAAAGATGATTGAATTCCTACAACAAGTTTATATAGATAATGAGGTAGAGATAACATGGGAGGGGGAAACTACAAAGCCAGCTAAAATAAGAAGAGGTCTCAGGCAGGGCTGTCCATTGTCACCTCTGCTCTTTATGATCTACATGAGCCAAATGGAAAAGAGACTAGAACAGAGCACAATAGGAACTGACATAAGCTATATGCTGGAAGGGCAGAAGGTAGCTCAAGTACTAGCCGGACTGATGTATGCAGATGATATTGTACTGCTTGCTGACACCCGAGTAGGGCTACAGGAACTAATGAGCATATGTGGAGAGGAGGGGGAAAAATTGGGACTACAATTCAGTAGAGAGAAGTCTGGGATAATAGTATACAATGAAGAAAGGGGGGAACCATTTGAAATACAAAGCACTAAGATTGATCATGTTGAAAAATACAAGTATTTGGGCATATGGCTAAACGAGGGCAAAAAGTACTTGGAAGAACAGGAAAAAATTATGATTGAAAAAGTGAAAAGGAACTCAGCAGTAATGAAACACAAGGCACTTTGGAACTATAATAGGTACGAGGTGGTTAGGGGCGTATGGAAAGGAGTTATGGTACCTGGCCTCACATTCGGAAATTCAGTACTGTGCATGAAATCGGAAGTTCAGGCATGCATGGAAACGAGACAGAGAAGTGTAGGCAGGTTGGCCTTAGGAGCACACGGGAACACCCCTAATGAGGGAGTGCAGGGGGACATGGGATGGACGTCATTCGAAGGTAGAGAGGCAATAAGTAAACTAAAATTTGAACAGAGACTCCCAGCACTGGAGGAAAAAAGGTGGGCAGGAAAAGTGTACAAATTTCTGTACATGAAAAGTTTGAACACAAAGTGGGCACTCAGGACGAGGAAGCTGAGGAATAGATACCTACAGCCGAGGGAGGGGGTCCAACGTGGTTCTAGTGTGGGAAAGGAGGTGAAGGAGACAGAAAGAAAAATGTGGGAAGAAAGAACGCTCGGAAAGCCAGCGCTATCAATGTATAGGTCACAAAAACAGGAGATTAAGAGAGAGCTCTTATTTGATAACTCGCGGGGCAGCTCACTATTATTCGAAGCTAGGACGGGGGTTTTGAGAACGAAAACATACAGGGCTAAATTTGAAGACATGGACCTTCGGTGCACAGCTTGCGGAGCCGAAATGGAGACCACTGAGCATATAGTGCTGAGATACACAGACCTTCGCCCGACCCTGGCAGAGGGAACAGTGGCAGATATGGAAGGGGCATTAGGTTTTCCCGAGGAACGAGGGCAAATAGACGAGAAAAGAGTGGCAGTAACGAAGGGGAGGCTAGAGGATTGGTGGAGGAAGTCAAGGGATAGATAATACCATAAACCGGGGAGATAATGTTTCCTCTACTGTTTTATATAGTTATTTTGGGGGGAGGAGGGGAGTGAAAACTAGGTTAAGGAAAAGAGGATATAAAGAAAGGAATAAAAATAATAATAAAATAGGAGGGGGAGCAAAAGGCTAGGTGGCGCCAGCCGCCGCCCGTTACAAAGGGTATAGCCGCCATCCATCCATCCACCCAGTTATAAAAGAGCAGGCGCGCACGGACGCGTTTTGTGGGCCCGGCTGCTATGCTTCAACACAGCACGCTAATCCGCTGATGTTCTACATGCAGGTGTCACTTCCCACGATGATCCACGTTCTGTTCCTTGCCCTGGCTATGGTTTTTCCAAACGCACACCAACCGCATCCTGCCTGGCATGTCGACTACGCCACAACTGTTTTCTACCACCCAATGAATGCCAGCATCACTTCCAGACCATTGACACCGTTCGTGTGTCCGGCAGCGCCACTGTTCCTGGCAGCGTCACTCGACTTGCGGCCGGAATACCTATCGCCACCAACATCAATTCGCCCATCAGTTATAAAAGAGCAGGCGCGCACGGAGGCGTTTTGTGGGCCCGGCTGCTGTGCTTCAACACAGCACGCTAATCCGCTGATGTTCTACATGCAGGTTAGTAAATCATACAGTCTTTTCACGAAGCATTCAAGTAATTACTTTCTACTGCAGCTGCCGGGCCCACATTGCTGCCTTTCCATTGTTGTTCAGTGTTGTGATGTTATTCGCTCTTTATTGTTGCTGGCTGGTGACATCGAAACTAACCCTGGACCTGATAGTCAAGCCGTACTAAAAGAACTTAAAGAGCCTATCCGCAGGCCAATCGCAACTGATCACCGAGATTCAAGGCCTCAAGTCTCAGTTACTAACAACTGACAAAGCAATATCCGATCTGAGCGTGCGCATGACGAACCTGGAGACCCACTACCAAAACTTAATCCCCTTGCGTTCTGGCATAGAAAGCGTGAAGAGTGATGCTGCCTGTGCAGCACACACAATTCAGAGGCTGGAAGCGCGTCTTGATGATGCCGAGAATCATTCTCGGCGCAACAATCTAATTTTTTATGGTATTGATGAATCTTCAGGGTCAGAGTCGTTTGCGCAATCGGAGCACATAATCATTGACCACTGCCGCAAACATATGAGCATCACTCTTGACCCAAAAGAAATCGAGCGCGCGCACCGCTTGGGCAATCGTGCAGCTAATCGTAACCGCCCCATAATAGTGAAGTTCACCTTTCATAAAACAAAAGATCTTGTTCTCTCCAACGGCCCTAAATTTAAAGGAACAAACTTCAGCATTGGCGAGGATTTTACGCGTCCTGTTCAATTGGCCCGCAGACACCTTCTTTCATTCGCAAAAAGCAAATCGGCACCTTACTCCCTGCGCTTTAAAACTCTGTTTATGGGTAATAAGCGCTATGTTTTCGATGAACGCACACAGAGTGTGAAAGAATTGCAATAGCAGCCAACTTGACGTGGGAAACGCCCTACGGTATCGACACGAGCTAACCTCTACTTTTCCGTAATCTTTGCCAACGCACGCAGCTTCCTCCCTAAACGCGATATTCTGTCTAACCTCGTGTTGTCATCTAACAGTAATTTGCTAATAATAACCGAAACCTGGCTCACTTACGATATTACCGATACTGAGGTTCTTGCTGCCTTGCCGAATTTCTGCCTTTTCCGGAAAGACCGCGAAATCTCGCGAGGTGGTGGTGTGCTAATCGCCGTGCATCACCATTTATCGTGCACGCTTGCAACCATTGAGACTGACTTGGAAATAATATGGCTAATCTGCCGCGCTTCACCACAGACTGTTCTCTTGGGCGTTTGTTACAGACCACCACATAACACTCCTGATTTTTCGCATAAACTTAATAACATCTTGAGCAAACTTAGTGAAAAACACCCTAACGCAGAAATCCTGCTTTTCGGCGACTTTAATTTTCCGCAAATCAACTGGACTAACAACAGTGCTTTAATAATAGGCAATGAAGCTGCTAAAGAATTTGTTAATGTGTGTCTTAATTTCAGTCTAACTCAACTTGTGCTAGAGCCTACGCGGGTTAGAAAAGACACATCTAATGTACTCGACCTTATACTAAGCAGCCATCCTGACAGTCTATCATCCATAACTTACCTCCGTGAGGTAAGTGATCATAAAGTAATCCATGCCACCTTCACCTTTCAACCCATGCGACAACGAAAATCTAACAAAACTATATGCTTATATGATAAAGGGAACTACGAAGGTATTAATTACAATTTAGGTGACTTCTTTTCAACTTTTGAGACATTATTCCATATGCACTCCCCTCAAGAAAACTGGACACTATTTAAAAATAAAATTAATGAACTCGTAAACAAACATATACCAAGAATAACTATGCACACTAATCAAAATAAGCCATGGTTCACCAGAGCTTTAAAGAAGCTTGAAAACCAAAAGAAACGTCGCTTCCGGCTAGCCACACGTCTTGGAAGCACCGAGGCTTGGTCAAAATACTACACGGCAGAGAACGCCTACCTGAGTGCCCTTCGCACTGCTAAAAAATCTTTTTATAACGTCGACCTGCCCCGGCTACTTACTCAAAATCCTCGGCAGTTCTGGCGCATTTTAAATCCCCAAGAAGCTCGTACCATCAGCGTGACGAATGCAGCAGGCGACACCGCCACGGATGCCGAGTGCGCTGATATATTCAACACGACATTTTTTTCCGTGTTTACAAAAGAAACTACCACTCCAGACTTTCCACTACCTATTAACATAACATCACATATGCCACCCATTGTATTTTCGGTAGATGGTATACTATCAATCATTGAAAAAAACAAATTATGTACTTCTTCTGGTGTAGACGAAATTAACTCAAAGATCCTAATGAATACTAAGCATATATCCGCGGCATGTTTCACTCTGTTGTTCCACGTTAATCTTGATAACAACGTTCAAACCGATGCAATCTTTCTAGACTACTCTAAAGCTTTCGACACAGTGCCTCATAACCGCTTGCTAATAAAATTGCCTAGATTGAACTTGGATCCTCTTGTAGTACAATGGATAAAAGAATTCCTTACTAATCGTTCCCAGTTCGTCTTTGTCAATAACATCTCCTCCGAACCCCTCCCTGTCACTTCAGGTGTCCCTCAAGGCTCCGTCTTAGGACCACTTCCTTTCTTAATATACATTAACGATCTTCCGCTGCATGTATCTTGTCCAATTCGTATGTTCGCTGACGACTGTGTGATTTATCGTACGGTGACTAACATCTCTGACCAAGCATCTCTCCAGAATGACCTTAATAACGTGCAGGACTGGTGCAACCGTTGGCAAATGGCCTTGAACCCTAACAAGTGCAAATTTATTTCAATTTCCCGCCGTCGTAATCCTTATCTGTCTACTTGCACAATTGCAAACGTCCCAGTAGAATCAGTTCTATCCTATAAGTACTTAGGCGTAACCCTGTCCCACGACCTTTCCTGGAATGCGCATGCGACTAACATAATCTCGTCAGCAAACAAGTCCCTTGGGTTCATGAGGCATCATCTTCGTCATGCTCCACAGCACGTCAAACTACTCGCATACAAATCATTTGTCAGACCACAACTGGAATATGCCGCCGCCATCTGGAACCCTCATCAAACATATATCATCAATGCACTCGAGTCGGTTCAGAATCGTGCGACTAGATTCATCCATTCTTCATATTCATATAACATCAGCATTTCACACTTAAAGGCACAATCTAGCTTGGCATCTCTTGCTTTTCGTCGTCGCATCGCCACGCTCTCTCTTTATCACAAATTTTTTTTACAGCTCACTAAATCGCCCGCCTTACGTCACGCCATCATCTTCACGCATGTCACAGCACACCAGCCATCAACTCCAAGTTTCTCGTCCTCGAACACGAACTGTCACTTTTCAATCATCATTTTTTCCTCGAGCTGCCAAGGACTGGAACGACCTACCCATTAATGTCGCTGCCATCACATGTCATTCACAATTTCTAGAAACTGTTGAAACTTGTATTTCGATGTAACACCTGCCTTTTGTTATGTTCACATGTTAACCACCCCTTATGTAATACCCCGTATGGGGTCTTTAAGGTAATAAAATGAAATGAAATGAAATGACACACCAGCATGTGAGTGACTTTGATGTATCGGTGTAAAATTCTGGGCAAGAGTTTTCTTTTTACTGAAGTTCAAGAAAATACATTCGGATGAGTATTTCCAGAGCATGCTTTGTGACCTCAACAAACAATGTGTCAAATTGTACAATTTGCCATTGCCATGGCGGTGAGAGCTTTGTTGGAGGCATTAGATGATGCTCAAGGAGTGCCACACCCATTTCTTCACAGAATTCGCTCACCTGCAGTAGTAAGGGCTTTTTTGGTATAGGTTGCTTATGAAAAAGTGTGGAACATGTAGTACCATTTATGGAGTAACAAAGATGTTGGCAGTTTGAATTTACTTTCAGAAGATATGTAAGATTGGAGTAAGACCTTCAAGATAGAGGGACCACTCATTTGACTCTAAATAAAGACTTTGCACAGGGTTTGTCCTTAAGGCTCCAGTCTCAAGGTGGATGCCTAAATGGTGGACACGATCCAGCATCTTTAGAGCACTGGGTGCAGTGGACTGATAAGCTATGTATGGCACCATATTCTATGCGTGAACGAATGAGGCTTTTGTATAAGTCTAATAAACACTTCCCGTCACTGCCTCATGTGGTGTGCGACAAAATGTTTAGTATGTTTACTGCTTTTAAACATTTACCATTTAGATACTTTATGTGGGGAATGAAAGTTAGTTTAGAGCCTAGAACAGTGCCTAAAAATGTGCTTTCCGTGTCCACTGGTATGTGTTGTCTGTGTAGTTCTATTCCAGGATCTGCTATGATCCCTCTCTTTTGTGTGAATAGAACACACGAGCTTTTATTTAGATTTATTTTAAACCCATTTTGAATGGCCCATTTAGACACTTTGTTCAGGGCTACTTGAACCTGTCGCACGCACACTGCAAGCTTATAGGATTTCTAACCTATCTGAACATTTTCAACGTACACAGAATAAAATATGGCGAAAGGCAATGATGTTTGGGGTGAATTCATTGTAACTATAAAGAGTGCACAGCTGAGCATGCCTCCTTGAGATACCCCAGTTTCCTGTATGAATGGATGGGACAGTGCATTACCTATTTTGACCCAGGAAGTACAGTTGTGCAAGCAACTTTCTATAACGTTTAGCATGTTCCCGCAGATGCCTCTTGCTGACAGGTCACGCAGGATTCCATAACGCCATGTTGTGTCGTACGCCTTTTCCATATTGAGAAATACAAATCTGGATTGCTTGTGCATGTATGCATCATGAAAGTTTGTTTCAATGAGCACGAGATGGTCGGTTGTACACCGGCTTTCTCTGAAACCATATTGATGAGGATCAAGCCGTCTATTTAATTCCAGAAAATACAGAAGACAATGATTAATAATTTTTTCAAATAATCTAAAAAGCCAACCCGTGAGTGCAATCGGCTGATAACTTGTCACAGAGGAGGAGTCTTTCCCGTTTTAAAACCAAATGACAATGGCTTCTTTCCACCTAAATGAAAGGTACACCGCAGCCTATGTAGCATTGTAAAGTGCAAGTGGCATAATATGAGCATCATTTATGCTGCTTAATCATGCTGTACATGATTTTGTCAGGTCCGGGTGCAGAGCTAAGGCAAGCAGTTACAAAATGGTAAAAGAGAAGTTATAAGGTTCGCTGTGGCTACATTTGCGGTCGGTTGCATTGCATTGCATTGTGCTTTTTATTTGTTTCTAGGAATGCCTCGGAATAATGAACAAAACTGGATACACGCTCGAAGTGTTCGGCAAGAGCATCAGCCTGGTATTACAATGTATTTCCTTGGTCATCAACCAACCAAGAGTAATGGCTGGGCTTGCTACTCATTAAGCCTTTTTAAACCATTCTACACTTTCGCCTTCTGCAGAGTTTATGCCTGAAAGAAAGTTTTCCCAGCTTGCCCTCTTTACCTGCCTTCGTGTCCGCCTTCCGTGTGACTTGACGTGTCTAAACTCAACAAGATTTTCCACAGATGAAAATCAGTGCAATATGCTCCCTACTTTAGTTTGTTTCTTTTGTGCCTGCTTGCAATCATTATTCCAGCAGGGAACTTGTCTTTTGGATGAGGTACCCTTTCTTTGAAGAATGCATTTCTCTGCTGTGCCTATATTAAAAGAAGTGAAATAGGTGTAGTCTATGCTAAAATCACTGATAAAATCTCGTGTTAAGTATGATAACTTTTTAAAAAACTCTCAATCAGCCGATGCAAGTTTCCATCTAGAGGAATGCCGAGCACAATCTTCTTGCTTTAACAAGCTTAACGTGACAGGAAAGCAGTCCCTTCCAAAAGGATCTTTAATGACACTTCACTCCAAGTAGCCAAAAAGAGCTGCTTAGCCAATCGTTAAATCTAACAAAGAATAGGAATCACAATGGACGTTGTAGTAAATTGGCTCTTTCTTTTGAACCGGCAAGCACCAGAACTCAACAGAAAGTTTTCTATTAGTTGGCCCCTTCGGTCACACTAGGAGTTTCCCCACAGGCAGTTGTAGGCATTAAAGTCGCCAGCGACAATGTAAGGCTCAGGGAGCTGATTATTGAGGCCATAGAATTCTGTCTTGCTGAGGTGATAATCCAGTGGAATGTAAATAAAGCAGACAGTCACCAATTTATTGAACAGAATTGCTCGTACCGATACTGCTTTGAGGGGCGTCTGAAGAGCTAAATGCAGACAAGCTACAGACTTGTCAACGACTATTGCTACGGACCCCCGGACGGAGCGTTCGTATCATCACAATCTTTGCGGAAAATGGGATATTGCCAGAGAAAGTTTGTTTGCATGGGTTTTAAATGTGTTTTTTTGAGCACACAGCACATTTGGGTTAAATGAGTGTAGGAGTTCTCTGATACTGTCATCGTTGTGGAAAAGTCATCTGACGTTCCATTGTAAAATTTGTGCCTCTGTATTAGCAATGATGTTTGAGCTGTGTGTTTAAGAAACAGAAATTAGCTCACGGGGCCCTTTCCGGACACCACCACATGAGCATTTTCTTTTTTAGAGTGCTCGGTAGAATTGCGTCACTCCTTAGGCACAGACAGTGCAATCTGACTGGGTGTTACGTCCATCGCCTCTTGCGAGGCACTGGGCACGCGCTCTTGCGAGCGGTGTGTTTGGTGTGAAGGCCTCATCTCAGGAGATGAGACCCTTAAGGCCACCAGCCCAGAGGTTGATGGCCCCTTCTTCTGGGACAGTGGAGCAGCATTGGCTGCTGCCGCCAAGGGGGTGGATAGCATCACATCTGGCTCACTGTGTGTGGGCCAAACAGCTGCTGGGAACCGTTGTGGCACTGCCCCCTGATGTGTCACTTTGGCAAAACTGTTCTTTGGCAGGTACAATAGCTGCCTTCGTGCCTTCTTGAACAATATCTTTCCCTTCCCTTCGATTGTTACAATTTCTTTTTCCTTTATCCAGGATGGGCAGGACCGTGAGTAGGTGGCGTGCTCACCATCACAGTTTCGACAGTGAGGAACGTTCCTGCATGATTCAGCTGGATGTTCAGTGAACTACATTTGGAGCAAGTCAGCCGGCCTTGGCAGTTCTGTGAACTGTGGTCGAACCTCTAGCATTTAAAGCATTGGAGGGGGTTGGGGATATACAGCCTGACCCGGATCTTTAAGTAGCCTGTCTCGATAATCTCGGGTAGCATGCTTGAGCTGAATTTCAGAATTAGATGCTTAGTCTGAATCTCTTTTCCATCCCGCCTCATTTTAATTTGTTTGACATTGATGACAGTTTGGTCACTTCAACAGTTCAATCTCGGTTAGCTCTACCAAATCATCATTGGAAATGATACCACAGATGGTGTTCATGGTACGTTGTGGGGTCACACTCACTGGAATGTCCCTGAAAGACACAAAATACGGTAGCTTTCCGTGTTGCTTTTTATCACGGGGTTCCAGAAGATCATCGCTTGCCAACTTGGAGACTTTATAACCTGGGCCAAAAGCTTAAGTCAGCGATTTCGCAACCAGAAAAGGCGAGATCATTCTCGCAGCCTTTTCTGTTTTCATAGAATGTATCAGATGAAATTGTGGAAAATTGTCAATTTTTCGGCCAAAAAACCAGAAGACTTCTTCGGTGCATCCTCGTTTCTGAGGGCGATCAGGGAGTGTGGGGAAACAACTTGCCATAAGTGTAGGTGAATTTTTTTGGAAGCAAAGCCAGCTAACCACTATGGAGCTCAATGAGGGGACCCTGCAGGACTTGGAAAGGACAGGTCCTGCAAATGCCAGCTGTATGCCACTACTATAACCAAATATGGAATAGCCAAGGTTGGCTACCTACACAAGGTTAACCTTTGCTGTGTGGAAAATTGTAAGTAAAAGGAGATAAAGAGAGGACAAGAAAAATAGAAAGTGAGAGAGAAAGACAAAAATTATTGAGGTGTATAGAAAAGGCAACTACCGATTTTTCCCAGATCGGTCAGTCTGGGGGTGCTACCTACGTGAAGTTGAGGCCAAAGGGGCGTGTCGCCTCTGCCAAGGGGCCATAACGTTCCAAACACCCAGCATCGGCTCAACCCCCAGGATCCCCTTTTCCTGGGACACAGCTAAGCCATGCACAGTTACACGCATGGTGGTCCAACCTCCATGTGCTCGGGTACGTGATGTCGCAACACACACCAAACACCTGCTGACAGATGCCCCTGCGGGGATATTCAAGCTCAACCCAGCTGCAAATCCAAGAACACATCTTTAACCCTTTGAGGGTCAATGACGTAAATATACGGCGCCGCGAACGAACTCCAAAATGGTCGATGCCGTATATTTACGACGCCATCTGTACATTTAAAAAGCGCACCAATTTCCAAACTTCTTCTTTTCTGTCATGTGCTGCCACTATGTGGGAATACAGGGAATTTTTTTCCACACCTCCCTATCTCACTTTTCGTTGCATGGTTTGTTTTAGGGCTAGTTTGCTCCTGCGCGTCTATATACTACCGCTCGCGCATTGGCGCACGCACAGGCTGGCGGCGGCTTGGGTTTTGTTCCGCAGGCGGTTTCGGCTTCTTGCGCTAGCGAAACTGATGGCTATCTCGTTACTAGTTGCTCAAAGGGTGACCGCTTGTTTCTCGATCGTTTAGTGCTCACAGGGGTGCACATATGAACGATGCCGCCGTGCACGCATTTCCGTGTTTTCTTTTTTTTTTTTTTTAAGACTCGCGAAACCTAATTGCCTCTGGTTGGTGATAAAATGAAGATTAGCGGAAGTTTGTTGCACGTTTTGATTTTTTGATGGGCGCACAATCGCACAGTTGTCTCGAGTGCGCACACCTACGAAGTTGGATTACGCTATGGATGTACATATTAGTGTAAGAGCAGAAACTTTTGGATCTTGCAAAATATTCTACTGTGCGCATTTTCAAAGCCTTGAAGTATAATAATGGATACAATTTTCAATTTTTAAAGGTTTATTTCCTTTTTTATTGTTGTTATTCATGAATGAAGAGTACATATATACCTACACAAAATATTTTTTTCTCACTTTACGGTCACCCTAGAAAAATTACGGTAATTTTTTTTCGAAATAACTCCCTAATAATTATTGGAATCTGCAATAAAAAAAATCGACCCTGGGCGGTCGCATCTGGCAAAAAAAATCGACCCTCAAAGGGTCAACTAATTTTGCAAGCTTAACCCTTTCAGGGTCAATGACGTAAATAGACGGCGCCGCGAACAAGTAAAAAATGGTCAATGCCATATATTTACATTGCCGTCTGTACATTTAAAAAGCGAGCCAAGTTCCTAATTTTTTTTCTTTCCTGGCATGTGCTGCCACTATGTGGGAATACACGGAATTTATTTCTGGCACCTCACTCTCTCAGTTTTCGTTACATGGTTTGTTTTAGAGCCAGTTTTTCTGCTCCGACGCGTCTACATACTACCCCTAGTGCATTGGCGCTCGCTGGGGCAGGCAGTGGTTAGTTTGGGTTTTGATCCGCGGGCGGTTTCGACTTCTTGCGCTCATAAAACTGATGGCTATCTCGTTACTAAATCGCTCAAATGGCGACCGTCTGTTACTCGCTCATTTTTGCTCACAGGGGGGCGCATACGAAGGATGCCACCGTGCATAAGTTTCCTTTCCTTTCTTTTTTTTTTTTTTTTTTGAGACTCAAAAACTAATTGCCTCTGGTTGGCGATAAGATGATGATTAGCAGATGTTTGTCACACATTTTGCTTTTTGACGGGCACACAACCACACAGTTTTCTTGAGTGCGCTCACCTATGCACACGGAGTAAGACATTTCGGAGGTGAAACTCCCGTCAGCACGAGCGAGCGCGGGCAACCAGGTAAGGTCACAATTGTTGTATGTGCCGGCGGGGCCATATACAGTGGCGGCGCCATGCGGCGCGTCGTAGAAGCCGCAGCGAGAAAAAAAATGCAGCGCCCGGGCAGGCGGCTCCAGTGCGCTCTCAGCGGCGATTTCTTTCCAGGCCGCCAGGCACCGCCAGCACGATAACAGCTCCGCGGGCATGTGACTTTTTCTGGTCGCCGCAAACAGCGGAGTTTCCACTCCTAAATGTTTCTTGCTCCGTGCCTATGCAGTTCGATTACACTATGGACGTAAATATCAGTATAAGAGCAGGAACATATGAGACTTGTGAAATATTCTCGTGTTCGCATTTTCTAAGCTTTGAACTATGTGTATAACAATGCATAAAATTTTTAATTTTTATAAGTGTATTTCCTTTTTTTATTGTTGTTATTCACAAATAAACAGTACATATATACCAAAGCAAAATATTTTTTTCTCACTTTACGGTCCCCCTAGAAAAATTATGGTAAATTTTTTTAAAAATAGGTCTCTCTAAAGAACTTAAATATGCAATAAAAGAAACAACCCTGGGCAGTTGCATAAGGTGAAAAAAATTGACCCTGGAAGGGTTAATACATAAAATGTGGTTTCAGTTCATAGTTGTTTAAATGCCAAGATAAAGGTTAATAAAAAACAATGTGATTTTTACAATGCTGGAGTACCAGTCAGAGAGCTGATTCATCTTAAAATGTTAGCTATGTGATGCCCACTATGTGATGACTGAGCTGAGGCATGAGGCAAATGAGCCATCTTACAAGGTAAGTGCATGGCAATAAGTGGTATAAATGTTAATGGGGGCAGGGGAACATTTTTAACAAGTAACAGCACACCATATTTGTGTCTAGTTTTCTGTTTTAATAATTAGAGTATTGGGGGATTTCCTTTCTTTTTCTCTTCTTTTCTTTTTTACAAAGTGAGAACAGTGACAATGTTGAAATAATCAAGTGATCACAAAAACTGATTTCCCTAAGCAAAAATTCATTTGATAGCATTTTATAGTAACTGGATCAATGAAAATCTCAAGAATAGACTTTCGGTCAGTTTTTAGTTTCAGTGTGATTACTTGCTTTAAATTTCACGAAAGCAGTGCATGACACCAGTAATAGTATTTTCACAGTGTGCAGAATTACGTGCATCTTGTGCTGTCAAGTACAGATGCCAGTAAGTACAGACAATTGCATGCAGCCTTAACTGTGCACTGCTAGCAATTCAGGTGTTGCTGCATGCATCAAGTTGAGAGCTTTCTGAATGTGTATGAGCACACTCTGTTCTGCCATGTAAGTCCACAAATGAACTTGGCAAATAGTAGGCCATGTGGTAATTGCCAGCCAGTCATTGCTGGTCCTGCATTGCTTTGGCTAACAACGAACTGCCCTTCCATTGCACAGTATGTGCCTTGACCACCAATACTATCACTGTAATCAAGAGTTCGACAGAAAGCCACCTGGTCGGGATGAAATATGACAAAGAAAGACGTATACCGACCAAATAAGACTTCTTAAAAACAAGCAAAACGTCTTGTTTTTCAAAAGTTTTATTTGGTTGGTGTATGTCTTTCTTTGTCAGTACTATTGCTATGCTGTTACTGTGGTAATATAGCACCTCACATGCTTGCCAATACAGAATTTCTATTGGCTCGCCAAGCTTCAGTGCAACATTCAGAAAACACACCGTAAAATGCAGCCAGTAAATTTCAGCGTCTTCATGACTATGCCTTTTCAACCACATTCTTTTGCCGAGAGCTTTGCTGCTCCAGACACAGACCCAGTGGTTGAAAGTTACGTCATGAATACTAGTTGACAAAAATCTCTTTGTTATAAACCTTGGTGGCCAAGAAGCCCTGGAAAGCTAGAAAATTGCTTTTATTAACAAAAGTGAGGGCATGGGAGAACTCAAATGGCAGCAATTTTGCTTGCAGTTGCTATGTTTACAATATTACATATGTGAACTACACCCAAGAATTCTAGTGAGCTACTGTGCAGTGCCCGAAGTCTCTATTTCTGTAATACAGCATAATCTCATTGATACGATTCCGCTTCGTACGATTTCATGGCACCAACATTCACGATTGAGAACACAAAAAATGACCCAATATAAGTATGTTTCTTTTTTATCGGTTTATATGTTACCGGAAAGCATGGTCTTTCAGCATCAAAATTCACTACATCGCAAAACTGCGATCATATGATCTGTTTTCTCGACACTAGATCCCATGTGAACAAGAAAAGGCGCGAGGTATGCGCAGTTGAGAGCAGTAGACACCCAGCATAGCAGCCTCCCCACAGTGCTTGCCCACCCGTGTCATGTGAAAATGCCAGCACACGCTCAGTTCCCTCTTCCAGTACTAGCAAATCTTCTCACCACCAACCCTATCTTGTTTCAAAGCCTGTATGGCATAGTGTTAGAAGCCTACTGCACACTTTAAATAGGCAATAACCCAAACACACCACTGTTCCCTGCTGCAGGCGATGCAAAGTGAGCGTCATGTTTTGCTCTGATGGCATCATATTTCAGTGTCTCCCACCAGCTCGATTTCATTTCAGTTTCCCATCGGCAGATGTGGGTCTTACACCAAACATTTTTTAAATCTTTTTTTTAAAGCATTCTTTAAAACATTTCTTCAAGGTATGGCACTAAAAACTTGTAGATATATGTAATTCATGTGCTTATTTCGAATGTAAGGTCCATTTTTATTTATGTGCTTCAATTCTAATTTCATGCAAGCTTCCTTTAATTATTTTCTGCAAAGATTTGCAAAATACATGTTCTTCAGATTTCACTAAATAGGGTATGAATGGCTTCTGTATGATTTAAGGAATGCCGTAAGACTAACTTTGTTGCCCTGCCTTACCTAGAATACGAGTTGTAAGCTTTTGAAGTTGAAACTCAATAGAGCGTTCTTCTGGTGCTTAACTTCAAAATAAAACAGCACACAAGCAACAACGAGGACCAAAAAAAGATGACGCCACCAGCACCATGGTGTCATCTTTCTTTGGTCCCCATTGTTGCTTTTGTGCTGTTTTATTTTCATAATGTTCGACCAACAAGCCCAGGTTTCCAGTAATCTTAACTTCAAAGTCTCACAACACTGAAGGCATTCAAATGAGATTCCAGACAAATATTTTATCCGTGCATGAAGGCAACAGCAGCGTAGCATACAACAAATCCTGTTCAAACACTGACCATCATGCTACCATCCGAATTCTGCATGCATGAACTAGAAGCATGAAAGGAGGTAGATAATGGGGCAATTATTGCATACCCCTGTCACAACTATTTGTTGATTAATTATTGCAGCTGGCAATTAACTAACACAAAAGTAACTGTTTAAGCTATTTACACATTCCTGAGAAGCTATTTTTGTTTCACAGTGAACATAGATAACATCCTCATGCTGCCTTAATGACAATCCTGCATTGGCAATACATAAATCCAGCGAATGACTGGGTTTAAGGTTCAATGATGTGAGTTTCAATGCTGCTGTGCCACCTTGAGTATCACAGCAGCGGGGGTACTCAGCGGCACTTCAATACAAGCAGTGCACCCCTAGCACCCCAACAAATCTGGGCGAGCCCGCACACAGAATGTGCAATTCATAGCACATGCACAATGACTAAGAAAATTTGGTAATTTACAAAACAGTTAACAATGTTGAACTAGTGCGGTAGACAGTACTGGTTAGAACTAAGCGGATGCTTTTGGTGCTCTGCCTATATTTACTTGCCAGTGGCTGCTGTTAAATTTTGCAAGCTGTTATAGAGGAGGTGCCACAGGCAAACTGACTAATCAGATACCTTCAGAAAAGGCTGTCACATGGAGAAAAAATTACGCACAAGTTACTGCCCACGAAATTGACAAAAAATCATAGGAAAACAGTTGTAGCATACACTGAAGGCAGGGTCAGCCACTTTTTCATGGAAATCCAACATGGGCTTGGAAATGTCCACTTGTTCAGCCCACTCAAGACACACATTACGGTCATTCGTAACATTGCTGATGTTCAGAACGTTGGCCACAGGCTCCTAAGACATCATAAAAAACAAAGAATGCATCAAAGCAAAAGACAATCATAACAAAAGAAAAGTATGTAAGCCACCACACCATTTACTTAATAGATATAACAAAATAAATAAAAATTACAATTTTTTTTATATGTGTGTATGCTTGTAACTAGGGGTGTGTGAATATCAAAATTTTCAAATACGAATCAAATAAGGATACTTAGTTTCGAATATCTAAATGAATATCGACTGCACATGCACATGCATTTATCAAGTTCAATTAATTTGTTATGTTGGAACACTGAAATTGCATTGTCAATGTTAAAAAACTAGACTAGTAAGCCGCTATACTAAAACATTGTGTATTTGGCTCATGCTAGCTTGGAAAATTTAGTAATTCCCACTAGCTGTCCTGGCCAGCCCATGACTTATTACACAGCATCAAATGCCCATAAACTCGGAGGAAATTGACTCGGAGGAATTTAACGCTGTGCCAGTCGTAACTTATCGCACTTACTGTCAAGCAATAAGCTCAGAATTGAGAGTGGCGTTGCAAAAAAAAAAAAAAAGTGCACCCTCGCTGTCCGCAAAACCGTGCCCCTTGCTAATGAGAGGCGGGCTTTCCTGCAATGTTTGGACGTTTAGTGGCTAAGCGTGCTTCACAAGTGAAATTTGGCAAGTGGCACGAAATCGGCACAAGATCGCTCCAGTATTCTTGGATTATATAGAAACAAATGCTAAGAATCGTGTTTGCTCTCGCACAACCAGCAATAAATTCGATTTGATTCGAATACTCGAATCTGTGTGAAGTTAGTCTGTGAATTTTTAAACAGTTAATCGGTGATTATCACGTAATTCCTAATGTCTGACCACAACTACTGATTTTGCTTTACAAAAGGGAAAGAGGTTGTGCGCGAGAAAATGTAAGAAGTATGCAAGAGCTAGAGATCGAAGTACTTAGACTGAGTAACTGACGTGAAGTAAAAACAGCAGTTGAGGCCCTAGCATTTAGGCCTGCATGGTTCCCTTCTCACTGTCAGTTCTTCCTTGTGTTGTGCTAGTACAATGCCAGCCAACCAGAATCGACTAGCCCAGCTCGCTATCCTTACTAAACATCTTAATGATGACGGTTTACTAATCCAAAAGAAAGCAGATGCCTTGTTGCAAGGAGGCCCTACATCACCCTTAGGATCCCTAACAATTTTGTGTTGAAATGCGATGACATAGCAATTTTCACATCTGCCAGCTGCAGTGATAACAAAATCAGGGGGATCCAAATGTCCTGACAGACTGTCCATGCATGCAGCTCCTAATAAGTGCACCAGACAATGTGATGTGGTATCTCTCGTCAGAGGGTACCCTGCATGAAAGGTCCTGTAGTCATCCTAGCTCAGTAAATGGAGCTGCAGAATTGACAATGGAATCACCACTATGGCACTCAAAGGCCCATCATAGCCACTGCCCCATTCATGGGCAAGCAACGACGTACCAATGGAAGGTTCTCCAACAGTCCAGCATCATCCAGGGTCTGGCTTAGCAGGCTGTCACTTATTTGCTGTATGAAGAAAGAACATTAATGCATCATTTCCGATAGTTCAAAACTCAATTAGAGTGGTTACAATATTACACAAAAGACATGCACAACACTTTACAAAGAAAACACTGTTGGCATAGGTTTGCACATGGGTGTCCCAAAATGGGGACTTAACTTCCTGGAAGTACAAACCCCATTAGTGTCTTAGGGCACTTTCACCAGCTCAAGTTAGCTCCTAGCTAGCTAAAGTGTTGCCAAACATTTCAAATACAGCCTTTCAAGAGCATTTTACCAAAAATGAAGGAATAGCCCACTCCCACTCATTGCTCAGCGTCCTTAACTTCGTCAATGCATTGTTCCAAATAGCTTTCATTTCATAGTCATACAAGTTCTACAGGAGACAATGGCCTACGAGGAAAATCTATGCCTCCTCCAGCAAGCTTGGGAGGGGGTGGTGGTATTGCCCCCCCATTGCAACACCACTGCTACATTTGGTTAACTGGGTTTTTGGGGATCAGATCAGAAGGAGTATGTGCTGATGCTTAAGCACCCTTCTACAAGAATTATCGAAGCACAGTTCTTCAAGACATCACATTGCTCAGTAATTATCGCGAGCTTTAGTGCCGAAATGCCCATTCCCTCGACATAAAATTGCTTTTCTATTTCTTACGCAAAAGAATGTTACGTGCAACACCAGCAGAAAACGATTTACAAGGTATATTTACAATGCTAGTGTTAGGGCAACCAAGATGTAATCAACTAGCAACTGGAATGAGCTTGTCTTCCTTAGCTTCACTGCAGCCATGCTGAGGCATACTCCATCTGGTGCTGTTCTGTATCACGACTCTCAAAGATAGAAGCACCATCCTGGTACATCTTCTATGCATCATTGGTCAAACGAGTGTGGTAAGGCTTGGACCTGGCCACATCAACAATGTCACTTGATGCTGACAATGGAGCAGAGGGACTAGCAGGGACAATGTTATATGCAACATAAATCACTTGTAAGAAACACCCATGTAATGGAAGGAGGACCAAGGGACCACCAGAGAACCCAAGAAAAAGTGTGCGTCTTGGAGTCAGCAATCATAAATATGCCTCCGATTCTCTTAGTAATTGGTCGCCAACACAAATACCTTGGTCTTTAGAATGTGCTGAACATGTGATTAGTACATGACCGGGGTTGTTGGAGAAGTATGGGAGAGGCCTTTGCCCTGCAGTGGGCGTAACCAGGCTGATGATGATGATGATGATGATGATGATGATGATGATGATGATGATGATGATGATGATGATGAACATGTGATACAAAAATAGAAACTTCAACCTGTACTCATGCCTCTGAAATAGCAATTAAGCGGATATGTTCCTCGAAACAAGTTCTCTTTTTATTATTTGTGCTAGAGGCACGCAAATTCAGCCAATTACGCAGTTTCCTATGCAGATTTCAAATACAACATAGTTTTCATGTAACTGCTATATTTCTTGAGTTATGTCACACAAAATGGCAAATTATAATCACCTTTGCAGCAACTTTTCTTCTGTACTAAATTTTTCATAAAAATCATCACTCTGTAGCTTATTTAGCTCTTTGTAGACTGAAAAGTGCCGATATCTAGCCAAATAATGTCTACAATTACTGGAACTCTGCAAAAAAATTAGGACATTTTGACTAATTCATATTAAGGTTCGTTACAGCACAACACAAGCCAAGGACAAAAGAAGGTATAAAACGTGTGCATGACAATGATGAAGAAGCCTTCATCAATAGTAGCGGTATCTCAGTAGAGGCCTTTCTTGAACTTCTTTCCTTTTACTTGAGATCTACCTTTGCTTCATGGAAAGGGGGTCTGTACATACAAAAATCGGGGGTATGCATTGGCTCGTGCGTAGCTCCTATCATTAGTGACATTTTTCTAGGTTATATTGTTACGCGAAGGACGAGTCAGTAAGACGAGCAACTATTTACAGGTTATATTTACAACAGCGGTTGCAGCACTGACCAGTTAGATTCACAGCACGAGCCCAGTTCGTTCTTCCTCCTCTTTTCTCGAGTGATGGCGCCCACACGCCTCGTTCAGACAATCAAATACCACACGCGTGTAGCATAATCCTCCGGCGGCAGAAGCGATGTCCAGGACCGTCTAAATGTCATCACTGGGAGGGTGATACTGCTTCAGTCGTGTAATGTGCACGATATCACTGGACTGGGAAGCAGATGGAGCGTCAGGAGCAATCTCGTAGGTTACGGGAGTCACAGCATGAAGCACTAGGTATGGGCCTGTGTAACGAGACAGCAGTTTTCCTGACAGACCGACCTGATGCGATGGAGACCATAGAAGCACCAAAGAACCAGGCAGGAAGTGCACGTCTCGGTGTCGCTGGTCATACAAACACCTTTGATGCTCTTGGGATCTCAGAAGGTGGTCACGGACAATTTCTCTTGCGTGGGCACAGCGGGCAATGGCGTCAAGTGCATATTCACTGGTTGGTGCCGCGTGAACAGGGAGGGTTGTGCCGAGGGCAGTGCTGGTTCTCGGCCAAATAGAAGAAAAAATGTGGAATAACCGGCTGTGTCGTGGCATGAGGAATTATAAGCAAATGTGACAAACGGTAGAGCGAGGTCCCAGTCAGTGTGGTCTGAAGACACATATTTCGTGAGCATGTCTGTGAGAGTGCGATTGAGACGCTCCAAGAGGCCATTTGTTTGTGGATGATATGACGTGGATAGCTTGTGCCCTGTGGCACAGGACTGCAGGATGTCTGCAATAACTTTTGATAGGAATGTCCGGCCACGGTCTGTGAGAAGTCGCGGAGCTCCATGTAATAAAATCACATCGCGTAGAAGAAAATCGGCGGCATCTTTGGCACAGCTTGTAGGAAGGGCTCGGGTGATGGCGTAGCGCGTGACGTAATCCGTGGCCACAGCAATCCACCTGTTCCCAGAGGTAGAAAGAGGAAAAGGGCCAAGTAAGTCCAAACCAACCCAAAATAATAGTTCCGTGGGAATGTCAAGTCGTTGAAGGTACCCAGCAGGGAGCGTCGATGGTGTCTTGCGTCGCTGGCATTTCTCACATGCAGCTACGTATCTTCTAACGGAGCGAGCATGCCCTGGCCAAAAGCGTCGGCGGATCTGGTCGTAGGTACGTGACACACTCAGGTGACCGGCAGTGGGGAAGTCATGAAATTCGTGGAGAACAGCCGAGCAAAGGTGTTAAGGAATCACAAGGAGTAATGCAGGGCCGTCGGGGTGAACGTTGTGGCGGTAGAGTACGCCATCTTGAAGTGTGAATAAGCGAAGGGAACTGTCGGCAAGTGACGATTCCAGGCGGTCAATGATGATACGCAAGGACGGGACCCGGCGCTGCTCGTCGGCGACATGGAGCAGTGGAAAAACAGAACACAGGCGTCAGTGTCAGTATCAGACGTAGAGGTCGCGGCTTCGACTGGGTAGCGAGAGAGGCACTCTGCCTCCTGGTGTTGGCGTCCCGACTTGTAAGTCACTGTGTAGGGATATTCTTGTAGTCGGAGGGCCCAACGACCAAGCCGGCCAGTAGGATCCTCGAGCGATGAAAGCCAACAGAGCGCATGATGGTCTGTGATTACTAAGAAGGGCTGGTCATATACATATGGGCGGACATTTGAAACAGCCCAGATGAGAGCAAGACATTCACGCTCGGTAATCGAATAGTTAAGCTCTGCAGGTGTCAGGAGCCAGCTAGCGTAGGCAATAACGCGGTCATGTCCATGTTGGCGTCGCGATAAGATGGCGTTGATCCCATAACCACTAGCATCGGTTCGGACGGGTCAAAGTGGGCCAAGACCGGTGCATTGGTGAGAATCATGATGAGGCGTGGAAATTCGGCAGCCTGAGGGGAACCCCACGTAAAAGGCACGTCTTTCTTCAGAAGTTCAGTGAATGGTCGAACGATTGCTGCGAAATCTTTCACGAACCGTCGGAAATAAGAATAGAGCCCCACAAAACTCTGTATGTCTTTGACAGACTGAGGTACAGGAAAAGCCATTACTGCTCGAACCTTCTCCGGGTCGGGTTGTACTCCGGAAGCATCGACGAGATGGCCTAGCACTGTAATCTGTCGGCACCCGAAGTGGTACTTGGATGAGTTTAATTGGAGCCCAGCCTTGCAGAAGACGTCAAGGATAGCTGCGACACACTCAAGGTGCGTCTCAAATGTAGGAGAAAACACAAGGACCTCGTCAAGGTAACAAAGGCTAGTTGACCATTTGAAACCTTGGAGCAGAGAGTCGATCATCCGTTTGAACGTGGCGGGGGCATTGCATAAACTGAACGGCATTACCCTGAATTGGTAGAGGCCATCTAGAGTGACGAAAGCGGTCTTTTCTTAGTCTTGCTCATTGACGGAAATCTGCGAATAACCAGATCGAAGGTCGATGGACGAAAAGTATTTGGCACTGTGAAGACAATCAAGAGCGTCGTCGATTCGTGGTAAAGGGTAAAAGTCCTTTTTAGTAATTCAGTTTAGGTGGCAGTAATCAATGTAGAAACACCACGTGCCATCTTTCTTTTTGACGAGCACGTCCGGCGACGCCCAAGGACTCGACAAGGGCTCAACAATGCCTCTGGCGAGCATCTTGTTTACTTCCTGTAGAATAACTTGCCGCTCTGCCGTGGAAACGCGAATATGGTCGGCGGTGAATGGGAACAGCATCACCAGTGTTTATCCGATGCTTAACAAGGGACGTCTGACAAAGTGCTTGATTGTCAGTGTCAAATATGTTGCGGTAGGAAAGCAAAAGGCGATATAGGGTGGCTGCTTGGTCAGGTGTGAGGTCCGGAGCAACCATGGGACGTAATGGGCCGTCGAGGTTCAAGGCATCCTGCGGGTAATAAGGAGGATCTGGAGACGCGTCACCTACAGAAGCAGTGATGTGGTCACCTGTCACTGACCGGAGCGTGGCCGCCGCTATGCCTTCAGGTAACACTTGCTTCGTCAAGCCAAAATTGATAGCGGGGAGACACATCCGATTAGCAGCAAGGGTTACGACGGAGTGTGGTAAAGCGATGTCGTGCGCCAGGAGGACATCATGAATAGGTGCGACGACATAGTCGCCATCAGGCACGGTTGGCGTTGAGGCCAATTCGATGAAGGTTAGGGCTTTTGGAGGTAAGTGAACAAACACTGTAGTGCAGAAAGTGTTCGGTTGTTCGGGGCGAACGTCTGAAAGAAGAGGAAGCTCACGGCATACCGGTGGAACAGTCGATGAAGCCAGAATGCGTCGTCAGAAAGTCGAGCCTGAAGATTAGGTCATGAGGGCAACTGGTCAGCACGGTGAACAGGACTGGAACCTGGCAGCCAGCAATTCCTATGCGAGTAGTGCACATACCCCTGACAGCAACAGTGGCGCCATTGGCGACGCGTATGGCTCGAGTGATGGCAGGCGTAAGAACTTTTTTGAGGTGGCGACATAGGTTAGCGTTCATTATGGACACTTGGGCTCCAGTATCAATTAATGCCATCAACGGAACACCATCTAGGTCTACTTCAATTGGGTTCGTGTTGGTGAGGAGCGTCAATGGAGGATTTAGAAAGGATGAAAGTGATGCAGCGCTACCTCCAAGAGCTGCATGGCCTAGTTTTCCGTCCGTCGGTTTGGCGAGGAAAAGCGGCGAGGTTGGGGTGACGGGGAGCGATGGCGTTGAGGCGCCAGTAATCGCACAGAGGAGCGGCTGTCAGGGGCATCAGAAATAGGGTACAGACGGCGAGGTGAATAACGGTGAGCGTCGCCGTATGAGTGAGGAGCAGGGAATGAGATCCAGTACGGCGGCATTGTGGTGGTGCCGCAGTGGCAGGATACATGACCAACGCGGTGGCAGCGGAAGCAGATCAGTTTGTCATCTAGGGTTCGCCGTTCAGCAGGATTGCGTGGTCTGGGAGTGAAATACTGGTCATTATAGGTTGTGGACATGGGAATGGGTGCCGAATCAGGTCGGGAGACAGAGGAGGCGGTAGGGATGCCAAGGTTTGCAATTTCTTGCCACACAACTGCTTGAATAACAGAAATAGTGGGGGCCGCTTGGTCAAAGGTATTGTCAGGGGGTCGTGGATGAAGGGGGGCCAGACTCGCCGCTTCATCTCACGGCGAACGATACGTGTGACGTTCTCTTGAAATGAACGAGAAGGGGGTTAACCGAGGGTCCCGATTTTTATTAGTCATATCATAAGAGGCCAACAAACACTGACACCAAAGACAACATAGGGGAAATTACTTGTGCTTAATAAATGAAATAAATAAACGATAAATTAATGAAAATTAAAGTGGATGAAAAAACCACTTGCCGAAGGTGGGAACCGAACCCACAATCTTCGCATTTCACGTGCGATGCTCTTGAAATGGTAGTGTGGCGGTAAAAGCAGAGCAAAAGGACGTGGCAGGGGTGTTTGGGAGCCGGGAAAACTGTGGGACGACGCGGTGGCTTTTGACGACGGCGTCGATGGTAGAAATGTCGTTATAGACGAGCGCATTGAAGGTGTCGTCCGCGATGCCTTTTAGGATATGGCCCATCTTGTCAACCTCAGTCATGTGCTCGTCGACTGTCCGGCAAAGCGCGAGCACTTCCTGTATGTAGGAGACATCCAATTCAGTCAACGACTGGACACAGGTGGCAAGCTCTTTTCGTGCAGCTTGTTGGCGACCTGACTGGTTGCCAAATAGGTCGCGAAGCTGCTCCTTGAAAATTTCCCAGCTGGAGAGCTCAATTTCATGGGTGCAAAACCAGACATGCGGTGTCCCGTCCAGATAAAATATTACATTGGCAAGCATGATGGTAGGGTCCCAGTGGTGGCTTTGGCTAACACGCTCATACACGCTGAGCCAGTTGTCCACGTCAACGTCATTTTGGGCGAAGAATGTCCCAGGATCACGGAGACTAGGAACCGTAATGTACGTTGTGGTTGGCGCCACAGGTGTAGGTGGCGACAGGGTGGGTCCATCGGAAGCCATGGCTGAGAAGACGATGGTGCGGCCGCTTCGGAGCTCCGGGGCGAGGACAGGAAACGTTCCACCTCCACAACAACGTTACACAAAGGACGAGTCACTAACACGAGCAACTATTTGCTGGTTATATTTACAACAGTGGTTGCAGCGCTGACCGGTTAGATTCACAGCGCGAGCCCAGTTCATTCTTCCTCCTCTTTTCTCGAGTGATGGCGCACACGCACCTCGTTCAAACAATCAAATATCACACGCGTGTAGCAATATTGATAGGCAACTACAGGCCACCTTGCTAAGCTTTCCAATAGTGTTTTTCGCTATGTTGATGATTTCGTTATATTTTTTACCAGTGACATTCATGCCGAGGGTGTTGATGAAATTTTAACATTATTCAGGCAGTGCGGCATGGGCTTTGATTTTACTATCGAAGTCCCTAAGGACCATCAACTGCAGTTTCTAGACCTGAGGTTAATCTTTGGTAAAAATCATGTGTGCTGGAAATATGATCCCAGGTCGGTTAAGCCCTTTTTGAACTATAAATCCGGTCATTCTAAAGTAGTGAAGCGGGCTATAGTGACGACTCTCCTAAATGCTGCATTAAAGAAGTCGTGTTTTCATATGTCGAAGGCTGCTTTTTCTGATCAGGTAAATCGTTTACTGGACGCTGGTTACTCTGAAGCAATTATTTCATCTGTGAGTGAAAGTATGGTTCACGGCGTCAAGAGCATAAATGACCAAGGTATTAAAACTAAATTAGAAGAAAAAAGAAAAAAACGCAGTAGTACTATACGTACACAACTTAGCGCATGGGCTTAAGAACGTTGGTTCAAGGTACAGCATTGATGCTCGTTTTTCTGCGATACATAAGATAGGTCGCATATGCCCGGTAATTGATAATTTGCTGAAGGATAAGCAAGTGCAGAAAAAATACACTGTCAAAGATGTGAACAGGTACATCACTTGTGCTAAGCAGGTTGTGTATGGCATTCCATTATATTGTGCCAGAGAGTACATGCAGAGTCCTTCCATGTTTTTCTGGTCACGAAACTCCGCCGTCACGCTATGGGAGAGGTTCATATGCTGCCCAAAGGTGCCGCGATGCGGCGCCACTGTGCCACAGAGGGCATCGTTCGCGTACCGAAACGCGCGCGCAGTGCGAGGCAAGCTGAGTGATCGGGTGCGTTATGTGCATGTGCTGCGCTATTTTTCGAGTGCTGGGCTGTTTGGTTGAAGTGGCGGGGTGGGACAACGATGCCGAACACGTGTTGCGTGCCTGGGTGCCGTTCCGGCTACAAGGACACGACCGAAAAGGTGTCGTTGTTCTGTTTACCTAATAACAAGGAGCAGCGCGAGAAATGGAAGCGGGCCATACCGCGGCAGGAAAGTGGCGGCTTTAATTTCGAATCGAAGTATACACGTGTGTGCGCGAAACACTTTGACGCCTCGGACATCGTCACTGCGTACAATTTCAACATCAACGGCGACGACGTGTCCCTGGAGCGTGAGAAGCCGACGCTGAAGACTAACGCCGTTTCAAAGATGCTTTTAACAAACTTCTTGCATTGTGAATGGTGGACCATTTATGACCGGACGCCTCTGTACTATCTGTATTTCGCTCCGCTTGTTTTACATGACAAATAAATGATCGTGCTTGTATTTTGTTTTTGCACCAACACGTTTTATTTCTTTTCTTAATCGAATTATAAAGTTCTTTTTTCATTTTTCGACCATGATAAGAATATCAGGACCGGTGATTGCAACATTTTAACACATTGTAAATAGTTGCGAATTAAGAACCAAAATACCTAGTCTCGTCGTTTCTGCGTCGAAACCACGAGCAGCGTGAATAAGTGCTGGGCTTACCAACGCTTCTAAACGACTGCTTGCTAAGGCAATTGCCTAATTACAGCTAGTTTCAACTGAACCTAACACTTCAGGCTCGCCTTAATCCGTTGTTAAAAGCCGCACCGAAGACATTTAGTAGCGAAGTTCGTCTTGCATTATCTTATTCAGAAATGGCATCGCTTTGCAAGAAATCTTAAGCGCATGGAGCAGCTCAGTTCGCTTTTCTTTGTCATGAAGTATTCTAAGGTAGCAGCCCTTTGCAATAGCAATTTCATTCTTTTGATCTCGTTATAAGATACTGCCCACGGAGTCCTTCTCTGCCACAGTTTAACAGAAACTGAACAGCTGTGCTCGGCGAACAATCTGGCGCTATGCGCAACGGAGAATATGCGCGGTGTTTAATTTAAGGCAAATATTAAAAAGCAGAGCCCACCGAAGCGTTGAGGCGAACGGCGATGATGAAGAAATCTGGACCGAGACCGCCCGGCCGTGTACAGCGGACGCACTTCGACGGGGGCGAAATGCAAAACACCCATTTATTTAAATTTAGGCGCATTTTAAAGGATCCCAGGTGATCAAAACTAATCCTGAGTCGCCCACTACGGCGTGCCTCATAATCGTATAGCGGTTCTGGCTCTTAAAATTCCAGATCTTTCTTTTTTTTCGGTCTGAGACCGCCGCAAGCTCCATGTTATGAGTGGCTTTTTTTTTTCGTCCCGTGCGCTCATATCATCGCAGAAGACACGCTAAGGCAGTAATTTAATTATATTCAATGTTAAAAATAGTTACGTGAAACTAAAGCGATGGTTGAGGAAGTTGAGAAAGCTAGAATACCGAGGCTGCCCCACACACAACCACAGCGGCAGCGGCGTTCGCATGCCCTCTCATGCACGGTTGCGCCTCTAGCGGCGGGCGCTGGCGCTATATGAAACTGAGGCGGCAGTTTCGTGACCAGAAAAAACATGGAAGGACTCTGGTACATGGGACAAACGAAGTGATGTGTGAATGTTCGACTTAGGGAGCATGAGCTATCTCTTCAAGAGGTTGTGCCACTTCATCTCCGGGAGCATTGCAAGTCGTGCGGTTGTCACCCCGAATTTAAGATAACTAGTGTCATTTTTAAACACGCGAGCCAACTGACAAGGGAAATTGCCAAGTCTTACAGTATAAAGATTAGGGACAAAGCATGTATCAGCGAACCGTCTATCACTCTTCATAACAAGGAACTGCGTTACCTATGTCAATTTTGATTACGCGTCAGTTTGTCACAGTTGCCTCAATGCATCTCTGTGTCTCGTGCATGTCATGGTTATCAACTGGCACCTATATATATGTTAGAGCTATCTTCAATAAAATATCAGTTGAGAGTCAGCGGCGTGTCGTCGTTTTATACCTTCTTTTGTCCTTGTCTTGTGTTGCGCTGTAACGAACCTTAAATATATGCCCACTGTTATACAGTGCCTTTTCTTTCTGGACACTGTCACCACAGAAATAATTTTCTCTCACGCACACAAGCGGACCATGACCCTGGTATGTCTGCACTACTTGGTGCAATGGCTGAATAGCTACAGTCCTTCTCCAATCCATGATTCTGAAATACACCAACAGGAAGCTTTCAATGGTGCCCTCACAGGCGGCACAGTAAGTGCATATGGTACAGAGCAGTTCTTGCCTAACGTCTTCCATATTCAGCAACAATTAAACTGGGAGACTGTTTTCCTAATATGGAAGTTCACTTCTTTGTGTTGCAAATCCGTCCAACTAATAGCGGCACTAATCGTAGTTCAAATGAAAATTAAGTACTAGCGGTACACACTGGAGCTTATCTCTTGCATATGGTTTCATCACAAGGGCAACATCTATGTCACATTTTCCATGTCATAAGCATGTAAACTATGCTCATACGCATTGATTACGAAACTGACTACATGACCATTAGTCATATCATAAGAAGCCAACAAATACTGACACCAAGGACAACATAGGGGGAATTACTTGTGCTTAATAAATGAAATAAAGAAACAATAAATTAATAGAAATGAAAGTGGATGAAAAAACAACAGCAGATGGAGAACGATCCCACAACTTTTGCATAGGGCATAGGGCAACACTCCCAGGGTTCTCCTAGGAAACATAAATACCCAAGAAAGTGGATGGGGAAATGGCGCCGCGGTAGCTCAATTGGTAGAGCATCGCATGCGAAATGCAAAGGTTGTGGGATCGTTCCCCACCTGCGGCAAGTTGTTTTTTCGTCCACTTTCGTTTCCATTAATTTATCTAGAGCCCGTCCATCCACGCGCCACCGCCGCTTTCTTAAGTAGCGACAACCTTTGTTGTTCGCCGCTTTTCCCCTCACATCAAATCCAGTTCCAGCGTTTCCGCTTCCTGGGGTTGTGCTGCGGGAATTCCTGCTTTGACTGCTGTTAGACGATGAGACGCCCGCACGTGCTTAGCAGAGCTGTTGGCAGCCACCATGAGAAGAATGCAAAGGGGACAAGCTGTTGTATTCCGCTGATGTAGTAGTTCGCGGTCGCTGTTTTCCAAATGCACGAAAAACGGCAGTGGTCTCCAAGCACCCAGGCACTACATTCCACTGTACGTTGTCTCTCGAGGCACAACCTGTTGCAGGTTGACGTGAAGCATTGAACACGACCAGATCGCTGATTACAATAGGCGGTGGTTCTTGGATGAAATCGCATTCACAGCTGGTGCAATTAAAGCCTCTCCATCGACGCGAAAGTAAACAACGCTAAAAAACATAACGTCACTTCCACTCAGAACAGGAAGCTGCAGCTACGTAAGTTCCGCTTGACGCCGGAAGCCGAGGGGGTGAGTGGGAGAGGAGCATGGAGGAGGAAGGTAGGTTGGCGGTACTTAACCTGGTCGGCGGTGGCGCGTGGATGGAGGGGCTTTAAATTTATCGTTTCTTTATTTTATTTATTAGGCACAAGTAATTCCCCCTATGTTGTCCTTTGTGTCAGTGTTTGTTGACTTTTTATGGTATGACTAATAAAAGATTGGGCCCTCGGTTAACCGCCTTTCGTCTTGTTCATTACATGACCATTAGCTTGACAAACTGCCTTGTGGGATAGCTAGCTCTGCAATTATGAAAAAGGTCCATTGGCATACAGACAATATAGCAATGGCACATATTTAGAGCAAGACGTGTGTTAGGCTTCTATCACTGTAAAAATGTTAGAATGAATGTTCATCTGGGCGTAAAATAATTCAGTTTTGCGCACTTCTGTTTAGCACTTAACCTCAGTTATGGGGGTTATTCCTCTGTCTTGCTCTCTCTCTCTAGTCATTGTTTTTCCTCATGATCAGGGGTTGCACACTAAAATGCGCCAATTATCAGGCAAAAAATAAATGAATAAATAAACATTTGCTGGCTGATTGCTAAATTAAAAAGTCGCAGTTTCATTCGAAAGGCGATTTATTTCTTGCGCGTTCAAGGAATTCTGGCACCATAGTGCAGTTGCGGGGACGGCAGCTACCTAATAGAGAAATAAAATAAGCGAGACGTCAAAAGTTTATGTCAGTACTCGCATAAAGTTGCTCATGCTCGTTGTCTGCATTTCCTTGTAAATAATGAATATACATCATCGAAGGCTTCCTTGACCATGCATTGTGTGTTCATTTTTTAAAAAATGAAAGAAGGCGTCTAGTTTCAAAAGGAAACGTAATATCATTTCACAAAAGTGAGCAGTCG
This sequence comes from Dermacentor variabilis, assembly GCF_050947875.1. Taxonomy (NCBI): domain Eukaryota; kingdom Metazoa; phylum Arthropoda; class Arachnida; order Ixodida; family Ixodidae; genus Dermacentor; species Dermacentor variabilis. Next base: position 105,651,990 of record NC_134568.1, read on the forward strand.
CAATTATCACAACTTTACAAATACTTCCTGAATACATAAATGTATAGCTAAGAGACAGAGAAAAAAGTATAAATGAAAGGCAGGGAGGTTAAGCAGGACTGAGCACAGTCAACTACAATCTTTAGAGAAGCCATATACTAAGTAACGTAATGAAATCACTCAACAAATTTATAATATTCTAGCTAAGCGGCATAGCTATCGCAAGAATACGAATGATAAAATGTTCATTTATATGAGAATTATTTAAAGTTCTTGATCTAAAAAAGAAAAGTTGCAGTTTCACCCAAAAGGCAAGGCATCGATTGCGATAGCAAATTATAAACAGCTATACAAAGTAAGGATAGTAGTTTTATCGGCCGTATAAACTTGTAAACATTCACATACTAACTGATTTAACAAGCATTGTGCAGGCACGCACAAGCAAATATGAACACACCACACTTAATGAGCACGGACACTCGCTGTCAAAATGCTGGTGTGAGCAAATGAGGCAGCAGCAGCAGTGAGCAAAGTGACCTTCGTGCAGTCTATTGCTTCAACTCAAGAGCTGTGAGAACACAGCGCACACAATGGTATGAGCCGTCTGCAGATGACTTTCAAGATATAGCATACGTGACCATGCAAACTACGCACTTGTTGGCAGAGTCGAAGCCGCCCCCACTGCCTCCCGTGCTGCCTAACCGCTTTCCTCCATACATGGCGCGCAAGGTTGAGTCGCGATCGTCACTTCCCCTTGTGCCCGGTCGCGAAATGCGCAGTTGCTGCCAGAGCACAACACCGTCCCCCTTCCCTACCTACCATCCCCCCACAGTCTTTCGCGTGACAGAAGGCGGCGCATTTGCTCTCCGCTTTCTTTCTTCACACGCGCCAGATTGAGCCACGATCGTCAGCTTCCCTCGCATGCTTTCACTCACACATACAGCATACAATGCACAGCAACAGTGTTATTGCCTTTGGACTTTACACGGAACATCACGGCAACGACAACAGCAATGGAAAAAATGCGGCTGGAGTGTTCATATATAACTGCTATCGCAATAAGACAAGAATGCACAATTGAGAGCCTAGTCATTACGATGACAGATTTAGCCAAGTTCCTAACAATCTACGATCTACAGCATAACTGAAATAAAAGTACATATCCTTTTCATTCCTTCATTGTCTATTTGTTTGCACAACCCTCTAATTTCATGAAGCCTAGACATGTCACATAAGCACTGGGCTCACCGTTCTCAGTGCAGTCTGTTCTTAGACTGCTCAAAGTCACTGCCAGTAAGCAGCATGGCTCACATTCAGAAAACTGCTAACTACTATAAGACAATGCAATAATTCATTCAATTTTTCTTGCCAAAGACCATGTAAAATGACTAGTTTCAGATAACATGGATATACAGCAGCCAACGTGCAAAATTTCGTATTTGAAATATGAGTCGAAGGTCACGAAAAGCTCTCAAGAATAGACGATTTTGATACCAAAAGTGAGAAACACTGTCATTATCTCTTGCCAGAAATGACGCACAATCCAGAACATTGAGACCCAGAGCGGCTCCTCTGCATTATCTCCTGGATTAGGTAGCACATGCAGCATGTCGCAACAAGCTGGAAATCTCGGAGACAATGTGCTTGCGATTTGTGACATATCTGCTAAACACCAAGTGCATGTGTCGTCTGCTTAGTTGCTAGTTAAAGCCTGGTAAAAAGAAAATTAGATAACTAGCTTTGGCAGCTTTGTCAAGATTGCTTTAGTAATACATACTCATAACATAGTCTGCCAAAGCGAAACATTAAAGCAGCTGGCCTTTAAGTCTACTATTGCCCTGACATGCTTACAATAAACTTCCCCACAAAAACAAGTTCTGCTCTCAATTAAAATGCCACAACACTGTACCTATCATACGCAACGAATACATTAATAAGCAGTGTCACGTATATATAAACAGGAATAAAGGTGTGCATAAGATTAATGACCTTGACTTCTAAGCTGGATTCTTCCGAGACTTGTGGCTCTCCAGAAGACAGCACATCAGCCAAATTGAGCACATGGCGCACAGAGAACTTGTCTTCACTTGAAGGTTGCTCACTGCCAAAAGTCATGCCTTCTTCAAATCCAGGTGGAACTGTCAGCAAGTCTACCGCAATGAAAAGAATGAAGTCAACAAAACGTAGCTAATAAGGCCTGTTTTGTTCTTGACAGCCCTTCGTACTTAATACTCCCCAATACACCTTTGGCATACTAAATGCAAAAACACACTAAAAAATTCACACTTAACGTTTACTGCATCCAAGCATTCATTCCTAATAACTTCTTCAGGCACCAATTAAGTTCACTAAAATAGTAGTTTCACATTTCATGCATCTTCATAATTATCCAAAGTGTACAGGTGCGGTGCAGAAAGCATTCAGGGGCGCTATAACGTAAAGCTATTCCAAGCTTTTCTATTCCAATTCTGCAATCAGCACTCTGCGATTGGTCAAAAACTTTTTTGGACCACCCCCACTTCACCTGTCTCTCACGCAGCGTAACGAAAACTGCGATAGCTCCCAATCTGACATGACGTGACACACTGATTATGCATGATTGGACTGAACAAAAGAAAAATAGTTATTTCTGATTCGACCCCTTTTTGCCATTAGCCCTCGGCTATTGGTAAAAGTTTTTGGGCTGCACCCACTTCACCCACCTGTCACGCGATGTCAAAAAAGCGCGAGAACTCATTTCGTAAAAGTGACGTTCAAGCGTTAAAGATGCATTAATATGCCGAACAAAACTGAAGTTTCTTCTGAATAGCCGCAGGCTATTCAGAAGAAGGTGCGCCATTCCGAAAGGAATAAAAGGCGCCCATGCATTACAGGTGCCCCGTTCCGAAAGGAATAAAAGATGGCTACCGCTGATCGCTCAGGCACTGGCTACTTGCACCTGCCAGAGAGCTTGGGTTTATTATCGTACAATAAAACTTTTTGCATGGCAGTGTAACGTTTTCGAGCACTTTTGGCAAGTTTACGACCTCACTCTGCCAAGTCTTCTTTGCTGAAGATCCATTTTAGCAGCATTCTTAACTTTCCGTTGCATGCCGCTGCGATTTTCGACTAGCCACTGCAAGCTAAGTAAGGGAAAGCGGACCAATCGCAGACACCAGCCACACCCTCTTCATCTGGTTATTGATTTTCAGTGCACTGGCTCTGCCCCATCAAATTCCTCTCCACTTGAGCGTGTTCCTCGCCTCTAGTCAGCCAATTATATAAGACAAGCCGCTCAGTGTAGGCAATGATATTCGTTTTTAAAGCAAATTAAAGTGACTTCCTATAAACGAGGAGAGTGTTTGATTGGTCTGTTCAGACAACCCTGCGGGTCACCGTCCAATGCTTGCGTTGGCGGTTATGCAAATGTGACGTCAGTAGACTGGAATAAAAACATATTGGAATAGTTTTACGTTATAGGGCTCCAGAACTTTCATCAGATAGTTTTGTCAACTTTACAGAAAGTGGACATCACGTGAGAACCCTGTAATGAGAACCTCAGATATGAGAGCATCAACTATTTCATTTCTAGCAACTCACAAAGTACCTATTCAGCTACTTGAAAATTATGCCTAATGTAAAACAATGTCAAAAAGGATGAAAATGAACCCACCAGATAACAACATACTGACACACAAAGCAAGCCCCCAGCTGTCTAACTTCCAATTCGTTTTACTAATATACTTTACATATAATATTGAAACCTGCAGCACAGGTCCTATCAGAAGTGTTTCAAGATCTATGCAACGTGTTTTAAATTTCATTATTTTCATCTGTGCTCTTGCTTTTGATGCACTATTTTGGTGTGCACAATTGTGCAAATGGCAACTGAAGAGGATGAAAAGCAACTTTTTTTGTTTTCTTAAAAAACATATTCTCTGTATGCCTCAAAAATTTACTACCTTCGACTAAATTGGTCAAGAAAGAGCAGATCAGCTGTTTCAGTGTTTCAATGCAATGCTGCCCTTTTATTACAGCTAGGAAGGAAGCCTTTTTTTATTCCCACTAACAAAGGCAGCACATAAAGCACTAATGTGGTTAAAATAGTAGTGCAGTAAAAGCTTCTGAAGCTTCTCCAGCATTATTTACATGGACAAGGCAATACTATGCACTTCAGGACCATGTGGTACTTTATTTGCACCTAACATTCAGTTCAAGGATTCACAGATGACACAGCCATTGATCAGCCAATGATAAACCCATAAGCCCAGAGTCCTGTTTTCTATCATGTACTGCATCCAGTTCTGTCCCAACACAGTCAAACCTCATCATAACGAAGTCGCGTCCGACATGAAAATACCTTAGTTTTATCCAATATTCATTATCAGAATGTATTCCTTACATGCTGATAATGGTAAGAAATATGTTAGATTTACATTGTTATATCCAATAACTTATGTCCATGATCATTATATGGAAATTTGACTGTAACACTATGTCCCAAATGCAAGCTGTAGTTCACCTGTAGTGTATGCAAAAAATTACCAAAGATGAGTTCTACTTATCAAGCCTACAGTTTTTTTGCTTTAAAAAAAAGATCATGCGAGCCAACTCAAGTTCTTCTGCTTAGTCCACAGGAGGGGTAAACAATAAACAATAATCTTATTTAGTAATGTGGCAAATATCTCAGCCAGCCTGTAAAAATATTCAAAACTGGAAGCAACCATTATCAGTGGCACCTCTACTTCCTATGTTAGAGCCGACCTTTCAGATGGTAAATTCCACTTTCACAGAGACACAGGAGCTAATTCAGAAGTGCATGGTGTGGCCATGCAGGTGTTTCAGCAACTCCAAGCAGAAACTGCATAGAGAGGTGAGGGCCTGGTGTCAGGGCTGCCAAACAGTGCTCCTCGCACTACTTTGTGCTGGTACTCATAATGCCTTAATGACCTTGCCATTATGCTGCTGCACAAGAAGCAACAATACCTCAAACCAGCACAAGTATGTTAGGTCTGGCTGTAATGCTGTGCTGGCTGACCTTACAGTAGCATGATAGTGTACACTGCAAGTGAATGGTAGCCACTGGTCTGCATATATTAAGCAATGCTTTGAAGGAACTTGAGAAGGAAGGCAACACCCAAGCCCTACAGAAAGTGTTGTCAGCAGTTATAATTCAGCATAGAAGGGAACCTGGAAATAGGCATTGTATGCCTGAATGTGTGGAGCAAGAATTATTGAGAAAGCATAGCAATAAAGTCACGGCGTGGGGCACCGCACCGACGCACCTTCTGTCATGAGTCGGCTCGCCAAGAATGCAAAACATGCATGGCATGCTCTCCGAAGAGGCAATATATGAGACGATATCGTGATTTTTGTGCGTCACATCCATAGAACATGTAAATGCAGCTTTGCCGCAGCAATACAGATGATGCGTCGGGCATGTTGCCTCCTTGCCTGACAGTGGCGTTATAGGGCCGTCCACATGCGCTCTCACAGCCTAGCAGATACTTCTTCTCTTCAAATACTTCTTTCTCCATGCCTGAGCCACTGAATGTATTTACACATTCTAACAATTAGCAATTCTAGAGAAAGGAATTTGCAAGTGCTACTGAAAGCAATGCTCCTTCTGGTCCAGGTTTGAGCGAGTAACATCTGGACAGCAAGACACAGTGTATCAGAGGGCTCTGGATTAATATCCACCAAGTTGGCTTTCTTAACATACACCAAAATCGTGACACATTTTTTTCATCCCACCCCTATTTTCAGAGGGCTCTGGATTAATATCCACCAAGTTGGCTTTCTTAACATACACCAAAATCGTGACACATTTTTTTCATCCCACCCCTATTTTGATGCAGTCAATGCAGCTGAGAAGTGAACCTGTGACAACCCAGAGAAGCAGCTGTACACAACAGCTACCGAGCCACTACAGGTCCTCCGAGTCTCCTTCGTACAGGTTTAATAGCTTTAAAAGTATTAGTTTTCATAGCCCCACTTTTCTGTCTCTCTATCTGCTCACAAATTCAGTTCCTCTCAGTTGCCTAAGCAGATATAAGAATGGAAGCAATGACTAATTTGTAATGTACTGCATATTCTAATGTAAGGGCCACATTTGTTCTTTTTTTTTCAATTCGAGTCTGAATTTCTTGTGTGTCCCATGCATAAATAAAATGTATATAAGTGTGTCTGTGCATTGAAAAACAGTCAGAGTTGCAGCTTCATGCAGCAAACATGAGTCTTTATTTTTAGCTTCAGTCGCTATGTCACTCGTTGCTGCTGGCAGTGTCCTCACAGCTGAAGCATCTGGAGTCTGGTTCACAGGAAGTGAGCTCTTCAAAGATATGTTTGATTGCTGATTCAGGTCTAAACTTCGCATGCACGAAGTCCCGAGACTGCGTTGGCAGGGGAAGGAGGAAAGACCGCCTGATCAAGAGCACAAAATTTACGCAATTAAGAACTACGGGAGTTTTACAGATGATAGCAATAAGGCAAGTTTCACATGGTGTGAGAGTGAAAAAGGCAGTGAACGCACATAGCAGTAGGAGCCCATGCAGCAAGCAGTGCAGTCAATGAACACATGCACACACATGCAAAAGAACATTGTGACAGAGGTAAGGCAGTGCAAGTGCTTGTAAAGGCCGTCTTTAGGCGCACAGAAAAATCAACATGCACTCTGCTGCCACACGCCAGAACGTACTGGGTAAAGGTTTTCAGCTTCTCTTGTTGCACAGAGGGAAATCACAAAGACATAAGCCGCGAGGGGCACCTGGATAAGATTTACATGACAATGACACTTTAGGCCAACAAAATTTTCTTTGGCTGTTATCTGACATCGAATCATGTTATACTGACATCAAATCATGTTATACTGACAACACAAAGAGTTAGCACAGCACCATAACACATCCCAGACTATCACACAATCGTAGCAGAACAGCCATAGTGCATCTCAGCAATTGGTATGCTTTCAACATGTGAGAGGGGGAGGGGGCAATACAAGAATAACTTCAGAAATATTTGTTTGTGTGTATTTAGTCCCACAAAATAGGTGTGTCTCTTGAAAGGACACTAAAGATGACTTTATATTTCATTTGTTTGCTTGCTAAAATACAAACAGATTTCCTACACTATGTTTTGCAGGTTCCACAATCACTTAAGCGTATGTTCCTTTCAAGACATCGGATTTAAAAAATGCCATTCCCGATGATGTCCCTACAACTTCACAGGAACATATTTATATCAGCTAATCATGAGCAGGACGCTGGTAACACTTATTTCAGTAGGCTCTACAGCAGCCACGTGAGGACTTCACTTTTGAGTGGCTTCACTATAGTACTGGCTTAGCTAGCTTGCATTGCCCAATATGGACATAGGAAAGGAGATGCCTGCACCTAAAGTACTCCACATGTGGCTCTTTCTTTGAGCGAAGTCTCCTGAGTGCACAGAGGAGTGCAACCTCAGAGGGTGTCTAGACCAAACGAATACAGACTCCTGTGCGCATCTCTCCACACCAGGGCAAGTTACATGGTTTTCAAATTCACTTTGTTGTGCAAAGTTGAGACAGCATCTAGGGTGCAAAATGACAGAAAACTACAGGAAACCATACTGAAAGGAGCCCAGGCCAAGCTTTGCATGAAGTCCTTGATCAGCATGCTACTTGAGAGAATTGGTGCTGTCAGTTGCTTGTTCATGTATATTATGTATTGAAGCCTTACAGGTACAAATATGGCATAAGTGCACTTTCTTTGAAAATGGAATGAAGCATGACGACACTGAATTTCGGCACAGTCAACAAAAATATGCAGGTATTCAACAGCCACATGCATATTATTGATTCGTGGCTGACAGCAGTGTACACAATCACCAATGGTGAAGCCAGTTATCTTTTCTCCTTTTAAATTTTATGAATAAATTAGTGCTCAGGAACCTGGCCAAATGGTGCTTTACTGACCTGTACAATGTGGTCTACAACTCGCATAGAAAATTTGAATTCACTTTAGCGTTGCTTTAGACAAGAACATGTGGCACATCTCGTTTGGCCTCTAGCTTGTCAATTTTGCACACACACACTGAGAGCGACAGTGCGTCAATGTTTATAAATATGCATCATTTGTCAAGAAATCACATTTAGCCACCAATGTAAGATGCAGCAAACCAAAGCATACCCTGCACTTGTGGCTTGCAGCAATGAGATTGGAAAAGCCACAACACACTGCACATTGCTTCGATACTCAAGGCTGTTTTGCACATGAGGAGCACTGTGACAGAAGTAGTGCCGAAATGCATGTTTGGGACACTTAGCGAAATCACTGAAGCTCAGCTGAGGCAAAGCACTTGCAGTGATGAGCAACGCACAGAGGCAGCAGTGTTGATACAACTCCATGCCATACATGGCAAGTACTGATGGCAACAGGCAAGATACTGAATATCTTCCACAGTTATGGTAAAGGTAATGTCTAGCTGAAATATCAAACAAGTGTTGTCATTTGTTTTTACAATATGGAAATAATTGCCATCTCAGTTCCACCACAATAGATGCCCTCTTATGCAAATGACAAGTTGTGGAAAATTATTGCCTTCTTGAGCTTTCATGCAAGAGCAGGGAATGGTCTATGCTTTGTCATTTTATGTCGCCAAATCCGCTCCTGAAATGCTAAGAAAAAATTATGACTTGGGAAATGCATGAGTGTCGTTACATACGAAAGAATGACTGAGTTAAAAAAACAACTTCGTTAAACGCATGGGTTACTAATAAGGTAACCTTGCAATCTACATTGTAGCACAATTCACAAAACATGTCTACGGTCAGAAGCCTGCCAGACCATAATGTATTGATTAAAAATTTCATTTTGTAGTACTATGGACACACATTGTAGATGCTTTTCATTGCATTGATAAAAGCATCCCTACAGAAGCAGTTTGATAAAGTGCAAAAAAGTATATCTTTACAGTACCAAAGCCACAAGATTTAGCAACGTGCCTTTGATAAGATCTATCAGTAATTAAATATATTCCAGTGCATCTTCTGCAGTGTGATAAACAGTTTTACAACAACAAAGCCAGAAGATCAGTGAAGTACCTTTGGTAAGATCTATCACTTGTTCATTATCTTCTAGCGCAGCTTCTTCTGTAAACACCTAGAAAAAACAAAACAGAAACATGAACACATCTACTATTACCTGCTCCAGGAGCAAAACATGCCAGCATGTAGCTTATGTGGCGCAATTACCAATGGAAAGTTTATATGTGATAGATATTCAACTACAAATAAAACCTAAAGGCTATGTGATCATACAGCTACAGATCGCTTCTATGAAATTAAACAGCCTGACTAAAGCTTTTGCATGAAGGCAAAAAAAGTAACTGATTATAATTTATTTAATATTGATGTAGCTGGCCCATGTATGTGTTGTTAAAATGCTTAATAATAATATTATTTGGGGTTTTACGTGCCAAAACCACTTTCTGATTATGAGGCACGCCGTAGTGGAGGACTCCGGAAATTTTGACCACCTGGGGTTCTTTAACGTGCACCTAAATCTAAGCACACGGGTGTTTTCGCATTTCGCCCCCATCGAAATGCGGCCGCCGTGGCCGGGATTCGATCCCGCGACTTCGTGCTCAGCAGCCCAACACCATAGCCACTGAGCAACCACGGCGGGTGTTAAAATGCTTCAAATTTAAAGAAGGATGTCAAGGCAGTACTACATTCCATTTATTATTTAATTCACATTTGTTGCCAGATAAAAATAATTCCATCAATGATTACGATACTCCTTAACATGAAATTTGAGGGCAGTTCTATACATTTCTTTCATTTCGTGATATATTGGCTGGCACGAACAGTCTGTCTCGTGCAGCAAGTTGCAAACAGAGCGATTTGTGGCACGACTGCCTTGCTAATCGAGAGTTCAAGAGAGGCAGCGCATTGGTGATGCGTGGGCGCGATTTACAGCAGCCGCCGCAGACAGACCTGCACTCATGAAGCGCTTTGTTTCCATATATGGTATCGCTGGCGTCATCAGTGAACAGACAATGCGTGAAACTCTGGTGCATCTAATAGCCGTTGTCGCCAAAGGGCCCTTCTTTCACGGCACTACGCTTTTCTTCTCATGCCTTTGCCATACCCTCCTCATGGTTCCACTGCACCCTCCTCCTCCGCTTTCCTCGCACTCTTTACTATCACTGTCTTTCATCCCCCGCTGCGTTCCACATTTGCTTCTTTATCCTTCACGGTGCTCGTTCACTCGGTTACACTGAGGACACTGACGTTGGTGCCGACGCTCGCCGCAGGAACCAGTGCCTAAGAGCTGCGCTCTAAAACATTGCTTCCTGTCAAGGCGTAGCACATGGAGATAAAGAATGTTCATAATGACTGTAAAGGCGCTAACTCAAAGCACTGTGTTTACCTCTTCATATCCTTCAAGTGTTCCTGTAGTTAGATTTCTTAGGACCTTGAGCTCTGATGGGGCCATTGAAACATCACACGAAAACAAGGAGTTTATGTTTGGAGGGGACAAAAAGCACCTGGAGAAAAAAAATCTTATGTCAGTGAAGAAACCGCTTGAACAGTCACACAATGTTAAGTAATGAGACCATAGGAACAAAACTAAAGAAACAAAATCAAAGCAACAAAAACAAAGGACAGGCAGGCAGATGGCCTTAAAATTCCCACACCAGCTCCCGTGATCTCATAAATTTTAACAGTACCTGCTCAAAACTAATTAAGTGTTTGGCAATAAAAGATTACATTGAATACAGACGTATGTGATGAGTAAGCCTGCCAGTGTTTGGTACTTTCTGCCAAGTAAACATAGTCAAAGTATACATACACTTAAATTCATTACCACGCATACCATACCATTCATTACCACGCATACCATATGAAATTCAAGACGGAAAGTGTGCTGTTCTTTTCTGCAGTTCTGAAAAATATTTAACCAGTCTGAAGTGATTCAGCACTTCTATTATTATCCCTTTACCAATTTCATTTTCAGCTCTTTCGCTTTTATGTAAGATGCATGGTCAGGCAGAGAAAGACCGCTTACCCTGTTGACACCCTCGCATTTCTAAACAGTGCAACCACTCTTCAGAAGGTGCAAGTAGAAGAGAGCTACACCGTGTACACCTACATACGATATTTACATGAAAGTACTAACCATGATTATATATATAAGAAAGAATCTGTTTGGCAGGTGCACACACCTGACAAAAGCCCAATGAAAATGCAAAGCACTACAAGTTCAACCAGGCAAGGCAGCAACAGAAAGCAAGGTATTGTAACTATGTAATTATTTGCATATTTTGCATCAAAGTTTGAGCAAAGCTCAGCTCACAGTGAGCATTGTGCGCCTGCTTGCTATTGCCTGCTGCAGGTATCACATCAGGTAAGAGAGAGAGAAAGCAAGGACAGGAAAGGCAGGGAGGTCAACCAGAAGAGCACCCGGTTTGCTACCCTACACTGGGGGTCGGGGAAAGGGGAATAGCAAGAGGAAAAAAGGGAGAGTAAACATCAGGTAAACTTCATCAGAGCCTGCCAGGGTGGTGACACCAGCTTGTTGCACAGTCGCTACACAACACACGGCCACGATGAGAAAGAGATTCTACTGCAATACTATTCCAAATAAACAATCTCCACAATTCATTTTAAAAAAATCAAGTCATGCAACACCACAACAAAACTATTCCTACGAACATAACTAGCCCAGGGCACCTAGTTGAAATTGAAATATGGCTTTGTAAAATGATATGTGACCAAAAAAAAGCTGCTAAGAGGCTAAGTGGTTTCAGGCATTCAAACAGCAAACAAAGCGCACAAAAAATAAATAATTAGAGCAGTTTGTTTGCAATATTGAAAAAGCTTTCAGATAAGGAGTGCATACACTTTTAATTTTCTTGTAACTAAAAGAAACATGACTTCCTTAAATTATGTTCCACAGTTATCAGGAACTTCTGTTCAATAAAGAACAAATCTGAGTACAGAAAAAGTATCCCTATACTATTCAGTGAAATCAGACACTTTCCTGGAAACAAGAGAAATTATAACTGAGATAAACTGCAAGAACACACCCACTACCTATGTAGTAATTACATATGGATGGGACTAAACATTTTCGGTTTAACCCATTGGCTGCCAAAGGCAGCAAACCGCTGGGCATAAGACAGGGCGTGGCATATTGCCAAAGCCACCGATTCACCGGATGGAAGATATTGTTGGTTCAAAAAGTCATTCATGGATGCCGTGGTAGCCAACATATACTGGAGAAATTTAGAAATGTTGTTGTCAATAGATGACACTATGTGTTAACTTCAGAGGTGGTTTGCTTTGTTTATTTTTGGCGATATTAATTTTGTAGAACGTTTGTACATGTGTTCTAACACCTGTGGGCCTTAGAACGCAGTGGGTGCATTTCCCATGTCATATTCTGCCAAATCCTGGCAAACAAATTTGTCATTGCAGTACAAAGTGCACCAAGCAAAAAGTTAAAAAAAAGCGACAGATAAGAGTGTGAAAAGTGCAGTGCTGTTGTCTACATGCCTAGTGTTTCAAGCTTTTCCACACAAAAAGAATCTGTGGCTGACAGTTAACGTTAACTAAAAAGTGCTGCTTTATATTGTACATTTCTTTGTCCGTATTGTTTTCAGCATTTATTACTGTCAAGAATTATATAAAAAAACGGCAGTGTAAGTTCGTGTAGTGCTCGTACAGGGCAAGAATAAGAATAGAGGGCCACGCAACGTGTGCAAAATGTGGTAGCCAATGGGTTAAATAAAAAAACTGGAAAAGTATGCTGAATATTTTTTTTACAGAATTCAGTTTTAAACGCAAAAAGTCAATGAAAGCAAATGTACCAGACAGCTAAGATGGCGATAGGCGCACAGAGGCAAGCCTTTAAATTACAGGTGTGCGAATATTCGAAAACTTAAAATATTATTTGATATATTTTTATTATTCGTACTCGATAAAAAAATATAGGTATTCTAAAATGTTCGAATATTCGATTGGACACGAATATTTGAATCAAATCGAATATAATGTTGGCTGTGCGGGTGCAAACACGGTTCTTAGAATTTGTTTCTACCTAATCTAAGAATACTGGGGCGATTTTGTGCTGAATGTTAAGATGATTTCGTGCTGCTAGCGAAATTTTGCCTGTAAAGCACACTTAGCCACTAAACGTCTAAACTTTGCGGAAAAGCCAGCCTCTTAGTAGCAAGGGGCACACGTTGGTGGACAGCGAGGGTGCACTTTTTAGAGCGCAGCTCCCGTTCTTGCGACGAACGTCGGCATCGGCTTAACCGAGCGAACGAGCACAGCGAAGAATGAAAGAGTGAACGCGGAGCGCAGAGGGGGATGAAAGACGCGAGGAGGAAAGCGGTGGCGGAGGGTGCTGCGGAACCATGTGGCGTAAAGCGGAAGAGGGTATGGCCAAAGCGCGAGAGGAAAAGCGTAGCGCGGCGACCATGGCTACGAGATGGCGCTAGAGTAGCGCGAGTTGCCTGGGAGGTCTGTCTGCGGCGGCTGCGGTGAATCGCGCCCACGCGTCACCCACGCGCTGCCTCTATCAGCGAGGCAGTCGTGCCACACTTCGCTCCGTTTGAAACGTGCCGCACGGGAAAGACTGTGCGCGCCAGCCCGTATATCGCGAAATGAAAACACATATGGAGCTCTGCTCAAATTTCGCCTGCCGGAATACTATAACTGTCGTTGAATTTTTAATTTTTTTTTTTCGGCGCTAACCCCAATCCTGAGCTTATTGCTTGACAGCAAGTGCGACGAGTGACGACTGGGACAGAGTCAAATGCTCCCGATTTTACGGGCATTTGATGCACTATAGTAAGGCACAGGCTGGCAAGGTCAGCTACTGGGAATTACTAAATTTTCCAAGTTAACATCTGCCAAATACACAATGTTTTAGCACAATGGCATACTAGTTCAGTTTTTTAACATTGACAATGTAATTGCAATGTTCCAAAATAAGAAATTAACCCACCTCGCTAATGCCTGTTCATATCATTATTCGATATTTGATCTGATATTCGAAGCTAAGCATATGTATTTGATTCGTATTCGAACATTCTCATATTTGCACACCCTTACTATAAGTATACTCCAATGTAAGCAGCCTGGCAAGTTCGACGTCTGGTGTCAGCCTGCCACCAAAGCAATCTTTGCTTCTTTTCTTATTTGCATCTGTTTTGCCTTAAGCCAAGACAAAAACAAAATGAAGGTGGGGGCTACATGGAGGGGTCGGGGGAAAGTATTATGCTGTGGCTACTGAGGTGGATGAGCAAGTTCACCGAAGGTAACACAGGGTCGGGTCTACCTGGCCATCTTTTTTTCTCCTTTCTTTCCTTACAGCTGTACCAGCCTAATTTAGAAATAAAATTTATTTCTGTTTGTGTTCAAACATTAAATGCACGAACTGTAATTCCTGTATGGTCAGATCGTCGTATGGCATCATGCAACTGCTAGACTGCTTGTGGAAAACTTTGTTATTCTATGCACTGGTTACAACTGGAGTGTTGAAGAGAACAATCTGAAGTCATACAGTACATTTCAGCGTCCACATAATTAGGAAACCAGACGTACACAAAAAATAAATAAAGAAGAGGTAAGCTTGATGCAAAAAGTTATCCACTGAAAAAAGTTTAATTTTTTGGCGCAAATAAAAACTGAAAAAAAGTATGTCAAACTTTGTGACTATAAAAACCAAAAACACTTAACCCTACCTATGGGAAAACTCAAACAATTTTGTCTGGAGGAGTTGAATAGAATGGCATCGCAAAGGTGGCATACTTGTGACTTTCATAACAACTTAGCAAAGGTCATCATCATCATCAGCCTGGTTACGCCCACTGCAGGGCAAAGGCCTCTCCCATACTTCTTTAACTACCCCAGTCCTGTGCTAATTGTGGCCATGTTGTCCCTGCAAGCTTCTTAATCTCATCCGCCCATCTAACTTTCTGCCGCCCCCTCCTACGTACGCTACCCTTCCCTTGGAATCCAGTCCGTAACCCTTAATGACCATCGGTTATCTTCCCTCCTCATTACATGTTCTGCCCATGTCCATTTCTTTTTCTTGATTTCAACTAAGATGTCATTAACTCGCGTTTGTTCCCTCACCCAATCTGCTCTTTTCTTATCCCTTAACGTTACACCTATCATTCTTCTTTCCATAGCTCGTTGCGTCGTCCTCAATTTGAGTAGAACCCTTTTTGTAAGCCTCCAGGTTTCTGCCCCGTAGGTGAGTACTGGTAAGACACAACTATTATATACTTTTCTCTTGAGGGATAATGGCAACCTGCTGTTCATGATCTGAGAATGCCTGATCTGAGAAGCAAAGGTACTGTGGCTTTTCTGCTCACATAATCATCAAGCAGCTTGACTTGTTTCACTGGTATGCAAATATCTATCTTACACATAATATTGTGTTTATAGGTTGAAGACCCAATGTTATTACACTGTCCTAATAAAAAATATCTTTCTTTTTAACTAGGGACTACTGTCTTCAAATTTCCACATGCGAGATTGGCCACTGATTTGCACTGGATGAACATCAATTATGCGAATTCAGTACTTAAAAAAAAAGCAAGATAAAGATTAGAGTGAGAGATGTGTCTCGCACAATTTCCACGCATGAGCAACTACTCTCTCCTATAGATCCACCCGAAAGTCTAGCTGGTTCAAGCCAAGACTTGTCTGCTCATCGATAGCAACCCCAACATAGACACAAGGACTTGTACTGCTGGCAAGGAGGACAAAGCATGCAACCGAGCCAGGCTATAACATAAGACTTATTGGTCACAAGTGCAGTCATCGCCAGTACCTGCTGCAGTTCACCTGGTGCAGTTCACCTAGTGAAACTGTTCTTTCCTTTCCATTTTATTTAAACTAAAAACTTTATTTTTCATACAGAGGCACAAACAATACAGTGCATAAAAACTGTAAATTGAAAAGTGCTGTAAACTGCTCACCTCTGTGAACCATGTGGGCAATGTGTGGTACAGCCTTCCCAAATATCATCCAAAATTTCATTAGCCTGATCCTCAACATCAGGTATGACTGGTGGAATGCCAAATGGAAACTGCAATGACCAAGCAAGTTTCTTTCAAAACAGTATTGTAAATATTCAGCAATTCCACACCAGGCCCTGCCCAGCATACAAGTTCTCTACCATCAAAATCGATCGTTCCTTTTACTATAATTAGGGTTAGAAAATAATTCAAACACTGAAAATTTCTGAGTTCATCTTATTTATCAATGTCCTGTCACAATAAATGGTAGGACTAACATCATACATGCATAAACACAATGCAGGTTACCTTATTTCTGGAGAAACGTCCTACCAAAAGGTAAACGCCGCACTTGTATGCAGAGCTGTGCTATTAATACAATGAGACATTTCCTGCACTACACACCTAACTACCCCCAAGTAATGGAAGATGTGAAAAATCGAACCCGTGCAAGGGGTAGCTCTACAAAAAGAAACTTCATATTCATTTGTGTTTTAGTGTAGTACAGTAGAACAGTGCCAGATGCATGCCTGAAATACCAGTTATCACATTGTCTAGTTAATAATTTTCCATATAAGTAAAATATTTTGGTATCAACAAGGTTCCACAATGTAATAAATGTTCTCTTTCTTCTCTATCTTGCACCATTTTTTCCTGTGTGATGATATGGGCACGTGCACTTGTTTATCGGGCAACCACGTTTCACCGCCTAACAAATGTTATCGCACAGTGCAGGACACACCTGCATGTATAGGAAGTTTCTGGAATGTTATCAATGGTTCCATACGCTGTCTGTGACCGAACCTTATGTGATCTGATTGCATGTAGGCGCGGCGCAAATAATGTAGAACTTTGTGGAAGACACGCAGGTCCCAGTGATTACTCTGGAACATTCGACAACTGATGTATAAAAGCTGATGCACTTGACCCGCTGACCGGATTTTCGTCGATCTCCGATAGTGTTCACCGCTGTCGCCGTTCTTTGAGTGTAGCCTGTTTTTGAGGGCACAAGTTCACCTAATAAAACACTAGTTTTGTCATTCCCAGTTTTACTGCTTTCTTCACCATCACTACTACGTGACAATATTGCCAGTAGGTTGTCATACTATATAACATACAACTAGTTCACAGTGAATATGCCTTTATCCTGCACATGCATAAGACTGCTTGTTTAATCGACAAGGGCCTAACATGCCAAAGCAACACAGGGCTCTGAGGAAAGCCATAGTGGACTGCTCTAGATTAATTTTGACCACCTGGGGTTTCTTCACCATGCACTCAAAGCTCAGCACTCTGATGTTTTTACAGTGGGCGGAGCCACCAACTTGATTGGGGAGCCGAATCATGTTCCTCAGGGCTCAGTTCTTTTCAATTGTCAATTGCTGCCATCAGAAGCAGCTGAACTTCTTCATTTTTAAGCTTCCAAGTGGCATCTGCCCTGGAAGATCCTAGCTACAGAGCTTGGTTACAAATCTTGCAGACCATGCCACTTGTGAAGTGATCTGAAAACTCTTGAGGGAGACTGTTCCTAACCAAAATAGTGGTGTAAGGAAATATGCTGCCACTTACTGGTGAATCAAAGAGATTGGAACACTGCCCAGGTTCAATATCAACATCCTTTCCGCCCCACAGCTCCTTGAAGCGCAAATGTTGTGGTAGACTTTCCATGGCGTTGCAAGCTTTTCCCCTGAAACAGCAGCAATACTGCATGAGCCATGCTGATCATAATGCCAGAAACATAAACAGCAATCATGGACCTTGATCTTCCATTAAACCAGACAGCCAGAGCTACTACACCATTTTTAAGGTAAAAGACTAGGCCGACATAAGGTTGACGTTCTGTGTTTTCTAGAGTTTATTTCAAAGCTAATTCAAGACAATTTTATTCTTATTTCTGGAATTTTTTTTTAGCTTTCAATGGCAGGCTATAGGAATTCCAAGGTTATTAGCTCAACACTAAAATCAACATGTTTTTCAACTTGTTTTTAATGCACAACTTATACATGACTACAACTTCAGACAACTACATATCATTTGGAAGTATTACAGAGGTTAATGATAGCAAGTACTGACATTTTATACTAGCATTTTTTTCTATTTTATATTTTGCATTAGATGATGATCTAAACTCTCGAAGCTTTAGAAAAAAAAAATACTGGCAAGCGTAGGAGTGCCCTAAATAATTCCCTACAATACTTGTTTCTATGAACCAGTTTCAGTTTCAATTACCCAGGAGTTGGATGTGTCATGACGTAATGATACGTCAATGAACTTTCTCCGTCCCTGTAAGTGCTGCAGGTGCCACATGAGTGCCACATGTGAGCATCGCCAGAACACACACAGAGCACTCCTCATTTTCTTATAAGTTGTCATGCCTAGCCTTACTGCTCCACAATGTTAGTAAATTTTGCTCTTTACCATGCTGTCGTGATAATATCGATAATACCAGGGCAGCATTTGAGACCAACTTTAGTATCAAATTAAAATATGTTTTCCAACCTTCGTAGTTGCCAAGTGTGGTTCTCTTATGTGTGAAAAGCATGTGGTAATGTTTCTACAACTATGAAAATGTGTCTCGGTACTCCTTCAAAGAATGTGGGTGAGCACCAATAGAATGCTTTTTGGATTTAATTTAATTTGTGATTTTAAGGCAGTAGAAACTGCTTGCATTTCTGTTTTTAGTGTTACAACCACACAAAAAAAACTTTACAATCTGCCTTTCGACAAAAGAACACATTGCCTTTGTTGGCTGCAGATTGATGCAGGTGATTCAATTGTGATGATGATAATGTGTGCGCTAAAGGTGTGCTAATGGCTTGGCTGTAATGATAGCGTCACTGAGCAATATTTCAAAATTTCAAATGAATGCTTAGTGCAGCTTAAGCAATAATTTGTGCTGCAAATTATCAGCATTAATGTTGCCAGACACAGCTATAACTTTTACAATATTCAGATTTTGCATCCTATAAAAAAATCAGTGACAGTATCGCTATATTCTACATATTTTAACAGGTCCTCTGTTAATCTCAATTTTATGGATTGGGCACAGAAGTGTGTTTCCCAGTATGCCATACAAACATATTTGTAAACCATTTCTTCAAGGAGCTTCTCTATTTTCCCATTTCTTCTCATTAAAAACAATTTTCTTACCTACCACTGAATTCATATCCGAATGTAATTATGCATCATTTGAACAGCAATCATCAAGTGACTTCCAACCTGCCAAAGAATAGCTGCAAGAACCTTACAGTTCTTTCACATGATTCCTTCAGCAAAGAAATAATAAGAAAGCAAGAAAGAAAGAGAATATTTCTCAGGCAGCAATTCTTTTTCATTTCCTCACCACTACACTGAAATAAGTTTAGATCCTTTGGGGTATATGTTGTTCTGGAACAATAATTATCATCTGTCTTGCTAAATGTTTCTTCTTGAAAACTCTGCACTCATTACTTTCAACCACCTGCACATTTTTACGAGTTTATCATAAAGTCGTATTGCGTAAAGCTGATTTTAACTAGGGCAACACTGATTCTTAAATAACATAAATACAGTCTTTAACAGATTGTAGAGCCCAGTTTTTTGGAGCCAAGTTTTTAAACTTGCACGATTATTTAAACCTAACCACAGTTGCAGCTCCACCCACTAAAAGAATTATTGAATAACTGCAACCAAAATTTCGACCATTGTAGCGTATTTCATGAATTACCTTTATGAATGTTTCCGTTTCTCTGAGGCACAGATCATTCTTGCTGTAAGCAGAATGCCTGTTTGTAGTATGTGTACAAAATAAAGTTGCAAATGTTTTCATTAACAGTCAATATGTCAACCATAAAACAATTTTTAGCATATTTCATTAAATTTTAGTATTATTTGGCTTCGACTTCAGTATAATTTTACAACATTTAAGCTTGGCAGGTCTGCTTTCCTGTCAAGAATGCTATGTCACATCGATAATGTGCATGCCATTCGTGACCTCGAAGGACTGGGCGGGCAGCATTACAGAAACGTACGCAAGATATATGACAATTATTTTGGGGGGGCAACAAGGCCTGGAGGACGTGAACTTTTCTTTTTTTTAGTTTAGTGTTTCAGCACATATATATATTGATAAGTGGTCATTAACAAGACTTTTAACAGCAACCCTTTTATTTACGTATACATAAGGTGCTTCGTTTTTGAGTAAAACCTGATAATTCACAATTTTTTTACACCCCGAACAAATTTTTTCACAATTGGGTTCAACCCGATTTCTCCCCAAGGTGTTACATTTAGTAAAGGATAATAATAAGTGCAGGTGAAAAAAACTAATAAACACTGCCCATCTGGTGTGAGCAAATAGTCAAGGTATACCATATTAGTAATATTATTCATATATGAATATGATTTATGCTTCCTTTCGTCTAGACACTCAAGCGAAAACTTGCATATATAATATATTCAGTGCCTGTCGGCCTTGAGTGAACAAAGCTTGTTGCTTCTTTAATAGCTGCATTTACATGAATATGACAATGACTCAACGCATTGCATTTCTTGCTCGTGGCACACATGTAAACAGTGGAAAAGAGATATAGGAAGTGAGCCATGCTTTGGACGGTGTTCTGTATTGCGAAGTGTAGCTGTGACGTTGAGAGGATATTTAATCGACTACGTTACATTCAAAAAAGGGTGGCAGAGTGGGCTAGTTGGTATTCCATTAATTTTGTTGCAAGAGCATATGGGACAAAGCAGTAAAATAGGACGACAACAGACAAGGACGAAAGGCCTTACAGGTTTAGGATGGACATAGAAATGCTCAAAATGTATGCGATAATGTATGCCAACAAAGGCTCGCAAGACAATGAACAGCATCTTACCTCATTGCAAAGCATGCCTGTATGCACTGCTATACTTTCTTTCCTTTGTTGAATGAAGTGCAAACAAGAAAGTAAAATATAGATGGCCAAACACATACCTATTTGTTACTTTTGTTTATGTGTTGTTGTTTCTTTAGCATAAAATAACATTTGCCAACGAGGATTTGTATAAATGAGTTCACCACATGAACTGCGAGCAGCCCTCTTCGCCATTACATGTTCGCGTGAGTGATTTCGTTTAAATACATTTGTGCTCAAAAAGAGACTATTGCAAGTGTCAACTATTTGTAAAAGTTACTAGGAAAATCCTGAACTTTGGGCTGCGAGACAACAAAATCCCCGATTTATTCCCAGTTTTTTTTTTCTTCAAAAATAATATATCATTTCTACCTCAAAAATTTAAAGAAATATAAAACCCAAGAACGTAGGCAGAGACACATAGGTACGACTGCCATAAGTATATTGATAGCTTTCAAATTCTCATCAGTTACATTTATAACATTATTTGATATGAATAATAAAATCTCGTCCCTGAATGCAAATTCCTGCTACAGCTTACTAATGTTAGGCCACATTCTATAGTGTCCGAGTTACTGTTGGTTCCACCCAGCATGCTTTATAAAAGCTAAAAGGAGCTTTCAATTTGATGGATGTTACACAACAGTGAACTTAGAATTCTGACTTTGCTCTGTACTGAAAGAGAGTCTTTTTCCTTTTGAATGATAAGAGGGCACCAAGACAAAAGAGCCTGAGTCCATGCTGGATATACTCAAACTATAAAACAGCAGACCAAAAGGCCACTATTCCAACCGTGCCTTTCCTCTTTCATTAAAAATAATGAGAAAAAGAAGAGACTAGAATAAGCTGAGAGAGTAGCTACGTTGCACTAGGATAGAGACATTCCTCTTATCACAACAAACCAAAACTTAAGCAGAAGAAATTTAAGGAATTTCTGGTATACTGTCAGTTGTCAAAGTGTAGGTGACATTTTTTTTTCTCACAAACATTAAGTAGAAAAGCGTGTCTTATTCCAAGATAAGCCTAAGTTACACAGTTATGCTTTAAAAAATTGTCGCGTAAGGAAGGAACAAATCATAGACATATCCCTGACCTCGTAAATATATAACAAGTGTATATGTGCAGTGCTCAGCAATTGAAACACGATACCCAGAGCGCGTGGCCGCCAGCAAATTTTGCACCACCGGTGGGTGCTGGGGACACCAAACTGACACATTTTTGCATCATATGAAAGCAAGCATTACTAAGCATTGTGACTGCCGTCAGTCCCTCAGCGATCACCCTGTGCTCATGGCAGGTGCAAAAAGCATTGGACGTCATGCAGTCCTAGTATCGTGTTTCAATGGCCAAGCACTGTACACATGAAATGGTTTTCACTGCCTGCTTGGCTACTGAATCTCAAATGAGGGGGCATATGCAGAAAGGCTTAAAGCTACAAAATGTTTACAAATTTTACCAAGTATGAACGTAATATTAAGGCAGAAAAATGGGGGCAGAAAATTTTAGCTGCCAAAGAACACCTGCTTTTACACGTGACAAAAGAGTCTGAAGCTCATGCATAAAGCCCTCCCCTAATGAAGACACAACAAAACAAGAACATAACTTACCCTTAGTAAGATTAGTGCTTGTACAAAGGAAGATTATGTATGTCTCCATGCAGTATAACTGTTCACTTGAAAGCCAAGTCATAAGTATGAAACATTAACGAAGTGCAAACAAGGCACATGACAAACCCACAGTAATTTGAAATTCACTGCCTAAGTCCAACACCACCGTGCCCACTTTGCTTACAACATGCTGCATGCCTGTGCACTCACAGTGAAAAACTGCCGTTCTGGTAAGGAGGACAGGGAGGGGAAGGGAAATCTTGTTGTGGCACATAATCGTACTTGTTAAATGAAGTTACTTTGCATGACACTACAAGGAGATCAGCTGCGACATGATCCCAAACTTGACATTAGTTTCAGTCCCAAGGTTCTAGCTGCCAATGCAGCAAATGCAAAATCTGCAGTGTCTGAGCTCGACTGAAGCAATTGTAAAATTCCCTTTAAAAATAACAATGCATGTGGAGTATAACTTGTCCTACAACACTGAGGTTAAAGTTTCCTTTCCTTCTTTTGTTTTCATAATTAGCCTAAAGTACAAGATACCCACTCTTCTGAGATAGTAGTAATCGGTATACTAAAGCCGCTACCATGGCCACTACAAACCGCACCGATTTCCTCGCTCTGATTCCTCTCTAGAGCTCTCGACCAGCGCATCCCTAGACGCGGCACGACGTGGTGGGTAATGAGGTAAAATGGTTCACGTAAAACAACAGCACAGTGCAAAACAGTAGGTCTCATGGCAAATTTATTCACAACGGAGCAGAAGCTCTGATTACGTAGAGACTGCTACCTGGTCAGTTTCACCGCTTCCGCCGCCGGCCCTCTTTCGCGTGGCCACATATCTCGCTGATCTCCGCGAGGTACAGCCATAATTGGACAGAAATTTGGACAGAAACAAAATTGGACGCCTTATTATTGATGAGATGTGAACAAATTCAATTCCCTGCACTCAACTTACAGGGCAAGCTTATCGTGCATATGACGAGGTATCTCAGAAGCAAAATTACATTTCTGCGACACAGAGCCCGCTTTATAGCACGTAACTTGAATGACATCTTTTTTTTTTTTTTTAGAACATTGCAGCAAAATTTATAAATGTACATGCTGCCACGCCAATTGGCAGGAACATGTCTTAGCGACGAATATACGATCGAGACTGCAAATTAAATCACCAATGAGGGACAGATGCGACTAATGCGAAACGTGCGAGGTTACCGAAAACGCATGCGACCAACATACCACAGCTGATTACTGATGTCAGGCAGCCATGCTACACGACAGCCGGCAACAACTCGGTCTGACAAGACAGGAAGCGAGCAAACAGCCAAGTGCTACACCTGTAGCATTAATTTACCCGCATTCCATAGTTACACATCGACAACAGTCACATGGACCGGCGACGAGGGTCGGCCGGTTGGGGTTGTCTATCGTGTACGCATATATATACGTTATGTTAGAATTATTTGCAAAGCTAGATTAAGGAATGCAAGTAGCGTCCCCGGCGTCTCTTTCTTCTCTACCAGAGATCTATAATGTGTTTGAGTTCCGGTTTTGCCTAAATCCTCCTTAAAATCCTAATGCCTAAATCTATCCTTAAAACTCCAGAAATAAATATAAAAAAGCAATTCAGTTTTTCATAGTGCGTTTTCATAGACGTTTTGTTGTCCTAGAAAGTATGCAGATACGGACGTCTCAAATCTATTTTTTTAGTGTTCATTAGCGTCGTCAAGTAGTAACGCCTCGTGCCACTGATAGCCACCTAGCGGGTGCTTCCAACAGTACGCGTGAGAGCAGTAGCAGACGACAACCCTTTGCAGCAAGGATGGCTGAAGTTCGCGGCTGCGATTTCTCCTTTGTACGGGCGCCAGGCTGCTTCTTCTGCTGTGACAGCTGTAGGAAAGAAGTTGGCCTCTGTGGGAGCGGGTATGAACACGATGTTACCGGTTTTTGGGACAACATGGTCCACATACGTGCCACATACGTGCCGTTTGTCTGCGGGACGCAGACAAACGCCATGAACCCCATTTACATGAAGTAGAGCTCATGCGAACTAGCCGATAAATTTTGTTGACTAATGTGCTGTCTCGATCGTGTTCTTTTTTATGCTACCCTTGCCGTAATGCTGCTTCTGTACCTCCCCCTGTACCCCCCCCCCCTGTACCTCAATAATAAGTACCCGTCGTTAATGCAGACTTAATTATATCAAACAAATCCGCACGGTGCGATGTCTACATATTCCGCTGTGATTTTTCTGCCGATGAATACATGTGACATCGCCGAATAAGTGCAATCAAAGTCGCTTCAAGAAGAGTAATTGCGAATTTATTGATAGAAACGCGTACACTATAGTGAACGAAGTCACCAAACGCAAGGGTTAATAAGAACGCGTGTTAGCGCTGTACTACCGATGAACTGCCGTTCCCGCTGCAGTTTTCGCAATTTTAAATACCCCAAGTGAGCTGCTTGGAAACGTACAAAGGTAAAGTCTGACTAACTTTTCAGGACTTTTTTTTTTAATGTTACTAGAGAGAGGTGCCACATGATATACTCAAAGGCATAGCAGCGCCAGTCAAAGTAGATGAGCGCTGGCGGCAAGGCCGGGTTTAGTCCTCTGCGGCGTAAGCATAATAAGAAAGAATTCAATTGAGTAAAAAATTAACACGCAAGAAGCGACTATGTTGCAAGACAAACAAATCACTCGGCGTGTCAAGTCTGCGCAGTGTTATACGGCTAGCGTCTAGGACCTCGTGCAGAAAGGACTTTCTCCCACCATGCCTCGTCAAAATGAAGCGTGACTCTCCTGTTACGTTTGGAACCACGTGCAGAAAGGACTTTCTCCCACCATGCCTCGTCAAAATGAAGCGTGACTTCTCATGTTACGGTTGGCACCTCGTGCAGAAAGGACTTTCACCCACCATGCCTTGTCGAAATGAAGTGTGACTTCCTAATTCGCCATGGTCATCTCGAGTGTCTGTCGGTCTGGTGCAAGCCCAGCAGTTTTCAGGCCTCTTTTGTGTGTGTGTGTGTGCGACTTTAGATGGATCCTTTCCTCAATCTGTCCAGCTCTACAGAGGAACTTCCGCAAACCAGCAACGCCCAAAAGAGAAGGTCAAGCGTCTGCGATTCCCGGACCCGAGGCTTGGTATAACCAGAGGCAGGACGCCCTCCTCCTTGCAGCAGACTCGGTATGACCAGAGGAGGAGGGGCCCTCTTTCCGCGAATGCCTCTGTGCCGGTCACGCGACGTCGACACAAGCAAGATCCCTCCCACGACTGTAGGGAGCCTATTTAAGGGGCTCCGAAATGTACCTTGAGATCACTTCATTCTCTTCTCATCATCTTTCATCAACCTTTGAATAAACCGTGCAAGTTTCGCACTAGAAATCGTCTCGTCCTTGCCCGGTCGCCATGGTCTACCGGATACCTGCAGCCTGCTGACAACGCCACGCTACCCAACACTAACGTTGACTGAGCTTCGATAGGCAGGCATTGCTACAACTCGGCATCATTACGATACGCTACCCTGGAGCACGCAACAAACTGACTGGCAGCGATTGGGATATGGAACCCTGGAGACCCCAACTTGGACGACAACTACGAGATCGTAGCCTCTTCGTCGTGGCGACAACGTTCGGAAGGAAGGTGTCTGGATTCAAGACTGCATATGGTGAGTGCACGGCTTTTCTTCACTAAGATATCACTTGGCTTTACATATTTTTTTGGAGAGTACAGTGCAGTGATTTTTCTTTTAACCGTTGACGGAAGTTTTGAGTATGTCAAGGTTGTTATAGAGTGAAGAGTTAGCAGCACTAAGGGCAGCCATGAACTTGAAGGCACTAAAGAAGCCGGAATTGTTGAGCTTGGCCAAAGAGTTGGGCCTCCAAATTGCCGAATCAAAGAAAAAGCCGGAGATCATTGAGGCAATGGAAGTGATCGGGGCAGACGATGAACTGAAGGAATGCCTAGAGAGCATTGCAGAGGAGGAAGAGCACAAGCGCCTAGAGAAAGAGGAAGAGTGTAAGCGCCTAGAGGAAAAAGAAGAGCGCGACCGTGTTGCACGTGACGCACTCGAAATGAAGTAGAGACTAAAGAGCGCGAGCGCGCAGCATGTGAGGCCAAAGAAGAGCGCAACCTCGAAATGAAGCACCTAGAGATTGAGCTCCTGAAAGCTCAAAATACTGAAAGACCTAGCACAGAGGCACATGAAAGCGAGCGCAGAATGACAGACTTGATGGCACCCTATGCAGTAGGAGGGGACATAGGTCTTTTTTCTGGTACAGTTTGAGCACACGTGTGAGAAGGCTTTGGTAAAAACGGTAGTGCTGTTATTATTAGTGTTTCAGCAAAGCATATTGGGCTGCGTTTACATGAATGCGACGCAAGTGGGTCGAGTCAGAATTCGGGCTGACTGATACCGATGTGACCGCGTTAAAATAAACTTGCTTCTGGTGGGTCTGGACGACGACGACACGTAGGGAGCCTCGAGCCGAGACATACACGCATTCATACAGGGCTTCCGGTATTTCATTACTTTAGTAAACATTCTCAGAGTGTTCCAAAGCATGCTTATCAGTAAATAAGTGCAGCTGGCCATGCAGAAAGGCAGGCCACAACTAGGTGAAACGAGTTTGTGGTCCTTTGCACTTGTCACAACAGAAAACACAATGAACCGGCAAAAGTGTTAACCTTTGTTACTTATAAGGTGTCTGCCAGTCTAAAATCACCTTGCAAGAGTATTTGTTGGGAAGTACCTGCCTTCATACTTGCATAAGGTTATACATATTCTGCCATCATTCAGAGACCCAGACACTATTTGAATGCATTTACCAGTCCACCAGGCAAGATGCTGCTGCAGTCAACCATGAAATTTCTTTCAAAGGCATTTGGATTTGAGAGTTGTTGGATATCCTTTTTCTTATTTTTAGGTTTTTACTAGCATGTCTTGCATGAACCTGGAATTTCAGTAGGCCTTCCATTTATAGAAAGTATGCACAGAACACTCATATCTGCCCCTTTTTCTTTAAGCCACACCTCTTTTGAACACTGTTCAATGTGCAATGGTACACAGTAAAGCCTCATTAATACACACCCACTTAATAAGCAATTCTGCTTTAAGTATAGTAATAAATCCTCCAACCTGTCGCCATTGAACCTAATGCATTGGCTGACCGCATAAGCTGTAGTCGCTCAACACATGCTAAATGGTTAGTGTGTAGCATTTACTTAATTTTTCGGCATGTACAAGTGTGGCATCGGTGGAATGTGCGCACTGACAACAGATAGTGAAATCGCTACGCATGTACCTTTCCCAGACTGTAGTCGCCGCCGATAGCAATGTCAAAGCATGGTAGCCATGAAATGTTTTCTGAACCCATAGCTTCTGGCATTTCCATGTCGTTGTCATTGATGGATGATGGCCCTTCCATATCCGATGCTAGTGCACTGAACGTCATGAGGACATTCGCAGAAAAGTGGTGCCTGATGAAACTGGCTCATGGCATCGCCGAGTTTGAGAATGGCGTTGTCGCTGCAAGGCTTCTATGGTGGCAAGTGAAAATCAGATTTTTTACTGCCTGCTTGCAAATAAAACTTTGTCTGCGTGCATGTTTGAGTGAGAATTAAGACATTTTTCTTGGCCAGTAAGTCTATAGCCACTCATCTGGCATTGTCGGTTAGTACATTGCTTAGCGCATACCTGATCAGTGTTCCCCGCCAACTAGTATTAATGAGATTTTACTGTACCAAGGCACTGCAGCTGTTAACCAGGTTCGTCAACTGAAGTTCAAGAGGTGGCACAATCATAGAGACTGGGTTTAACATCCCGAAGCTATAACTGGACTATGAGGGAGAACAGCCAGGGCTTGTTTTGGTTTAGGGGGTTTAGTAACTGACATGACAGCAGTGATAAAATTTAGCATTGTAATTTAAACAAAAAGCATCAGGTAAAACATGCTCACAAACACACAGAGGGGAGAGAAAAAAAAAAGAAAAAAGAGAAAACATGCACAATAAAATGCACCAAGTCAGCAATACGAAAATCAACATCTTTAATTCATTTAGAAAAGTTTGCAATATTTACATATGATTTTGTCTGCGCATATCTACAAGTATGTACACACTGAATTTATGATGCATGATAAATTTATAGTGGCACGAAAATGTATATACAAAATACGTGCTGTTATTTACAGTCACACAAGCAGCCATCAGCCACAAATACCGTGATTTCTCAGGATGCATCATCCACAAATGAAACAATGAGGGTTGGAAATAAATAAGCACCACTTTTTCACAATTTTTCATATTAAACATTGTTTGTGAACCTATTTACAGATTATACAGGCACCTATATACACCGAGATTTGCACAATGTGACACTTAAGTGAACATGTTCTTGAATCACTGCAGTGGTGGTCCATTCACACCAGGATGCAAAAATGAACAGCTTGCACCAAACCGGCACTGTGAGGTCATGTAGTACTTGCAGGGTACACGGGGTGGATGGTTTCTCATGCGAGAGTCTGAAATAAAGCAAAGGAATAGCTTATTACTGCATGGCTTATTGATTCACTAGCAGGTGGCATTGGATGTACATACAATTACATAATGATGCTTCTATGAAACTTGTTCAAAAGAAAAAGACAAAGACAGCAGCCCTTGTGCCATTACAAAGATGAGGCTGCATACAATGCCCATGCATGGAACAATGGACTCGGCAGACAGTAGCACTGTTACGTACTAGTTGGCGCTAGAGACGGCAGTGGTTGCTTTTGTTATTTCATGGTTTATGAGACAGATGGCACTGATCGTGTCCTCACTACTTTCTTGCTCCGGCCAGCTTGCACAATCATTGCATTCATTCTCTGCGTCTTTGCATAGTGGCAGCCTGTCATAATGCGTCTTTGCATATGGACACCATTGATCTCATGAGGCGGTTTGCTGGGGCCTACGAGAGAACCGAGGATGCATTGCAAGCGCTTGTGGACTATCAGAGTGTGTACCACCCACTGCTAGTGAAGCGCACGAGGCGAAGATCAGGAGTTTTTTTTACTGCAAAATACTAAATTCGCAGTTTTCTCTGGAACACCAAAGTGTGTGTTTTTTTTTTATTTCGGTTTCATGCACAAGCGATTTGAGCTGCCCTCGCGGACTTTTACCACGTGCAGGGGGGGGGGGGGGGGGCTAGCAGCAAATACAGTGGAATCTCGATAAACGGAAATCGCTTAAACGGAATTGCTGCAACGGAACACCATCCTCATGGTTGGTTGGTTTTGTATTCATGTAATGCTCTCTGCAATGTCTCAGTAAATGGAACTGCTGATAAATGAAACCATTTTCTTTGGTCCCTTGAGGTACCGTTTAAAGAGAGTGCACTGTACAATGCCACAGTAGCTTTTGGGTGTCACTACGTTACTATTTAAGATTTTGAAGCACCGAACAATCCGTTTCTCGGTTTTACGAACTTCCAGATTTAATGAAATAATTTGAGCGTTGACATCACTTCGTTAAATTGAGTTTCAGCTGTATACGCAGGCCAAACTAAGTGAGAAGAATAGTCTGTTATATCCGAAAGTATGCTGCATCTGGATCCGCTGTAACAGGCGTGGACTGCACCTAGTAATTTCCGAGACCATGGGTTGCAAACAAAATGAATTTTAGCACCTGTCCTGTTCTCTTCTTTGTGCGCATACTATTTCTATTACACCAATATGCACAGAGGAATGGTTGATTCATGCATGATGTCAGCAGTCCTCACTTCTTCCATGAGGTGGTCCTCCACGAGGCATGTCCATCATGTGCGGGCCCCCTACACCACCGGCTCCCATTGGTGGTCCTACCATGCCCATGTGTGGACCACCCATGCCTGGATGATGCCCTCGACTGTAGTACTCTGCCCCATCCTGAGGCATGCCAGGGTGCATCATGCCCCAGTCCCCAGCATTGGCCCCTGCGCTGTGGGGGTGCATTGGACCACCAGCTCCCATGGGGAAGCCTGCAGCTCCACCAATGCCAATTGGAGGACCGATCATTCCGATGCCTAGAAAAAACAGGTACATCAAGGTTACTATTGATAAAATGGAAAAATTGTCGTCCACTCAACAGTAGCACAAAGCTACAAAGGAAACCAGTATCGGTTTCCCAGAATAGAAGCTTTCCAGTTTAAGAAAATTGACCTGGTCCGAGGCTCGAACTCGAGGCCAACACCTTCTGATCTAACCAGGAGGCTAGCAGGTAGTAGGGCAAGGTCAAATTAATCGACAACTGGAACTGCAGGCACACTGAATATGGCAAATCAGTTCAGAGGAAATCTGCAACGTAGACAAAGGTGGAACCTCCACCACCTTGCAAATTTCCACAGAACTGATTTGCCATCAATGCAATTATTACATCAAGGTTTCTGGCAGCCTCTCTTATGTACATGTTAAACATGCTGCGCCGCTTTCAGCAAAAGCTAGAAGCTCTGCATACAAGACCATGAGAAGTCAGGGAGATTAACAAGCAAAACCTTCTCATAAATATTTATGCAACATTTGCAAAACTGTAACATAAACTCAAATTCGTACACCTTAGGGAAAATTTCGGATAGTTGGAAGGTATGCACATTATAAAAGGAGACTTTACAGGGAAAACTATAGCAAAATCCTGCCACTCCATGAAATTTGCTCCCAAATTACATCATATAGTCTGCGGGATGATCTCAGAGTCCTTCCGCCACCAATAAAATAAAGAGAATGATTTTACAAATGCATAACAAGTGTATTCAAAGAACAATCAACACATATACAAGAATATTCAGGATTCCTTTTTTTTATGCAAAACATTTACACACCGCATTTACTCGCATAATGATCGCATTCGCGTAATGATCGCACCCCTGAATTTTGTCGTCAAAATTTGATTTTTTTTTATTTCCCGTGTAATGATCGCACCCAGAACTTGCAGCAGCGATATGTCGTGTGCCAAGACTAGCTAATAATGACTGCGTTTACCATCTGTCGAATGCTACGTGAACGACTCTTCCAGACAAACCAAGCGGTCTGCACGCACCAAACATACTTAAGTAGATGCCTCATTTCATTACTTCACTTTCCGCACTTCCATGACTAAAAAAAAAGCTGCAACCAAACTTGCCTCTATTATGTGTAGACTTTATAATGGTTGTGGTCAACAACAACAAAAAAGGCGCTATTCGATTCTTCTCATCTGCACTCATGGGCATGCAACAAATCGCGAACGGCAGCGATAGTAGCCACGTATACACTGATACGCTAAAAGTGTACCCTATTCATACGCCGAGGCTTGTAACACAGCTAAGATATTCACTCACCCTTAGCGGAAACATGCCGTATTAGGATAATAGTGAAGACAGATGCCGCAGTTTCCACAGCATGCCGGCCATGTGTTTCTATGTCACTGGCAGCTAAGCGCGTCCATCTGTTTCTGTCCTCTCAAAGTGGACATGGCTACGTTATTGCTGCAAACTTGACGATATTAACGATATTATTCATTACTGATATGGAAGAAACTGTTTCAATGCACGTAATGTACTCACGAGAAGAAAAAAAAATGAAATTAAAAAATTGCGTTCGGCTTGCTTCGCCGGCCGCCATTTTTGTTTTGGTGTCCCCCCAGCAAACACTGGACAAAACAAATTTTTTTGTTCTTTTCGCGAAAAATTTAACCTGCGCAATGATCGCACCCATGATTTTGCGTCAATTTTTCTGACAAAAAAGTGTGATCATTATGCGAGTAAATACGGTATTATGCAGTAAACTTATTCAAAAGCTATTGCTGGTGTATGTACATTACTTCTAAAAGAACATTAAAGCAAAACAGAAAAGACAGCGTTTTAAATTTGTGCATTCCTTTTGAAATTAGGATGTGGAAGGACTACATTGGCCAGCTGGACAGATCTTGGCTCACCTGGGTTTTGCATGGAGTTGCCATGCATGAAAGGCCCGTTGGGGTCTCCTCCCATAGGTATGCCTCCTGGGTGCATCCCAGCCTGCACTCCATCTGGGCCCATTACACCCATCATGGCCAGTGTCTGTTGCTGCTGAATGTCGGCTGCAATCTGGCCACTGCCAGGATGCAGGCCAGCCAAGTTTTGAAGGAGGGCTCCCTGCTGCTGCTGCGGCTGCTGCTGCATGGGACCACCACCCTGGAATTGTCCCTGTAGGAGGCCACCCTGAAGCGGCGGCTGCTGCACCCCCTGGTGTGAAGGGGCAGTTCCTTGAGGCTGCTGACCCTTGGAAGCTATGGAGAGCACCAGATTTGACAAGATAGGTGGCAGGCTGCTAGATTTGGGAAGCTCCATGTGCGAGTAGTCCAATGTACCTCCCGGGCTGTTTTCCTGCATTATAAACATTCTCAGTCACTTCCACTGCATACTGACTGATAAAACCAACAGAAGTTGATTTGTGAAATTAAACACGTGGCTGATGATCATATCACCTGCAGGTGATTTTTGATTAGCCTTCTTTTATTTTTTTTTATTTTTTTTCAAATCTCGCATTTAACGAGGTAATGAAACACCTTTCAAACATAAACATTGCCGATCTGGAGTCGAGGCTGCTGTGAACATGCGAGCCAAATATTACTGCACTGCATGCAGCAGAGAATTTACAATCTCAGGCCAAACCCTGTGCAAAAATGTTTGCCCTCAATGCCGTCACATCGAAAGCAGCTAGCCGACCAACGCTACTGGCTGATTTCGTGACTGCGAGAGCATTCGCAGTAATACATAATTGCTAATTTTGAGTTAAATCCTCAAAAAGATGGAAAAATTAAAAAAAAAAAGATGGAAAAACAATTTAATCTGCACTGCGCGTAGCTGTGTCTGCTGCATATGGCCTCCTAGATGGCAGCGGCGCACTGCGTAGTGTAGGCTACCGCAGCTGCCACGGGGTGCCACAATGAGCCCTTTCTTCTGCCGCCACGACACTCAACTTTTGGCCAGGGCTTTCGGGATCGAATCCTGGCTGTGGCGGCCGCATTTTGATGGGGGCTAAATGCAAAAATATCTGCGTCCTGTGCATTGGGGGCATGTTAAAGATCCCCAACTGGTCAACATTAATCCGGATTTCCCCACCATAGCGTGCCTCATAATCAAATCATAGTTTTGGCATACAAAACCCCAGAATTCAATTTAATTGGGCTTTGTCCTCTTGGCTTCTCCGCTGTGTAGCTTCCAGCACGCTAATGGAGGCGAAAAGGGAGAAAAAGCCAGGTATCCGTGCGATAACTCCACTTATAGTTAAAAGATTCGAAAAATTTTTGTGGCATGAGATTCACGAGACAACTTCCTTTAGTAGTGAGGCCATTCTATGATTAGATAAAGAGGCTTTTAAGGCCTCTTTAAGTGCATGTACAACGGCAGGAAAGCCACAACAAATGTCTACTGGCATTCAAAAATTTTTTTGTAAATTTGCCAAGACCACTTGTCTTTTGTGGAGTAGACACACACTTTATTAACAATGATTTACCTTCAGTGCCAGGGCATCAAAGCAGTGGAAAAGGGGAATAAATGAAGTTGAGATAGCCACTCCAAGGGCTATTGTGCAGGCACTGAAGAGTCCTCATATATATAGGGCACTACACTTGTGGTGTATGGCAACTGACACTGCCACAAGAGGGTGGCATAGGTATTGCAGAAAATTCGGGAGAGCACAGAGGTATGGAATAGACACCTAGCTAAGATTTTAAAAACTCAAAGGGCAAAAAATAATTTCACTTACATCTTCAAGTGGGATAAGCTTCGGTTCTTGTGAAGACAGTTGTTCGGGGTCAGGTTCATATGCAGAGTCTGGAATCCTGCGAAGAAATATTTAACAACAATCGACTTAACTTCACAGAAACTGATATGTGCACACATGGGGAACAAGATAATAAAATCTGTTGCCTCTTTTCAGAGTGCTTGCAACATAGCTTTCACAGCAGTATGAGACAGAATATTACCCGACTTGCTCATTGCTAGGCAACAAGCTAGACCTATTTTTAAGGTTGAATAAAAAAGGTAAGCATGTGATTCAGACACATGAAAAGGTAGCTCTTACTGGCACTTGTTAAATGATAGCTCAATGTATTTTTAGTTCACTTACATTTCTTTTGAGAAATAGATTTCCTGCAATGTCTTCTGCTGCCGAAGCTTCTGTATTTCCTTTTCCTGGCTGTTGGCACCTGGCTCAGCAAGAGGTTCAGGCAGTGTCAACCGCCGAGGTGGTCGAAATGGAATGGCCTCCTCCATACGGTCGCCCATCAGCCTACGAGCTGTCTCAACTGCTTGCCTCTCACGCTTCATTTCTAGGGTCTTCATGTCACCAAAGTTGTGCAGGTTATTAACATTCACTGCAAAAATGGGGGAAAAACATTTTTGTCATCAAGCTTCACATGCTAAGGCTTACTGAATATTACGTACATTCGGCATCACACTAAACTCGCACAACACTAAAATGTTATAATGAGCTACATTCCTTTCCTCGGCACATTGTTAGCCTTTTCAGCTCTGAAGAAATGAAAACTTTACAATAAGATCTTCTAGCTTTTTATGTGAAGACAGCTTTTCATAGAAATTCCCGTGCTAAAACACTTAGTTTAGCCAGAAATGTCATTAATATAGAAGCCCCAGTGATGGGCTTCACTGCGCAACACCAGTTGCCAGAGTTTATGCTTTGGTGACATCTCTAATGCCTCAAAAAGCAAAACATTGTTTTTGGAGCTGCTCAAACAGAATTTGTTCTGTAAGCAATATGAACTCTACACATACACACATAGTTCACACTGACACATTGTGCCTTGTATATGTCGGATTTCCATTATTCTTTCCATGATTTATGATATGCAGACTCCCCCCTCGCCCCCCCATTTCAAGCCTTCCACTTATAGAACTATTCGAACGTATATGCTTGATCTTGCAATGTGGACAAACCACAACACTGTCAACAGTGGACAGTATTTTTTCCCTAAAAATTGGCAAAGCCAACGACAAAACAAAAGACTATTTTCAAATGGCATCTACAGGTCTTCACCCACTTCCTAGTATGCTTTTTAAGAGGCCTGCCACAGACTGTGTTTTAAGCGAATGAAAATGCCTGGACATGGTAGACTTGCTTGCATAAATAAATATAACTTATAGTCCCGAGAAGATTCTTGTAGGCATTAAAGCAACAGAACAAAAAACACACAGAAGCTTCACTAATGCTAATAGCTTGTACCTCATACAGTCAGGATAATTACTACCATCCACCACTGCAACATACTGCGGATATCCCCTTCAGATGCTCTGTGTACTAGTGTTCAGGCCAAGGAAGTGCCTCAAAATCAGAAGCATTATACAGGTAATGTTTTGAATGTTTTACATACGTTTCCAGACACTTGTGATCAGACCTGTGCTCGAGCTTAACATACACCACATGTGTTATTAAAAAAGAGCTACAATAGACTTATGGGTTTGCTGCAAAGGTAATATGTTGTCATGTAACTGGTTCTTTCCCTGCTTTTGACAGCAATGATTTTCACTAGGCCAATTTTTGAAGGGACTTGTTGCTTTCAAAGCATAATCCATGAGAGATAGTCTACATCTGGTTTCCACACCTCAAGCATTCTTTAGAATTCAGCACGGGGTCCATATTTGTGGATGCAACAAAACTCACTAAAAATTTAAGGTTCCAAATCTGTTCTGCTGCTTCAAGTTTCGAATGAGGCTGAACACACCAGAAATTTACTAGAACTAAATTTCCGACAAACAGAACTAACTGGTGCCTGAAGAGGATATATAAAGATGGGTAACTCACCTCTTTCAGTCTCATCAAGCTCGAAGTAGTGAAACTGCTTCAGTTTGCTTTCTTCCACCCAGCGCACAGACTTCTTGGTCTTTTTCCTTGTCATTGAAAGTATTGAAGTTGGCCTGTCTGATGATGATACATCAACCGCACTGCTCTTCTCTTCACCTTCATTTTCCTTGTTGGCAATTTCTTCTTTGCTGTCCCCTTCTGAAGCCTTTGCTGTCCCCTCCTGGCCTTCGCTTGTTGTCCCTTCTTCCTCTCCTGTAGCTGTTGGAGTTGGCGGCGAATCCTCCCTTTCTGGGGATTCAATACCTTCTCCATCAGACTTGCCTTCAACTGCTGCTGTGGCCTGTCCCCTCTTCCTCCGCTTCACTCTCTTTCCAATATCATCATCCTCCTCCACCTCCTCTTCTGTCTTTGCGGCTTCTTTTGTCTTCTCGCTGTCCGCATCCCCTACAGCCTCTGCAGTCTCCAGTGTGTCCTTGTAGAATTGGAACTTCGGCGCAGCAGGCGTGGGGCTGGTGGGAGAACTGGAAGCAGCATTTTTGCCACCTCCAGGGCCCGCAGCTGTGGCAGCACCAGAAGGCTTGCGCTTGCGCCGTGCTGCTGTTGTGGTCGATGGTGCAGGAGCTGCTGTCAGAGCATCCATGAATCCGCCATCCTCGTGCAGTACATGAACAGGTTTTGGTGCAATGAGCCGAATTCCAGGGCCTGCCGTGTCACGTCCATCCCCACCCATGGATACAAGACTTGAAGGCTTCACCCTTCTCTCAGCATGTACCGTTGGAGCAAGCCTTTGTCGTGCCGACAGAACTGCATTTTTATCAACAGCTGGCCGACTCACTTTCTTGGTACCTGCTTTTGTGGGTGGTGGCAGGGGTGCCTCCTCTAGGCCTGTAGATCGGAACCGTGTTTGAAAGGTCTTCACCGTCTTCGGACGATCAGCAACTTTAGGCTTCTTAGCTGGCACTTCTTTCAGTGTTGAAGTGGTCTCCTTTTCAGAGGATCCACTGGATGAAGGACTTTTAGAAGGGCCGTGTGTGCCACAAGAGGTATTACTATTTTCACTGCTAGACTCATCTATGGAACCCTTTGAGCGATCCTTCTTCACAGGAGCGGCCTTTGGAGTGTTCGCAGATGCTGATGACGACTTTTTCTTTTTCTTGACCGTGGTGTCTGCCTCCCGGGCTGGCTTGACAGCCTCCTTGGAATCGCCCTTGATCAGCTTCATCCAGCCACTAACAACTTTCTCAGCTGTTAAACGCACATTTTCATCGCTGCTTTTCATCAGACTCTTAATAAGTTTAGGACTGCTGTTCTCTTTCAATCGTTCCAGTGACATGGGCAGAATCTGAAATGGATATGCATAACCAAAATGACATGTGAGCATTGATTCATGCATGTTTAAAAATGCCCAAGCTCAAATTAAAGATGCACAGCACACAACACATCTAATTAGATTACCCATTCCATTTGTTTACACAATCAATACTCCATTTGAATTTAGCTTTCGAACCTATGTGTCAACATGTAGGTCAAACTACACAGCAGTTGCTCGCAATGAATTTACAAGATGCACAGTTCCTACACAGTATCACTTTAAGCACTTGCAACACATTCATTCAGAGCAGGGCCTATACCTTCTTCATTTAACTGCAACAAATGCTTTTCAGCCAACTGGGCTCTAACATAATGAAGAAACTGCAAATCCTCACTCAGGTTTCAAGGGTGCTTATGTGCAGCGTTCAAACAGGCTACTCCAATTAATACACATCAGAAAATGTTTCATACCTGGCACAGCTTAAGCAGCTCACATAGGAATGGCATGTTCTCAGCAGTCTTAGCTTCTTGCAGCCACATGTGAATTGTAGACCAACCATCCAGCTCCAGAAACACCTCCAAGATGTCTGGCGACGTAGCGCGCAGCACATTGCAGTAGATGCACCGGCTCACCAGCTTACGTGAAAACTTTTTCATAAGGCTGAAGGTACACAAAGAAAAAATATTTGTCTATTAGTCTAGCACAGTCCTCCACAAGCACAACAATCTGCTTCACTGGAATGGTTGCAGATTGACAATTACTATAGTAGTGCATAGCCAGCAGCTTTACTGTGGGCTACGAGAAATGTAGGGGAGGCTTGTAATTAAGGCACGGTGCAAGTTTTCTTTCATAAGCTAACAAGATATGTGTAAGCACCAACATTTTGGAACATGGAAAGCACATAATTTCTTCGTTGCCAAAGCACGCAGCCAGCCACTGCATTTGTGTGCATGACCCAAGAAGTACTCCCATAATTTTAGGCAGTGTGCCTATGCTGCAACAAAACACTGTTCTTTCGTGGCTTCCATGTTCCAAGAACTTCTGTGGCCACCTGCATAGGTATAGGATGGGACTAATAACAAAAAACTACTCTTGGAGGTACTTTCTGGTAACAAGCGTAAACATCCAATAATACTAACTAGGCCAAAAAGCTTTTTCTCTGCAATATCCTTTTGTGCTTTTTAGTGTGCATGACCTAAGCACACTTGAGAAGGGCCATAACACATTGCATGAGGATGATGCCCTTTCATTAAAAACGTTTAAGCAGCAATTAAGTCATAGGCATCTCCAATTACAATAAAAACAAATAGGTGACAATGCCGTAGGCATTAACCCTCAGACAAAAAGCAATTGCTTTAGGCATCCCGACTAATGTCTTCCACAATGTAAAGAATAAGTACTATTATTCTGAAGCTAAATGCGGAAACAAGTGGATGCAAGTTCCAGCCTTTGAAAAAAAAAAAAAAAGAAAATCTCCCACTACTCTACACACAGAGGAATAACCTCCACTCAAGGTTTTTTATAAATTAGCCACGTTACGGTTCAACATACTGCCATGCAAAACGGCAACAAAAATAGTCCTGTAATGCATTTGTAGGGAAAAGGCATTGCAGGCCTACTGTGCCTTGGTACATGAAATTAAAATCATGCTCAAGGTCACACATTGAACACAAATAAGCTCGTGATTTGCTCCAAGCAGCTGGTATGAATGTACAAGCTGCACAACATTTAATTCCCATTGCACAGAAGCTAATTTCTACTTGTCTGGTGAACACAGCACCTGGTTAACCACAGTGTTGGCGAGTATTCATTTTGTGCCACTAAAGTAGACTGGCAACAAACCACGAGCTTGTTCGCTTTTTTAAACACAATTGCATATATCTTTTTTTTTTTTAATTTGCTGCAACACTTGCTGCTACTCATGTGTATTCTGCACTCTGGCTGCTGTATACGTATTGCTTATGTGCTTTTCTTCAAGCGCTTATAAAATCATAACTGCCTTCTAGGAATACCATGCTAAAAATGTAGTTAAATTCCTGCACATCTGGTGTTCAACTAGGAACAGTTTAGAGAAAAAGAACAGAGAACACACATTTTCCAGTTCACAAACCTTTATTTTCATTTCTCTGGCTGTGAGCAAACTCACAGATACAATAGAAACATTTACAATTGCACACAGCCAAACACACAAGACACATTTGAAAAACAAGCTGTAACTACTGCACATCTATCCATAATTACTTCCTGCAATGGTGGTTTCGAATAAAACCTCATTGCAAATCGAATAAACAGAATTGCAACTCATTGCTTTTATTACGTTGTTTCAACACAAATGGCCAGTTGCTAACAGTTCATATGCTCATGTTTTGCTGACATTGGCAGCTCACATTTTAACTAAAGCCCACAAGCTAACACACTTGATGCCCAGCTGCTTTGTTGCATTGTCCTGTTTCCTTTTATGTGCTTGTTAGAGCTACATAGGAACACTTACAATTCTCTCAATACAATTCTTAACATTTGTGAGTTTTGTCAGAATGGAACTGTACACATTCTGAGCTACTGAAGCTCTGCTGTACAGATATATAGTATTTACAACTCGCCACTTACATGAGAACAATGGACATTTTGTTTGCAATACAACAAATGGCAGTTCACAGTTGTCATTTATTTTTTTGCAAGATGACCTGGTGTTCTCTTTCTGTGAACGTGCAAAAAAAAAAAAAAATCCTTGTGCTGCAATTTTCAAACTTCGAATCTGTAGCAACATGTAACACAGTCTGCAATTCGTATAGGCTACAGCAGCCAATCGAGTACCCACACACAAGTTATGCAGAAAATACATTTTGTACAAGCTTTTAATTTATTTGCAACCTACCAAACGGAAAGCTATATAGCCTTCACATGTGGGAAGCCTAGAAAGGCTTTGCAACTTCAACGAGAGTAAATTCTACTAGGTGAAATCAAATGCGATTACAGAAATACAATGGATATGTACAATGTACATTATCTTACATGCGTTGGCCAACATCTAGCAACTGATTTTCTGAACTCCCACTAAAAAACAAAGTTCAGAGTAACACTCACGTGCGACATTATTTCATTTTGCATCAGTGCTACATCACATGTGTAAAATGCTTTTATGGTGTCCTGTTAAGCCACATGCAAATTCAAGATGGCATGAATTTGTTTTAGCACAGCTTTTTGAAACTACCTAGTGTATACATGCTCATATAAACATAGCCAGCTAAATTTGTGAAGGTGCATTGTAAATGTTGTGCTTGCTTTTTCGCTCCATTAGCTTACAGCCAAATTAGGTTGGCAACGTGTTGTTTTCTGCGATACGGTGGAGGGGAAAAAACAGTGCAACAGAGGAAGGTGTCACGGAAAGCACATAACTGCAGCCGCAGCCGCAGCCGGAGAACATGTTCCACACAGCCCCACTAAGATTACTGCTAATCACACGTCTAGGGGATAAAACGAGCAGAAAAACACCTTAGGCAAAGGTACATAAATTTTTGTTTATATATATATATATATATACACACACACACACACACACACACACACACACACACACACACACACACACACACACACACACACACACACACACACACACACAGAAGTGCCATGCGTCTCGAGTATACATGCACAACTGTGTCGCGAATTGTCACAAGACCGCGCTCACTCAAACATTCCGCAAGTAACATTTCATGTAGGTCGAGTTTATCGCGCGACGCCCATGTATGCTTTACAGGCTGTCAATCTACTTGTAGATGCGATCATCTACAACTCCTGTGGTGGCGGGCAAAGAAACTTCGAAAACGCGCGCCGCAAATCAAGTAGCGACGGCGCAAGCCAGTATTGAGAGAGAGAGACAAGGAAGAGAGATACCCAAGGCGAGCGAGGAGACTCCGAGCTACGCCTGCCTCGCCTGGCCGCGCGCCGAATTGTGACACCCAGTTGGGAAAGGGCACTATTTGCTGCTTCCCTGCAGGGAGCACGGCTCAGCGCAACCAAATGACGCATGCGACTTCAGTCCTCTTCCTAGCACTCGCCAGCTGCGTTGCTACGGCAACACGCCCCTCACGCGAGCCGACCTCGTCAACCTGCCTATGCAGTTTTTCTCTCGCCGATTCCGAGGAAAGCGCTATGGCAACCAGTGCCACCCTCTCTCACAAGTTTTCCCGAAGCTCCTTTCTGGCTGCGCGCGCGCGTCGCGAAGCGCTGCTTTTGGATCCCCCCCCCCCCCCCCCGCCCTTGGTTGAAGCTCCAGGCTCCAGACCAAATTCCTAGACGAGCATTACGCGGCTAAGTGCCGCCGAAGAGCGCCACGGACGAGCCGCTGGCGGCGCGATGCGTGCGGCAGAGCTACGTCACGCTCGTCTGTGTGCTGAATGGGCGATCTCTCGTGCCGTGTAATTCCAGCTTAACAGAAAACATCCATAAGCACAGAGATAACGCTATCCGCAGACATATTCCGGCATTTCCTTCTCGTCCGTTCGTTCTGCAAAAGCGTTGACATGTTGCTGCGCGCTGGTCATGAATGAAGCACTTATTTTATGCTCTCCTCCTTTAACGCCATACCTATTAACTAAGGTGCTAACTAAATTCCGACACCGACGCTTAGTCTCGCGCTCTAGGAGGTTGCCACTCTCGCAGAGCCAACACAGAACTGTTCCAGCTGCTGCGATATCTGGGTGCCTCAAGCGCCGTCGCATATCAGCACAATGCGTTGGCGGGCTAGTTGGTGCGAATCCATGAATACTTTGTTTAGCGCAAAAAGACAGACACAAGAAAGACGACAGGACAAGACAAGCGCCTTGTCCTGTCGTCTTTCTTGTGTCTGTCTTTTTGCGCTAAACAAAGTATTCATGCCGTCGCATATCCTGTGGAACGCAGCTCTTCACGGCATTGTAGGGCAGTAACTTGCTTCACGAAAGCCGTGCCACTCACGCTAGCCCAGAGAGCGACGCATGGACGCATGTAAAGCTCGTGTACCTCTTCACATGCTGCGCTGCGATACTATTTAGCCAATCGATGGTCACGGTCCCCGATACACCGTCGTTCTACAGAAAAAAAAAAGCGAGGGAAACACGCATGTATACGCAAGTTCTGGAGATCCTATCGCGGACGGTCTAATGCGCTTCCTCTTTGCGGCGCCCTTACTATAGGCAAGCCACTAACTTTAAAGCCGCATTTTTTTTTTTACCTTCCAGTTATATCACTACTACAAAACGGGGTTGCCACCGATAACGAACAAACACACGCTTTAACAGCTACGGGCCTTAACCGCCACTAAGGTGCGACGCAGGACAAGTTTGATCGGTCATGCAAATTCTGGGGTGATATGCCGCGTTTACCACGCCGGCT
This sequence comes from Dermacentor variabilis, assembly GCF_050947875.1. Taxonomy (NCBI): domain Eukaryota; kingdom Metazoa; phylum Arthropoda; class Arachnida; order Ixodida; family Ixodidae; genus Dermacentor; species Dermacentor variabilis. Next base: position 105,694,920 of record NC_134568.1, read on the forward strand.
TCTTCACAGAGCTAAGGTGAAGGCTCTTGCAATAGTACGTACAACTCAGTCTCTAGGTAGCCATAAGGTGGGTATCCCACCGACTCGTAAACCGGTAGTACTGTAGCTGGTCGCCGTCGAGGCCCCATTTCTTCGTCCCGTGAGTGCTAGGCTATGCAAGCCCTGCGGCGTTGTTCCGCCGTTCTGTGACGGAACCACGGGAAACTAGATGGAGTGGTGAACGTTGCTTGCAGCCGGGTACCAATAGGGCCTGAAACAAATGCTCTGGCAGAAAGGGGGCCGAACTAACTCACGTTAGCGAGCACCCTGAAGGAGGCACGGGCGGCACTGACGTTTTATGAATTCATGTGTTGCAGCTGCACCATGGCGTAAGCACAAGAACGAAATCTGCACACGAGCTATAAAATCGATCCTGCCTTCGCGGTTTAACAGCTATACCAATTCAACAGAGGCGGATCAGTAATCTATAACGTCGTATTCATTCGCTAGAGGTGCTATTTCAGGCGTAACGTAAACGGAACATAATTCTGCGATCCCAGTGGCACACGACTTAGAGCAAATCGGGAAGCGCATTGCCCGCATGAACTGTCATCAGTGTGCTTGCGCATGAGCACAACGCGCATCAATCAATGCACAGCACTAATATCGTAACTATTTCAGATTCTTTCGGCAGCAGAAAAGGTATCTGCGTCAGCACGCGGCCCTCGGATAAATCGATATCCCCTGCTTATGAAAGAAGCGGACCGCTTCATACTTCCTACATATTGCAAGATGTCTCGAACCTAAATGTATGTAGATTGCACGACCAGAATTAACAAAAACGCTGCTCACGTGCCGAGACAATAGCGCACCACCTACCGCGGTAGCTCGGTGGTTAAGGCATTCTTGCTACAAAGCACGAGGTCGCAGGCTTGATTTCCAGCGGCCTCACTCGGATGGGGCGGAATGCCAGAACGCTTGAGAGCCTCGTTTTAGCCGCAGATTAAGAGCCCTTGGTAACCGAAATGGGTATTCATCGTATTTAGTAATTCACAACCTTTGGACTCTGCGAATCAGCTGAAGCCACGGTTTAACACCGAGCATCCCCTAATTGATGCAGATTATAGAAGCGAATTGCCAATAGCGCGCTAACACGGCTGACCCCTACCGCTTGCATACGTGGCGCCCGGGGTCGAGATGCACACGCTAGACATTGTCGATCAGTTGACAGTGCCGCCCGTCCAGTACGCAGTTTTTTTTTTCCCCAGTGGATGGTGCACACGACGTGCCACCAGTTTCTTAATGCGATGTGAATAAGCGTTACTTTATTAGAGAAAGAAGTCAATGGAAAATTGTTTCATTACGTCCCACAGGCGTAAAACAAAGTACTGGTAAGGAGTAGGCGCACCACACTGATCTAATCCACAGGTTCTGCCGAACCTGGCGCACATAAGATACAAACCTGAAAGCTGCATGAAAAAATTCGCTGTCCCCTAAGGATTGTGTAAACTGTTCTTAAGAGTGTACAACCCAATAGGTCCTGCGGTAAAAAATAATCTGCCGTGGTTGCTTACTGGCTAGGGCGCTGCGAAGCACGAGGTCGCGGGATCAAATCCCCGCCACGGCGGCCGCATTTCGATGAGGGCGAAATGCAAAAACGCTTGTGTACCGTGCAATGGGTGCACGTTAAACAACCCCAGGAGGTCAAATTAATCCGGTATCCTCCACCACGGCGTGCCGCATAATCAGATCGTGGCTTGGACACGTAAAACCCCAGAATTCATTTTTTTTATTTTCATGCAAGAACGGAGACATTTAAAAATAAATGCTTTAGCGCTTTCATTTGGTGGGACCGTTTTTATACAGCGTGTAACTTGCGCCAACAATGCACGTCTGGCGCAAATGACGCTCTCTGGGCTATATCAGCTTGCGTGCCGTGCCGAATGAGCCAAGTGCCTGAACCAGGACGGCCTTCCGAAAGCCACCTCGTTTATGATTAAAACCTTGTTTTCTGTACCGGAAGCCTCCCAATCCCAAACTAAGCAGATGGGCCGTGACGCAAGCCGGTGTTGTACGCCTGTGTTGTAAAAGTCCTTCCCATTGTTCAGCTAAACGGCGATGAAATGTGCTTGCGCGCAAGTGCTACATCAATAGCAGCCGATGTCTAGGTACAACGCAACACGCTGCAGAAAACGTTACACCAGAATCATGTGAACTGTTACTGTGCTCATAACCCTGCAGGAGCTAACTGAGCGGAGTCGCAACAGAGTATAGACGCGGTCAGCTCGTCTCTCGATGTCGACTCGGCACAGGTCACCTCGGTTGCACCGAGCTTTGAAAATCACCTGCTGCACGGAGGGGGTAGCTCTGTCATGACGCAGCTGTTCTGGTAGACTGACAAGAATTTGCATATAACGTACCACAAGCTCGCAAGCAAATACAGTTGTACCGACCGCAGTGCTTTTAAGGCTGAATCTTTGTAGGCTTTCCGTCTGCAACTTCGGTCGACACGAGTATTGGCATTAACGGCAACAGCTCTTTACAGCTGTTGTCGCACCGTATTTTGTGAGTTTCTGCATTGACAATCGGCACACCAGCGATTCTCAGTTAATAGGCCTTACAGCCTCAGCGACAAACCCATGTCCATTTTGTGCAATGCAATCGGGACACGTATTAGTCGGTGACGAAAGCAGTGCAGCGCAGAGGCATGTATCCAGATTCGGTGTGGTCTGTCCAAGAAACTTCGGCCCGGTCAGACTAACGTTAACCGTACCAGCGAAAAACTTCTGGTTACGTGCCTGGCTGCGCTGGTTCTTGCCATTTCCTTTTAGCTACAGGCAACAGATGCCCAAGTCTGTCCTTGTCGGGTGCACCACTCGCTACATGCGGAGCTTGTTGAACTGACAGCCATTGCCAGTCGCCGCCAGTGTTGCGGCGTTCAGGATCTGCAATGCAGTCATGCAGTACTGGATGGAAACGTCGATTATTAATGTTGCTGAAAGGCTAGTTACAACGCGTGGCTCTCCTGGGCGCTGGATAAAGAACGTGTCATTGAGCAGGTTGTTCTACTTCCAGGGCGTCGCTTAACACTTGCCACCACATTCGATGGCCTGAGGATGGGGATATAGTAGCTGAGATGAGAGACTGCTTCCAAAGAAACAGCCCAAAATTCCATCAATGTTCATTTATTGGGCACCAGACAAAAGTACAGTTTTCCTTTTCTCCATTACAGGAACGAAACATGCTGCACACATCAATATCTCCCGGGTGAAAGATTCAGCAATTTAGCCATGCACTATATAAGTGCCTGAGACCTACCACCGACTACGGCGACACTCTTAAAACTGCCGCAGGCAGCTTTTTCTCCACGAGTTACCGATAATTCATCCCTTAAATGGTGAGCACGCGATGCCAGCATCGCTACAGTCGATTCCCCGAGAAACTCCAGCTTCCACTTACCTGCAAAGTCTTCACAGAAACATGCTTCAGCTTCTCAGATGGGGAATATGGAGTAGCTGCCAAAGCAACGGGGGGTTCCATACATATACCCCCCATCGTCTTCGTGCTCCGTAGAGGGGAGGACGGCCGGCTAAGACGAAGGCAGAATCGCTTCTTCAGCCCTGCCATATCGCGCTTAAGCTGGGCCGAGAGCAAGGCGCCCTAGTTTCACACAAATTCTACGCGCACACCCAACCCTACGAGCCCTGGCACTGAAAGCGTAAGCAAAAAGTGCTCGCACCACACATCAGTAAGAAGTCAGTCCCTCAAGACCCACGCGCGCCGTCCCCACCACGATGGCGCCGCAGCCACTTGGCGAGCGATGCGTCTTGCGCAGCCCCAAGCAAGCGGCGTGGGTGCGGAGTGTCCTTACTCTTGGCTTGCCAGTTACACACGTTGTCGCCAGCCGACGGGCCAGTCCCCGACGGCTTCCGGACGGCAGGTCCCCTTGGCGATCCGCAAAGGGTGCTAACGATCACAGTGGGAGACGGGTAAAAAGGAAACGGGGAGGGAAAGAGGGAGCGAACGCAGAGAAACGCACACAGAGGCGCCAGTCCGGCGGGACAGGCGCCATTTCCTCCAGGGTCGGAGAGCGAGCTGGGCCCTCCCTGTCCTGGAAAAACAAGACCCGCGTTTCATAGATGCAAAGGGCAACAAAATCCCAGCTCCCACGGTGAACCACCCATCAACCAAAAAGTTCCAAAGAGCAGCCAGTAGTGTAGTCATTACTCAGGAGTAGCAGCCAGTGAGGACAATAGTGTAAGGCGAGGTCCTCACCTAGACAACCTGGACACTTCATCGGAACTCCGGATGCCACCTTCCGGCGACAGCAGAGGAGACAGTGCCTTTAGCAGCTGCAGCGGGTCAATTGGAGCCTGAAAATAGACAAAATAAGTCCGGTGAGTACAAAAGCAGGCATGCAAGCGAGGGCGCGGCACGGCTGCGTATGTGGAAAATATTACAAATAAAATTAGGCCACATGGCAACTGGGCTTTGCGTTTGACTGGTACGCAACACTAGTACCGAACTTTGCTCGACGATGAGCGCGGCATGTAACATTTGACAGCATTTTTACTGGTAGTTGCGGATTGGAAACATTACGGTATGCTTTGCATTTCTATAACAACCTCCCTCGTCAACAATTCACTTTGGTGAACATGAGCCTTGTGGTGATGAAACAAGGCACGCATCCCAAAGCCTACAGGTTTTGGATGCGTTAAAGGATCCCTGAACCCCTTTATACAGAAATCAATTTAAGTTGAGCGAAAAGTACTTCAATTCCTTCAGTACAAGCAGATTTACTGGCAATCAAAGATCGCCTATGATCCCCTTCGCGGTGCTCCCCCGCTCTTTGTTCAATGCCTCGCACTGCGAGGATGAAGGCTGAGTGGGCACGCCCACAACGCTCAACCTACTGAACGTCAATGTGGTGTGCAGTTCGAATTGGATTTTGGTTGCTCACGGAAACGCCACTACCGATTTTGGCGCCTACGACGCTCCAAACTAGAAGGCATGCGCTGCCATGTTGCTACGATTCATTTTTGTAACGCTAAAATATTCATAATCTCATGCAAAAACAAGCATTTATATGTAGCAAGTAAGTATGGAACAGTATGTAAAGTTTATTCCGTATATTTCTTCAGCAAGATCGAATGAATATGAAATACTGATGCAAAATTTACGGTGTGTGAAAGGATGCGCGTTTGCAGTAACCTAAACTAGATGGCGCCACCATACTGGAGGATACTCGGGGGAAACGCGTTGATTAGGGATAGCCCCTCGTCGTTTGCGCCTGCGCGCCTGTACCGAGTAGATGGAACATCGCGGCGCCTATGCGGTTGCTGATTTCAATCCACGGCGCTATGGTGTGGTTTACCTCTAGAGTTGGTTATATTATCTCGGAGGCTATCCCTCAACTTAACGTGGAGTTAACAGTACAAATTCCTGTGCTACTGAGTACTTTGATAGCTAAGCGCGGCTTTCTCGCACCGACTGGCATGAGTAGCACATTTCCTTTCGCACTTATCTCTACGGCAATCGCACAATTTCCGAGGGTCGAACGAAACGTCTTTATGTTGTTCATGTGGCGACACCTCGAAAATGTGCGACACAGAAAGCTGACGACCTGTTCTAGTCGGATGTTGGCGCTCGGGCTGGCACGCGCCTGGAGCCAGATCACTCACAAGAGACCACGCGGTTGTCTTCAGCGAGCGGGCTCGTCGCGGCATTCCTCGGGATCTGTTTTGTAGAAGACGCGCTACATGCAGCTGTATCGCGTTTGCTATGTGCACAACAGGGCAGGCGTGCGCGTTCGCGCTCATGTGCTCCAGTCTGGCCGTGCTACTTCGTGCCGACCAGCTTTGTCCTGCGCCAGTTTGACGGACAGTAGCCACATGCTCATTACGCAATAGCTCATTACCAAGCGAAGTCTGCGAAGGCGTCTAGCCACGAGCGGCCAGGCATGAGCGCGCGCTGGCAAGCATACGCGTGGTCCGACTTAAGGTTTCGCGTGGTTCGCGGCTAGTTGAGTGTTCAAAGCTAATCGAAATCGGTGAGACCTGACGGCTACGGCACTCGTAAGCAATGTGATCAAAGTTCCTAGACGGGCGGTCGCGGCCATGCGTGAGCAGACAGTAGTCTGCTTCAGGAAGTACGTACACAAAGAAAAGTTTACACCCTTTGAGTTATACCTCGCCACACAACAATAAACGTCACCTGCCTTTTCCGCATTTCCTTTCTATAACGCTGCGAGCCCGGTACTTCCCAGTAACGAACGCCATGCGCGTTATCAGCATGACATAGCATTGCCGACAGGAAAGTAGCGGGCGAGGAGTTTTTAAGAAAGGAAACGCAAGCAAGGCAGATGACGATTATCGTGTGGCAGATATGCACCCCAAAGGGTGTAAACTATTATTACAGTGTAGAGTAACTCTTATTAGAATTCAAAGCGAAGATTTTTCGGTCTGTTTAATAAATTCAGTCTGTTTAATAAACTGCGTCGATAAATATGCATCGAAACAACAGGAAGAAGCGCAATGATCCAAACAATTTCTGATTTATGTTGCATATCGGCCAATGGCAGCGCTCTATGGGAATATTCCCGCTGACGTCAAGGGGCAGCCGCTGGCAGCCCCGAAAAGACGAGAAGGCCTCTGATGAATACAGCGTTAGAGAAAAAGGCGACTGCGCGCTCCGCGTGCTAAAGCCCCTTAGACTTCGTGTAAGGGGACATCGCACTAGCGCGTAAAATGTTTTCATGTGCTTGTCCGTGTCCTTTTTTACCGCCCTATATCCCCTTATACGAATAACCACCGCTCACTGCCTTAAATGAATTCCTTAAACTTCGTAGAGCAGCGAAACTCTCCTCCGCCTTCACTCCTTGTTTCTCCTCTCTTTCACGCTCCCTCCTCGACCCTGGCGCCGCCTACACTGCTCGAGCGTAGCAATGGCGCCATCATGTGCTCCTCGCCACTCCGTAGACGCTTGTCGAGCAAAAATGGCGCTGATGCACGGCGCGAGGGCCCACGCGATGCTATTAGACAAATAGCGACGCGGCCTCGGCCAGAGCGCACGAGGATGAGGCGGCATTCTTCAAAGCGTACCGCTACTTTACGAAGTTTAAGGGGCTTTACCGCATGTGAGTCCCACGCGCCGCGCACGAGTGCAAAATTTAGCTGAGATACAGCAGCGTATGCTATCCGCAGAATGTGTTTTTTAACCAAACCCGAGGGGTGGTTCAGGGCCATCTTAATACTTTGTCATTGCTGCTAGTTAAGACTAAGCGAAATAATTTCTTTTAAGGGGCATGGGGGCGCTGAGCGATAGGCATGGTAACTTAACGCACCTACGGCAAATTCCGCTCGAAACGTGCGGTTCCAGCTACCATCGGCGCCACCAAACCACGCTAAGCGCACAAACGAAGCAAAATCCTTCAAAACGGATGCCCGATAAGTTCCTGCGTATGCATACACAAGGATTCTGCGTATGCATACACAAGTTCAGCAAAGTACGTTACGCCGAGATTACGTAACCTTTATTAATTACTTCTAGGAACCGTGCCCACTACGCACAACGAATGCTGGGTGATTCACAATTGCAACTTTCAGTTGGTATTTGCTATTAAAGCGCGTTCACGTGAGCAACAACCATGTAACGACTGATCTTGAATATAAAGCATACGAAGGGTAGCGGCTATAGGCTTTTAAACCCTTTTAAAGGCATGAACTGTCTGATAGCGCACCACTAACTTCGGCACGAGTAGGCGCCGCGATCGCGCTGATTTTTCGCGGCGTGATTATGAAAATGAAGGAACTTGTCGGTGGTATAAGCACTTGTTAAAAGTAGTTTCAGACCACACAAGACGCCCCACACATTCTGTCCGACACAGCTTGGCAGGTCGGGGCGAGCGGCTTCGGGTCAGGTTACATCAAACCGCCTGCAGCAGCTGGGACGAGCTGACTCGCTCGGTCCGCCGACACAACGCTCGTAAACGCGGTCGTTCAGGGATGACTGAGCTGCGACGATTAACGGAGCAAGGAGAAACCGACTTTTGTATACCCGCTGTGGCCCCGAGCCTCGCTAGCCTTTCTGTTCTGCGCGAAAAAGCCGTCGAGCGATAACGCGGATTTTCGCTTTGCTATACCACTATACCATTGCATTTTCACTGAATAACGGCGCAATAACATGGACGGTAGCAGCAGCGCTAGTAGTGACATCCCGTGGCTGCTGTTTGTTCAACCAATAAACCTCATACGTTTTTGTTTGGTCGAAAAAAAAAAGTCAATAAATTAATGATAACGTTAATGCCGACGCACCTACGCCTTTGCCTAAGTTCGGTAACAATTTGGTAACAACGATTCGGTGTGCTCTGGTCGAACTAAGATTGACAATATGGCGCCACTAGCGCTGTGTGTTGTCACACGCCGTTTTCTGCCAGGTATCTTGGTACACAGAAATTTGAGAGGGAAACACGAGCTCGGAGTAACTATTCGCTAATACTTTGACCGCTCGCTTGTTCCCGTTTTATATAGGTAGTTACGAAACCTAAGCGCTAGCTCCAAGAACGCACGCAAGCACATGCAACGTTTAACGCAAGGCTGTCGACGACCAAAACTTCCAAATTTTACAAGTCTCCTTATGTTCGGTTATCTGACCCGACCTCTCATTATGGCATGGAGTTCTTGTCACAATAGTGGGATAAAACAAAAAATCTCGTAAAAATGGCACTTTGCGGTCTTCCCAATTGTATCGAATTTATCACTAAGGAAATAGTCCACATAGTAATTTGCTGCAAAAGTAGACAGTAGATAAACCAACAGGCCCGAATTAAAAAAAGAATGCAACCATGACAAGTAACGCGCTCGCCCACCCCGAACCTCCAGCTACGGTTACGTCAGAGCAGACGTACACGCTACATAAAAAAGTAACAGATTACAATTACTTCATTCAAAAATGTAATTGATTACACTTACCGATTACTGCCCCACGAAAATTATTGAGGAATCAGTGAAAATTATTCGAGTACATCGGCATTACTTTTCTCCAACTTCATTAACATTGCATAGATACAGTAACAAAAGCAGGCTTTGTACTTTATCTTCTGCAGCCCTTCATATACAGCTTAATTACACTAGCTGTTACTAGCACAATTAAGCTGCAGCGACACTGAAAACTCAGTCGAGGACGACAAAGAAAAAGAAAGGGAGGTTAACCAGTCCATCAGATGTGCGCGCTGGGGGGTAAGGCGGTGTTGTATACGGATCTTGCACGCAAGATTACCGTTACTAAGCGTATCGGTACTCTATAAAGCGCAGCGCGCTTCATTGTTACTTGAAGACGCTCCCGCTTGGGCCAATGAAAAGCTGAAAAGGTGGGCCGTATGTGATTTCCTGTTATTCACGTCGTAAATGGCCTTCGCTATCAACATACCAGCACGGGTTTAACGAGGAAACAAATACTGAACCACCGGGTTCAGTATTTGTTGAACATGCGCAATCTCGAGGCTACTGCGTGGCAATATCTGAGACGGTCTACTGTAGGTTTTGGCAAATTCAGGTTCTCAAGGTTGCCTCGCTTGTTACAGCTTGTCCCGTCAATAAAGTAATAGGCTGCATGTAATTGCGAGCGTTACTGTATAAACAAAGCAATCTTGCATTACAAAATTACCAATAAATGTGATTACAAGTTATTACATGTAATTCGCTGCGTACAAGTCTGCTTCAGAGAATACTTGGCCAAAACTTGGGAGTGAACTTAGACTGGCAATTTATTCTTTCGAAGTTTCCCATGTGATGTCTATAGTAGCTAACCAAGAGGAGACAGTACGAGCCCATAATACAGGATGTCTGATTGTACACCGGGAAACTGGAGCAGGGGCAGCACCTTTGCTTTTTATGGAGCTGGAAGACCTTCCCGACAACCGTGCAAGCATGGCAAGACACTATAGCACGCGCGTCTGTCGCGGGATGTCTAGCGCAAGGCTCGTGCGCGACAACGGCTGAATTCATTCAAGAGCCGACTAGTCGAGGCTGAAAGGCGGTGTCAAGTGTTTATTACCAGCTCGTATTTAAGCACTTAACGCACATGCCTATCAAAGACGCATGCAACCGAGTGGAAAAGTCTGGAGGGCTAAAATGCCTTTGACAACGGACGCAATGGGTAGAACAATCTTGCTATTCACTCCACGGTTCGAAGCTTTTGGTTCACAGTGTGGCTGCCGGTACGTACCCACGTGATGGGCATGAAAACGAAGAAAAGGGACGGGGCTCCAGTCAATCACAACGGGAAGTGCGATGCGCGGACGGGTGAAGTGTGCCGACTGCAAGACAACTCAGTTGCGCCAAAAACAAGTCCAAAGCACCTTCGCGGTTCGAGGGGTCGGTGTCGCATCTGAAATCTAGGTAAACTGATTTACGACTGAAATTTGCGTAAACTATGGTCAACATGGCAAGGGAATCTAGGGCTTCCTAAGCGAAAGCGAATTCTGAAACGCCGCTACTTCAAACGTTCGACACGAAGCTAAAAAATGTTCCATTTACAACCCAGAGACACGGAGCGGCAGCCAGCGACTGCCGTTCATTTCATGAGCCTCATTGTACGCTCGTGTCGCTATACTAAACCGAATCTTCTGTTTGCCTGAAATTATACCGGGGTTGGTAATGCGGTGGCGAAACTAGGCATTTGGTGGGAAACAGCACGCAGTTTTAAATGTTTTCGGAAGCTTCTTTGGACGCAAAGAAGCCTACCTCACTTGCACACAGCTGTGTATAACCATCGGAAGCACATGCCCGCGTGCACTGTCACCCCCGAAACTCCCTGGGATAAGAACATTCGGTAAGCATGTGGCACTGCGCGCCTTGCCCACAACCCGGTAAGTATTTCAAAATCAATCGAATGTATACGCGCGCTATTTCGGCGGCGGGACACCTGCCGAAGGACACGCGAGGCAGTGGACAGCTGCGAGTGCCGCCCGCACTCCCGCCGCAAACATTCACAAAATTCTGCAACAGCTTGTTTTTCACGGAAAACCACGACTAGTATAAACAGGCATAAAAGTCGGGCTTCTAGTCCGAAGTTATAAAACGCGGTCAAATCTCTAGCACGAGCAGTACAATTAAAATACGACTTAGCACCACCAGCGCTGCTTTTTCACTTGTGATTACACTTGCGCCTAACAAGACTAACGTAGAAAACTTACTCGCGCGCGCAAATCCGACAGCACACATACAGGTCGCTTCGCCATAATCTGCCGCCTTTACCTGTATCTGCCGACCTGTTAATTTTATTTCGTAAGATCCCACAGGGGCAGCGGGAAATCGGGCACTTTTCCTTGCTAAACCTTGCCCCGAGCGCACGTCTTTTCAGGCATTCGCACTCGAGTAACCAGGATTTAACATTAGACGCCGCACACCGAGCATGCAGCATCAAATATGGAAAAGCGAATACTGACAAGCGACAAGCTGTTTCAAGATCACAGCTACTTTTTCAGAGATTTAGCTGTTGCCAATTTTACCTCATTAAAGAACTTGTCTGTATAAACGAGCTTTAAACTATCCTTCTTGCCTCCTTTCATCACCAAAATACTTTCAACGGAAGATACGGAAACCGACATGCGATACATTTTCGCAAACAATTATTTTTCGTAAAATCTTAACAGGCCCAAATTCGTAAACTTTACAAAATACCCGGGAGAGTTTGCAGATATGCGTTCCCGCGCTCACAAGATAAATAAAGCTCAGAACAGAGGAACAGAGCAAAAGGCATTTGGGTTGCCTCATCCGGTTAGCTATTCTGTAGAAAAGCACCGCCGATAAAAAAAAAAAAAAAAAAAAAAAACGAAAACCCGGTTTTCAGGCTTCCAGCAGACTTGAGAATTCGAGCTACCGGAAGCGTGGTAGGAACAACCGTGAAGGGACGTCTTGACATGCAGTACATGGACACGTAGTAACTATCGAACGATGCAACTTTTTCGATGGCAAAACAACCTAACGCAAAAGATGATTCTGTAAAAAAATTGTTTCTCGCCATTAGCTTATGTAAATTGTTTTTCTGCAACTTATTTTTCCATAAAAAATACTTCGTTAAGCGCAATCGCGCTCTGTTGGAACGGATCGAAACCCCGGAAAGCTAATCCCCGCAAACTGTTAAATTATATTTTAAACTAAAGGCGAAAGGTGGATAGCGGCTTGCAATACATTACTGCTAAATTATTTAAGCTAGCAAATAAGCATTAGCGAATTTTGGAAGCACGCTCAAACCTAATGCCACAAAGCGGGTAATTTCAACAGCCCCAACACATTCCCTCGTACTTTTCGTAATTCTTAACTTGCTGTTTTAACTGGTCTGTAGAGTAGCGCTCTCGGTCTCTACACAACTAAAGGGAGAGGAAAGGAGAAGAAAGCGAGTAATCACAAGACTGGTAAGAAAAACCGTGGAAGGGACGCCTGGACACGTCAAAACGCTCAAATATCCGGCTTCTTGTATTACAACAGAGCCGAAACCAAAACAGATGAAATTGTTTCTGGCTATTAGTTTATGCATATTGCTTTTTACCCCCATCCTCATTTTTCTCCATGAGCTTAGCTAGGCAAAGTCGCTCTATCGGTACGAATTAAACGCCCGGAAAGCTCGTTCTCCGCAAAGCCAACTGTAAAATTCTTTAATTTTAAACTAAAGGTAGGTGGTGGCGAGCAGCCGTTTGTAATATATTATTAGTGAAGAACGTAAAGCTGGCAAATAAGCATTAGCGAACTTTGGAAAGTACGCTGAAACACAATGCCACAAAGCGAGTTCTTTCGAACAGGGCCCCTGTGCTGAAAGTGGACATACAGCCTCGAAAATTGTTAAACTGCTGTTCTAAATGGTCTGCAGAATAGCGCCCAAGGTTTCTCCACCTAAGTCAGATGAAATATTTATATCAGAGAGAGAGAGAGAGAGAGAGAGAGAGAGAGAGAGAGAGAGAGAGAGAGAGCCTTTGGACACTGATCACGAATTCGAGCGATCGCAAGACTGCTAGAGAAAACCGTGGGTTGCCTTGACATTAACGACGTACGCACGTAATCGCGTTCAAATTTTTGGATTGCAACAATTTATGCATGTTGATTTTTACCACTTTCTTTCTCCAAGACCTTGGCGAAGTCACGCGAACTGAACCTCCGGACAGCTCGCGCCAGCAAAGTTTATTATTTAGAACTAGCGCCAGATGGTGGACAGCAGTTTGCAATGTACACAGTGCGTCTACTAAATTTCAAGATTGACAACTCTGCAAGATAACCGGTGGAGCCACCAAGCGGCAAGCGGGAATTGTGTGTAGTTTTTAGTGTCGAGTGCGCTGTGCTTTGTGTGAAGAATTCAAGAATTTATGTTCCAAATTTTGTGATGTACAGTGATTTAAGCGAACTGTGTTTTGTGTGTTCATCATGGATAGTAAAGTGGAGCAGAGAGTAGCCATCAAGTTTTGTGTAGAACTTCGCAAAACAACCACGGAGACAGTGGACATGATTCAAACAGCTTACAATAATGATGCTTTTTCTCGAGCGAACATTTTCGTATGGCATCGTCGTTTTCATGAGGGTCGGGAGGTGGTTACGGACGGCCTTAGACATGGCCGTCCGATAAACGTTCGAATTGACAAAAATGTTGAGAAAGTACGAAAAAGCTGGCTGAAAATCGTTGTCAGACCCTCAGGATGATTGCGGAGTACTTGAACATTGGTAAGTATACTGTTCGGAACATCGTTGAACAAGATCTACAGAAGAGGATTTGTTCCAGATTTCTGCCCCACAGTCTGAAAGAAGAGCAACAAGACCGGGCGTCTTCGTGTCAAGAGTGGGTGGTCCAACAGGCCGAAAATTACCCAGAATGGAAAGAGACAATCAGCAGTATGGGTGCGGAAGAGTTCCCCACCAGAAAAACTCCACATCCAGAAGCGCGAAGACAATGCTAGTGGTGTTTTTTGACTGGCAAGGTGTTGTGCATAAAGAATTAAATGATGGGGTTTTATGTGCCAAAACCACGATCTGATTATGAGGCACGCCGTATTGGGGGGGGGGGGGGGGGGGGCTCTGGAAATTTGGACCGCCTGGGGTTCTTTTAACGTGCGTGCATAAAGAATTGATTCCAGAAGGTCAAACTGTGGATGCTACCACGCACAGAGAAATTTTAGCACGCTTACTGCAGAGAATGCAACGGGTCCGTCTAGAAATGGTTCATTCGGGCGACTGGCTCTTGTTGCACGACAATGCACCATGCCACAGAGCCATTTATAAGCACAGACATTTTGGAAAAAAAAAACATGTAACATGTTTCAACCATCCGCCCTACTCACTTGACCTGGCCCCAGCAGACTATCCCCCCCCCCCCCTTTCTTTTTGAAAGATCAAAATGACGCTGAAAGGAAAACATTTTGACTCAATTTCGGACATCCAAAGGGCTTCGGTGAAGGAACCCAACACTGTTGGACAAGAGGACTTCCAGAAAGGAATCCAGAAACTACAGAGCCGTGCAATTGGCTGAATACAACAAGGAGGGTCGTATATTGAATATTAGCAGCCAATCAAGGCAATTCTCTTCTGCATTATTTTCTGATAATGCCAGTCTTGAAATTTAGTACACAAACTGCGCAACTAAAAAAAACTTCAGGGGCCTTGAACCACGTTTTATCGAAGTAGAGAAAGGCATTTGAAGTGAAAATAGGCTAGTTCAGAAAGATATTGGCCGCAAAAAGTACTTCAATGTGTTCAGCAGAAGCGGAGCTATTGGCAATCAACCGCGGCCCCCGCTGTGCTCCCGTTTCTTCTTCAATGCCTTGCACAGTGCACTGCGAAGGCTACGGCGCAGTGAGGCGTGCCCACAAAAGTCCGCCTTCTACATGTCACCGTGGCGTGCAGTTCAAATTTCATTTCGTATGTTGACGTAGACACCACGACTTCCGCCTCTGGTGCCTACGAGGCGCTAACGGTAAGCCACCAAACGCGGTTGTCCCTAGCGAGCCGCAGCGTGATGTCAGCTATAGGCGAATAGCAACCGGATAAGGGAATGACTAGACAAAGCGTCCCATTATGAAATAAAGCGTGAATAAGAGTGAGCACAGGGCCTTCTGTTGAAAAGAGAGCGTTTGAGAGAAAGGCAACTTCGCGATCCGCTTGCGAAGCTCCACGCGCCGCGTGCGACAGCAAAACATCGCCGAGATGTTCACGGCAGCGTATGCTACCCGCGGACTATATTTCACCAAGTCCGAGCGTGAATCAGGGCCCCTTTAAGCTAGCGAATATTGTCAAACTTTGGGAGAAACGCGGGCTCAAACCTAGAGACATCAAGCGTGTTCACACAAACAGTCTCAGCCCTGAACGCACAACCTGGTTTAAGTCGTATACAGAGTAGCACCCTCGGTCACTCGATAGGCAAGTCTCACCGCGAATGTTTAAGCATTAGCTGTGGTGCGGGCTAGGCGTTTTCGCCTGTGATCTCGAGCTCGCCGAAACGCTTAAGAGACTGAATTCCCTGCCAATCAACTTGAAAATTCAGTGTAAAGGATGTTTAGGTGTTCTGGTTTAAATTACTACGCTCATCTGCGATGATCTAGCGCCAAACGGCTTTCCAAACATACACCAGTGGAGCAGAGCAGAGCCAAGCGACCCAACGGCGTAAATACCATCTGGTTAAAGGCCGGGCTACATGGAGCGCGAAGCGACGAACTTCGCTGGGCGGCGGACGCTCGACCCTCAGCGTCCAAAAACTTGACGCCTGCCGGCGATCCTGCTCGATCAGGAAAACTTCGCCAAGCGAACTTTGCCGCCGGAAGCGGCGAGCGCGCATCCTGCTCTTACTCGCGCCTGCGCACAAACGGCTGGCAACCCCTCAAATGAACGTCTCGTCGTCGCCACAAGTTTTTCCTTTTCTTTTTCTCAGTGCCACGAGCGGAACGCTCCGTCTGTCGCACTGCCGAGTGTCTTGAGCGCTGGGTGCCTTCAGGGAGAAAGCGACGGAGATATTACAGTCAGAAGCCGACTGTGCCTGGTTCCCGGGCTGTTTGCATCTGTGTGGCGCAGACGGCCAAGGATGGCGGCATCGAGAACGCGAGCCGCTGACAGGCCTGTTGCACGCCAAATTTCGATAACGCTCCGCTACCCTGTCCGGCGGCAGTATACTAGACGCCGCGACCGCCGCCGCGCTGTCGCTTGCAGACTTACGTGTGAAAGAGGTAGCACCCACACTATACATGCTAAAAAAGCACTGCAGTACTGTACAGGCACCAAGCTCGTGCCACAGCACAACGTAGTCAGACGGCGCGATGCCAGCACGCTAAAATGCTTACAGCTCAATATAATGTAGAAATTGCTTGCACAGGCATCTGTTTAAAAGGTGTTTATAGTCTGGCAACACTAAAACAGAGACGGCAACGCGCAGCGCCGTAAGACTCTTTCGCTCCATGTAGCCAAGCCAGCGAACAATCGGCGTCGTGCCGCCGCGTCTGTTTCTGCGAAGTTCGCCGTGAAAGTTCGCGCCAGGTGTCCGGGCCTTAAAGGGGCCCTGAACCCCTTTTAACGCGACAGCGTTAAGGAGCCCGTGTCGCAGATCAGGTGTCGGCGTCCCGCGTCGTTTCGGCAAAAAGATTTTCGAGCCACACATACCCATGCCGCTCATGTGACGCAAGGAATGCACTGAAATAATTGAATTTCTCACGCTAAAATACGCAGAAAAATCGTTACATGATAGCTCTCCGATTGTAATTTAAATATACGAGAAAAGAATTATGTTACGCGAACCCAAGCAAACCCCTTTTAAAGCGTTTCTACAATGTACAGACCAAAGATTGCATCCGCGATTTGCGCATGCCGGCACGTAAATATCTCCGAGTCCACGGAGCGGCTTGTCCGCTTCTTTGAAACACGTCCAGATGGCGCTCGCCTCTGCAAGAGGCCGCGTTTCGGCCAGAAAGCCCGACTTCGTGCACAGCGTTCACCGCGAGCGTTTCCCGGTAAACATTACGGGTACATACGCTGCAGTTGCCGGGAAGCGTGAGAAGCAGTCACGGATCTTTGAGTGCTATCGCGTTCCAAGGTGAAGCTTGACGGTGCTTCCTTAAAGGGACCCTGAAACGCTTTTGACGATTTTCTACAAACGTACTGAGTCGTTAGAGTAGGACCTTCTGATCATTAATTGACACATCTAAGTGCCCCACGTAAAGCGTGTAATTTATTATAAGGTTTTAAAAATGCACATCGCTGCCGATCGCAGCACAGTGCTCAGCGGAATTTTAAGCCGCCCCTACCCATATGACCGAGATCACCCATACGACGTCAGTGGGGGCGAGCTATCCGATTGGCTGACAAGGGCGCGTGATCGATAATTTTTCCAACTTTATGGTAAACAAATGACCTTCATAATAGTTAGAATGTTAGCTAATTTGTTTTTATGAAAAGAAAGTAACAAAGAGAATGCACAAGAATAGTTTTTCAGTACACTTGAGCACTTCCGGCACACAGCAAGTGTCGTCTGCTTGTGTTACAACGTACTCCATTTTGTCGAGAGCTCCGCGGTCAGACTCGGTCTCAGTCTTTTCGCGAGCACTATGACTCGACTTTGTTGCCTTGTGGACTGCAAACGTAGCGAGTGGCAATGTGTCAAGCTGTGACATCGTGTCCCTCTGCAAGGCAGCGTACGAGCGAACTGGCTACTGGGCATCGGACTGCCGCTATCCGATCGGCGCCAGGATTTGCGCGCTTGTGGCCGTTCCATTTTACACCGGAAGATTACTAACGCAATAGCGTTTCGCGAGTCCGGTATTAGGGCAAACGCAAGCGCAAGGGGACAGAGTTTGGCCATGGTTTGGCCGCTTGACTGTGCCGTAAGGGGATGACCCACGAGATCAGCAGAAGGGCAAATTTGAATGGTCTGCACGGTGCAGCCACCTGGTGGCACAGAGCTCAAGCATACACAGTAGCAGCAAGAAGTGTATTCTTCTTTGTTGCTGGTGTGTATTTTTCGCTGGAGTGTAATCATCAACACGTTGTTTTTATAAATGTTTAAAATGTTTTACACTTGGTTAGAGCAATATTAGCGCTGTGTTTGGCTGGTTAAGCGCTGCGCCAACAAGTGTATGGACCGTGCTGACCGATCAGGCCGCTCACGTACGTCTACGCTAAAGTTCCTTCATCAGCTTGAGTTTATGCCTCCAGACATTTGCCGAAATGACCAGCTTGCCTGTGGTTACCGCTAGTGTGTGGTTAACGGAATACCAGACATGTTCGGCGCTACGACAGAATGCTCGCAACGCACGCTGCTTCGATAGCTCTCGCTTGGGGTCGACGGCCAAGCGGCTAGCGGAGAGGTCTCGCGCGGGCGGGGGCGGGCTCCAAAACAACCGGAAGTGGACGATGTGACGTCGCATCGTGACGCTGAACCAGTGAAGGCGGAGCTTAGCCCCGCTCGCTCGGCGAACGAGTTGAGGAGGAAAAGCACGGCTAGGGAGGAGGGTAACTTCCAATCGCTTGTAGCTCCATTAATACGTAACGCTTCACTTAAATTGTGGTGCGAATGTTCTACCTAAGCTGAACCCTACGCGTCTACAAAATTTGTCCGAACCGTTTCAGGGGCCCTTTAATGCCTTGCACTGCCAAGGGCGGGGCGGGACGTGGCCACAACGCTCCACCTACTGAACGTCACCGTGGCGCGCAGTTCAAGTTGTCCTCAGCGAGGCGCATAGCCAGTGGACTCGTCGCGCAACCCCATGGGGGCCGCGTTATCTAGGCTAAGTAGTAGACCGGAACTATATGCAACTGTAGTACGTATGCGCAGCGCTTTCTTTGTGCACTACAGGGTTTGAGCGCGTGCTCGCGCTGATATGCTCCAGTCTGACCGCGCTACGTAGTGGAATTGGCTTTGTCCTTCACCAGCTTGACCGACGGATACGACCACTGTGTCGAAACCACGGAGTAAGACATTTAGGAGGTGAAACTCCCGTCAGCGCGAGCGACCAGATAAGGTCACAATTGTTGTATGCGCCGACGGGACCGTATACAGTGGCGGCGCCATGCGGCGCGTCGTAGAACCGGCAGCGAAAGAAAAAATGCAGAGCCCGGGCAGGCTGCTCCGGCGCGCTCTCAACGGCGGTAATTTCTTTCCACGCCGCTGGGCGTCGCCAGCACGATAACGGCTCCGCAGGCTTGTGACTTTTTCTGGTCGCCGCAAACAGCGGAGTTTCCTCTCCTAAATGTTTCTTGCTCCGTGGTAGAAACGGAACGAAATAAAACGATAGTTTTGACCGGAACGAAAACGTGACCGAAACGTTATTTTGGTTCCGAGTGAAACCGAAATATTATTGATCGGCTTTCGGTTCAAGGGGTTAATCGGCAATCCCAAACAATCGACGTCAGACAATGTCAGAGCTAGCGCGTATCTCTGGGTTTCGCAAAAGCGCGTATCTCATGCAGGGATAATGCGAGCGATAGCCGGTCGAGCGCTCCACTAACCTAAGCCTGCCGCTTGATGCACTAGCCGATCGGCATCGCAGCAAAACCTAGGCCTCGCGCGCTGAAGAGCGTATCGTTCGTTTTCTACGGGTACAGCGCTTTCTTACAGAAGCTTTATTGTTCATTTTAGTTAATTTTATCGGAACAGCGGTGTCGCATTTCGGAGAGTACCCTCAATGACGTGCTGCTTCCGAGATCGTGCTCAGTACCTTGACTCAAGGGACTGAGCATTATCTCAGAATTCATAATTCCCTTATTTAGTAAGATACACTGTTCTTTAAGGTTACGTTGAAAATTTCTGCATGAGAACGAAAAACGTTACGAACCGTTACGGACCATTTTTTTTTCGTTCTGGAGCAGAACCGGAATCGAACTTTCTCTAGTGGAACTAAACTAAAACCAGAACGAAAAACATTTCGTACTGACACCCTGGTAGCGACATCTAACTTGCGCATTCTGAAGGGTTATCAATAAGTCTGCCAAGGCGTCTAACCAGGAGTGGCAGGAGTCCGCGCTAGCTGGCAAGCGTGAGCAGACGATAGTCGGCATCTTCCGGAAGTACGTAATTGTTGAAATTCGAAAGCAGATTATCGCTTACTTCAGCCCGTTTATTGAACTTCGTTAAGTATGAACAGTAACAGCAGGAAGAAGCACACTGATTCAAACACCCTTCTTGACTGATGTCAGCTATTGGCAAATAGAAGCCGCGTATGGGAATCTGCTATATTACGAAGTGTCCAGACAAAAAAAAAAAAAAGTGAGGAGCAGGCATCTGTTGAACGGAGAACGTTTCAGAGAAAGGTGCATTCGTGCCTCGCTTGCGTGCTCCACGCGCCGCGCATGACTGCAACACTTGGCCGAGATGTGCACAGTAAGTTATGTGGTTTTATGTGCCAAGACCACGCTCTGATTATGAGGCACGCCGTAGTGGGAGGCTCCGGAAATTTGCACCACCTGGGGCTCTACGTGCATTTAAATCTAAGTACACAGCTGCTTTCGCATATAGCCCCCATAGAAATGCGGCTGCCGTGGCCAGGACTCGATCCCGCGACCACGTGCTTAGCAGCCGAACACCACAGCCACTAAAGAACGAGATGTTAACAGTAGCGTATGCTATCCGCGGACGAGGTTTTTACGGCGAAGCTGTCTATGGGATTCCGCGATTTCTTCGTGACATAACGACGGCAGAAAACTATAATCGATCGCCCATACCTCCAAATGCAATGGTTCATACCCCCGTAACATACATATACGTTTCAATAAAGAACAAGTTTAAAACAAGCATCCGTACCACGTAATTAATAAGGCGCTCCTGTACCTACAAGCAATGCGAAGCACGTGACGTAGCGCCCCCCGCATACGTTTCCGGGTAAACATTATTGCCTCGCAAGCTGCCGCGGCGACGGCCGCTTGACTGTAGCATACGAAGCAGGGAGTGACGTAACTACACTTTCATACTTAAGAGAAGACCCTGCCAGCAATTGATTTGTGTTGTGCCAGGGCTATGGGAAGGTCGTGTATAATAAGGACTCCTGAAGAGCAGCGTGCACACGAGGCGCGGCGAATTTCCCTCTCTGGTCTACTCTTTTTAGGTGCACGAAGTTGCAGCGCAGGCGAAGTCGCAGGCCGCCGAAACAACTTCGGCTAATAAGGTAAATTACATGTGAATGTCGCCACGTGAATACTTTCAACCTACGTCACAATGGACACTGGTTCTAGTTGACAGCTTCGCTGTCCAACCACCTTCACATCATTTTTTTCACTAAGCCCGAGGGGTGGTTCAAGACCCCTTTTAACGTGACGTGGCGGCAAACGCCCGCGCCGCCACCGACTCACGAAGGAAATGCCCCCCCCCCCCCCCCCCCAAGCGTAACCGCGCCGCGGAAAAACTTCCACGATATTGCAGGCGCAATCGGCGAGTTCCGCCATTAGCGATGCGCAGGGAGCCTGAATACAGGGTGATGTCGGCCTTTGTAAGGTTAGAACTACATGCACGTACGTCACAGAAATGACGTGACTGAAGAGCACGCTAGTTTTCTAGCATCCGCGCGAGATGGCGCCACTAAAGGCACATTCACACCGAAAGCGGAGCGTCTAAGCGGACAAGCGGATTTTCAAAGCGGTGAGGCGGCGAGCGCCCGCGCCTGTTCAGACCGGCCGCGTTGTCTGGCTATCCGCGCCGCCGGGAAGGAGGGGCATCTCGCAATTTCTTTAGCAATTTCAAGGACGTGGCGCCATCTCGCGGCACTTTGGGTTTGTGCGCGCACTTTCGATATTTTTTTCTTCGTGGGTCGGCGCGCTCCCGTCCGCTATGTACTTCTGCAAAATAAGCTCAGACGAAGAAGACGAGATCGTTGGCATTTTACTCGTCACTTGTCTAGTCGGTCTAAGATTTGTTACAGCGCAACACAAGACAAGGACAAAAGAAGGTATAAAGTGACGACACGGCGCCGTGTCGTCGTTTTATACCTTTTTTTGTCCTTGTCTTGTGTTGCGCTGTAACAAACCTTACTATGAATCCCAACCAACTGGCCCAACTTGCCATTTTGACACTTTTGAATAACAGAAGCGAAAAGCCCAGAGAAAGACATTCGTTTACATTCATTCACCAGCGCTTCCGCAATGTCGGGTTCTGATTGGCTGCGGCCAAAGCGGCCAACTTATCCGCGCGGAAAAAATCGGTCCGGGCGCGATCCGGCAAAGCGGCCGCGTATTTTCCGCAAAGCGGAAAATCCGCGGCCGCTTGGCCGGATCCGCTTGTCCGCTTGTGCGCTCCGCCTTCGGTGTGAACGTGCCTTAACACTAATGTTTTAAGCTGGGGCGGAATTGGAAGCGAACGGTTCACTTGGCCTCACGCGATTGGTCAGAATTGTGCTTGCCTCGCCGGCTGTGAGAGACCGCGGGGCGGCAACGCAAATTATCAACACGTCACGCATCAGTAAATCGTTTTCAAAGCGAACCCGTCATCGGCTAAGAACGGAACCGGCGATGAGGTAGTTCGCTTTGGGTTCAGTTGCTTGTGGTTTGCGACCCTGGCCGTGCTACCCCTGAGACACGAGGGGGTCGCGCGCACGTGCGTTGGTTGCTTCGGAGGCTATCACTTGCCTTTTGTCGTCTGCTTGGCGTTGCTCTTTCGGTGTCGACGACGGCTGGAAGTGCGATACGCGATGGAAGAGATGACGGGAAGTCATCTGCAGCGCCACTGTCGGCTTTCTAAGCAAATCTTTTGCAGGCTACTCCACGACCGAACGTGACCGAACGACACGACACGTGACCGAACTCACTCACTGTTGGAAACACTTTCTGGTGTGCTTGTCAAGCTATGCGCTACGGACAGCACCGACGACCACACGAAACTGAAGAATAAGTTAAGCTGTTTCATAATATATAGCATGCCGTTTCGAGATCGGGCATCTTGAATGAGGAACGATAGACAGCGGTTTGCAATACATTATTACTACATTCCTTAACCCTTCCGGTACCGCGCCCATTGGGCATCGTTAGCCCGCTAACGATGACTTGAAACGCCGCTCACGGACACACTGCGCTATCGGACGTGAAAGAGAACTGTATTTTGCTAAGCAGTTCGCTTTTTTTGTACCCCAGGCGGTGATTTTCTAACGCGCTCCGAAGTATTCGCGATCGTCATAACAGAAAGCAAAAATGGCCGCCTCCGGGAGCGGCGCGCGCGCGCGGCTGATTTTATCGATAGATCGAGCACTAAAAAAAGGTTACACCCTTTGGAGGCTTATTTTGTCCCCAACAATAATCGTGATCTGCCTTGCTTGCGCTTCCTCTCTTGAAAACTCGGCGCTCGCTACTTTCCTGTCGTGAATGCTGTCAAGCTGATAACGCACAAGCCGTTTGTGACTAGGAAGTACCGGGCTCGATACGTTAAAGAAAGGAAATGCAGGCAAGACAGATGACCACTATCGTTCGGAGACGAAACACAACCCAAAGGCTATAAACTTTTTTTAGAGTGAGCAGCGACGAGTCTGAGGAAGCTACATTTTCGTCGGACGTCCGACTCGGGGCGACGACGGCGCCAGCAGCCCGACACGCCAAACTGTAGTGCTCGAACTTATTTTATCCCACAACCTTTAATCTGGTAATTTATCTTTTTTTGACACTCATCTCGTTAATAAAACTTATGCGTGAAAAGTGCATTTATTCTGCTTTTTGTTTATGCGTTACAAAACATCGAGTGCAGTAGTTCCTTCAGAAAAAAATGTGGCGTTACCTATAACACCTATTTTCCCCATGGTAGGCAGAGTTAAGCAGGCGGATGAGCGTTAGCAAACTTTCGGAGAAACGTACTCTAACTCAATGCCACAAAGCGTGTTCATTCAAACCACCCCATCGCTGAAACTTTTTAATGGTCTGCAAAGTAGTCCTGTGGTCTTTTGTCGAGCTGTTTTTGTTTATTAAAAAATACGATGGCTACGAGTGTGAAAACACATGATCGAACCTGTCGCGGTGGTTTAGCAGCTATGGTGTTGGCGCTGCTAAGCACGAGGTCGCGGCAACAAATCCAGGCCGCAATGGCCGCATTTCGATAGGGGGCGCATTACAAAAACGCGCGCGGCCCGTGCATTGGGGGCGCGTTAAAGATCCCCTGATGGTCAACACTATTCCGCAGTGCCGCACTACTGCGTGCCTCATGAT
This sequence comes from Dermacentor variabilis, assembly GCF_050947875.1. Taxonomy (NCBI): domain Eukaryota; kingdom Metazoa; phylum Arthropoda; class Arachnida; order Ixodida; family Ixodidae; genus Dermacentor; species Dermacentor variabilis. The sequence continues at coordinate 105,719,033 of NC_134568.1, forward strand.
CAAATCGTGGTTTTGGCACGTAAAACCCCAGAATTCAATACACGATCTAGAAATGTAGACCTGCATAGCCTCTCAGATTTCCTAGTGCATAATCGCAATAACTTTTCACGCTGATAGCCATATTCTGGGAGCGAACGGTAAACACGAGTTTCTGTAATGGGTGAAAAAAAATTTTTAGACAGCCTTAACCCCTTCCCCAAAGCTTGGTCGTCAGTATAACGGAATTTATGCTCGAAAACCTGCTCTACAAGTCCAAACGAGGTTTCGGTGCCTGCTTGTGACTATAGTTGGTCAATACAGAATAGGGCACATATTTTTGCGGCTACTGGGTGCCAATTTACACTTGTGAGCCGCTCTTTATGCTATTGTCACAGCCGATTAACTTATTCATCCACTGCTATTTCATGCAGGGAAAACTGTCTTCGAAGCATTGAAACTACCCCATGCTCTCACCTCACCGCAGCGCTTGCCCCAACTCGGAGGATGCCTGGTGTCCTGCGCCGGTCTTCGCCAGATGGAAACTTCGTCCCAAACCATGCGTCACTATGACGCAGTTAAGGCCTATTTACGCGGGCGGACAGACAATGCCCGAAGCAACTGCAGACACTACTACCATTCTTGGTCAACGGCGCTAACAAATTGACTAATCGGGAACGGTGCAGAATTCTTACAACGCAGCAGCAACTGCTCTTTCCTGACGCATATATTTTATGCTAGCTTTTATTTTTCCCTACTTCGCAGCAGTACTTCAGTTCCTGTAGACAAAAAGCGCCCAAAACAATGCAAATTACCGCGGCAGAAGCGGCAAAGCTGCTTGCAACCGCTTATCACTCGCAGCTGCCAGTGGGAATATACACTAACAGCCGTTACGAGGCTACTACATGGACCGCATATTCGACGCACTGAGGCGTCTATAGCCGTCAGCGCGTCCATATCACATCGGACCAATGACCACAAATTACTTCGGCCGAAACGCGTAGTATGGTGCTTAGGGATTTTAATCGATAACGTAATTGCGCATATTTCCGCCGGAACGGTATTGTGGTTGCGCCAACATCCTGGTGATGAAAAAGAATATGAAGATGCGTTCCATGTGGTTATGCTTGGTCGCTCGCAGCCGCTTTGTCAATCTCATGACCACCTACAAGTGCCAAGAAATATTTAAGTGCTGACGTGCAAGAAGTGGCACGAATGTTAAATCAACGGAGTACTGACACGAAAATTGTGCTCAACTTTTTTCTTTTTCGCCCTTTTAGGTAGCTGTCGACTCCATAATTACGTCAAGAACCTTCGATTCTGCGAGTACGCCTTAAATAAATATCGCAATCTTAGACAACCCATAAAAACACAGGTCAAGAGCAGCGCGACTTCCGACGTAAGTCACGGAAAGAGAATCTGGTGATCATGTGGTCACACCAGCGGGTTGGTTGAAGGCCATACAATGTCATGACAGAGTGGCCAAAAGCTTGCCAATTAGCCCTTCTGATTGTTCGCTTTTTCATGTAAACGCAGGGGGACATGCCTTCGCATCTTGTCCCATCGAATAATGAGTGTCGTCGGCGTCTGGCAGCATGGCCATAGTATGTGGTACTCACACAAGAGCGCCATAACAGGTTTTGGTGACGTGACGAGTTTCTTTTCTCACGTCCGAAGCCGCGCCACGCTTGGCGCACGATTTGAACTGGTCGCATTGAAATACCACGTTTTGCAATTATTGGTTGCGCTCTCGGGGAATTGAGGCCCCCATACAGAGTAATTACTGGGTCGGCTATTCACCAATAAAAACGAGACCTATTCTCAGTGGACAGTGGTCGTCACCCTGATAATGGCTTCTCAAGTTCGCTGCTTAGAGGACCAAACATAAGCCTATGGGAGACACCCCCCAATACGATACTACTACTAAATAAAGGGAAAATGAGACATCCACTCAAACGTAGCCAAGTGCTACTACTACTACTACTACTACTAATAATAATAATAATAATAATAATAACAACAACAAAACATCTGCAGAGCAGAGCACACCACCATAACGTGCCTTCATAAGCCAAGGAGGCCACTCGCAGATGAAGCAGTACCAATGTGTACTACGTGGCCTGCATGGAAACCTGATGCCATGTTTCAAGACGATTCTTTTCCATTTCCCATTCATTTTCTTGCCCTTTGTCATTGAGCCGCTCGAAGCCACGCCCTCATTAAAACATGTCCTTTGATAATCTGTAAACGAACGCCTTGTCAACTCGCAGCTCACTGTCAGATGTCCACCTTTGAAAACTAAAATATGAGCATAGCGCGCGTACGCGATATATTATAAGCGATTAACAACAAACGCGAAGAACTAGTCCTATGTGACTACCGACGAACAGCATGTTGACCAATCTTGATCTGTTTATCTTTTTTTTACAAGCTTTTAATATTTTTCTACAGGAATTAAAGCACTCACACATCTTTAATGACGCGTTATGCACGGTAACGCGCTTACACGAGCAGCGCAAGGGCCGCATTTCGAACAAATCACTTTGCTTAGATTCTGTTATCCACAAAGGGGAGTGGCTGAATCCGGCGTTAACGGCAGCGTCCGAGCCAGTGGCCATGAAGCGAAAATACAAGGGCTGAGTACTCTTACAAAACCTGGGTCAAGGGTCGGGTTTTGTGCTCAACCATTTTCACGCACGGCCACCGGCTTCCGCGTCGTCGTGCTGCCGTTACCACTGGAACCGGCCACACGACGCTACGGATACTAACGCTTGTAAGTATAACATAAATGGCTCCCCTCTCGAAGAATTAAGTGACTACTTACATATACTTAGGGGTCCACATTAATTCTAAGCTGTCTAGGCAACCACATATTAATTACTTTGGCAGTAATGCTAACCGCATGCTTGGGTACCTGCGTCGTAATTTTTCTATGGCCCCTTCTCTGAAACTTCTTTACAAAACTTTTGTTCGTTCCGAACTAAAATTTGCACCAGCTGTGTGGGATCCATTTACTGAATACCTTATTAGTCACCTTGAAGCTGCACAGAATCGTAGCGCACGCTTCCTTTTTACCAACTACTCCCGTCTTTCCAGTGTTTCATCTATATATATATATATATATATATATATATATATATATATATATATATATATATATAAACTGCGTTAAGACTTCCGTCTCTTACGCAGGAAAATAGCACGTCTTTCCTTATTTCAGGAGATTCACTACCATAACCCTCGTCTTAAGTAAGAATTACTTTCCCACCCTTCATTCATATAACCTCGTATTGACCGCTGTTATAAAGTGTTTGTTCCTTGTCATGCTAACCAACACTTTCATATTTCGTTCCTCAAACTTATGATTGTACATACAGCGGACCCCAGCGACTTTAATGCGCTTGGTTATGTTGCGCAATATTTGCTTTATGTTTTTTTCTTCTATTTATTGTTACCACTCCTTTCTGTAACGCCCTATGGACCCTGAAAGTATTCAAATAAATGCATAATCGAAGGAAATTGCTTGAAGGCCCCGCTTTTCTTCGCAGCAAAAACACGGCACAAAACACAAAATTAGTTATTGAAATACTTCGGCGCGGGGATGGGGAAGTACGGTGTCAGCTGCACACACCGTCACTTCCCCCAAGAGACAAAACGTGCGTTGTTCTGGCATCGGACGAGTCATCGCAGCCGCACAGCAGACAGTCCGAGGCAGCACGAGCGTCTAGCGTGGACGGTGCACGTTCCTGTCACGAAGACAGCCATTTTTCATTTTATTTTGTTTCCCGTCCGTTACACTAATATGGCGCGGTAAACTTATGGTGCAATTTCTAAAATAGTTGTAAAGTTAGGGATTCGTGACCTCATACGAACGACAGGTGGAGACACGTTTTGTAAGAATTATCCTCCGAGTATATTGCACTCATTTCGATGAGTGGCCGATCCCAGAGATAGCGGAGACTCGCCTATGTGCGAACCAGTCATGAAATGCAGAATTAAGAACACTTGCTACGAAATGCGGCTCCAAAGTTCAACGACTGTGCAAGGACACCCTACTTCTTTGGAACTCTATGAACATCTATGCACGCTGGAGACCGCAAAAGCAGGTCTCGATTTTCGCTACAGCAAGAAGGGAGAAATTAATAAAAAAGTTGCTGTATATGCCAAAACAAGTTGCAATAGATATTCTCTAGTTGCACCTCCTACAAGGGACCTTGAGCTTTTTCAAGCGAATTGGTTATGTTTCACGGCTTGTATGTGCCCACAGCATACATAAATTGCATTAATGTTGAAGATAAATAATCTCGTTCGGTGTTCGCGAATTTTCATTGTGAAAAACGCCTACATGTAAATGTGCAATATCGAGGGTCTCAACGTTTATGGACATGAGCGAACGCCTTTCCCATCGGCTGCGTTCGCTAGCTTATTATGCGTGTTAATATAAAGTATGGCTAAATTTTTTATATATCGGTTGTAACAACCATTTCGCTGTTATTTACTAGAATAGCTTTTGCAGCCTGTTACTGCGTCGTTTCTAAATGATAACTTTCAAGGAACAAATGATTTAATTTACAACGTGCGGCTGATACTGTACAAAAGGAGGCAGGGGCCTTATCAGGCATGTAATGTATTTAGTTTTCATATACTGTTGAAAATTTTCAAAGAAACAGATGCAACAAGTCACAGGCAACCCCTCTCAACCACACGTTCTGAAAGCTCAGCCCGACATCGACGCTAACTGTTCCCGATCTCGCACTCGTAGTGAGGCGTACCGTGGTTCGAGTTACGGCAACCGTGATGAGGTGCACCCCCACAACAGGTACAGTACTAAGTTACCGGCCCACGCACAGGGCTGCCGCACTCGTGCAGTGTGCCCCGCTGTGGCTATATTCCGGTCGGCTATGCCTGATGTGTCTTTAAGCGTGGAGTTCTGGCACCTTCTGTAATCCTTCTTTCAGCTCTCCCAAACGAATAATGCTCTCGACGCCAAGGTCCTGTACTTCTACGTTATTGCTGGCAGCGCTGCTCGATGTCAGTCAATCTGACTGGCGCCAAAGACATGCGCCGGCACTAATGAAAGCAGACATGTTCTAGCAGTGGTGTAGGTACAGGATCAGAGTTGTTCGATATAACGTAAGCAATAAATTGCATACTGGCCACGTTTACCGAGTTGCGGCTATCAAGATCCCACATTCACAGTGTCAGGATTCTCTACGTCACGTCCGCACACTTGTCATGCGATGTGCTGGAAGTTGGGATGCCGTCTGTCACTAAAATTACCGCTTAAAAAAAGCGAAAGCTAATAACTACGCGACACGGCCCTTAATAAACCAGAGGGGCTAACAGCATACTCGCGAAAAAAATTCCACATGAAAGTAGCACTAGCATGACTTTTTTATAGTTAACGCGTGAAGACTCAAGTAACGAGATATGTACACCACTCGCCCATGCTGAGCACGCTGATCAAGCTTTATTCAGTAAGATTGTCTCATAACAGTAGAGGAAGAGAGGGTGAAGTAATGAAATGGGCCAGCCGTCGAAAGGTGCTCCGCGCTACACCATTCGACGGATGCCATACTTTAGAGAGAAGAGCGTTCGCTAATCGCCGCCAGCCTCCGCCGGTGGATGGCTGGCGCCCGTAAAACCAGCACCACTGGCGTAGCAACAGGGGGGGGGGGGGGGGGGGCCGGGGGGCCGTGGGCCCCGGGTGCACGGGGCCAGTAGAGGGGGGGGGGGTGTCATATACGTCTGAAGACACCGGAAATTGTCGATATCCCCGCCTTCCTCGACAACACCGGGGAGGGGGGGGGGGGGGGGGGGCGTTGACAGAATAGCTAAGAGCCCCGGGTGCCAGACGACCTGGCTACGCCACTGACCAGCACGCCAACGTGCACGCTCTTCATCAGTTCTCGTTGGAGGATGGGTTCTAATTTTGCGGTAACCTACCATTTTTAATGACTTCAGAGCTCGTCTGAGGCCACTACCTGTAGCCATAACGTTCTAAATGTCATGAGAACGAGCAAAGATCGCCGTAGAGCCCCCCATATTAAAAAAAAGGCGGGAAAGGGGAATAAATTCCACTAGCAAAACTAAAATTCGCCCAACGAAAGATCCCACGCATATTGAAGAAACCTGCATTGAAGAACAGTTAAGTGAGATGCGCGGCGAGGTCCACCAGTGACCAACGGCGATAAGCCCAAGACAACAATGAAGCGCGCCGATAATTGTATGGAAAAGAGGCCGGAATCTAGTGGGGGCAAAGCCAGCTGTTGGAAATAGTATCTGTTCACGAGGTTGCGAGTTTGCCCAGTTGCGCAGAAAGCAAGCCGATTACTCGTAAATGCTACTGGTTTCAACATCTCGCGCTCCGAAAAGCACTACTTTCTGCGGTGCAGCCAGCGGTCACATTGATGTTTCTGGCCGAGTTAAGACGCAGCAAAGCACAGCAACGTGCCTTGGCGCACATGTGATCACAGTGCCGCCACGCAAAATGCCAGTGCTGTGGAGTGAACTCCCGGAACAACTGAAATTGTGCAATCTGATTTGCCAATGTGCCAGTGCACGCCGAGAGATGACATGCTTCCTCTACCTAGACAATGTTTCTCACAATCCGGTAGAAGCGCAAGCGCTGCTATCGTTTTTGGGTCCAAAGTTGAATGACACTGCTCCGCCTTGACAGAGCACGTACGACTTCAATTGCTTGCTTTTTTTATGAACAAACGTTGCCCTTGTATTATACTATTGTATTACCTCCCCCGCCCCCCGAGGCTTCGGAAAGCTGTGTGATCGCGCTTGCGGTTGTTAAATAATAATAATGATAATATAATATGCGATAATGGGCCACCCATCGCAGCTTCGCGTTAATATCAGTTTTTAGAAGTCGTTCGAAGTACGAAAAGTAGAACAGAGCCTCTCGTCTTCTGTGTCAGTGCAGAGATACGTTATCTATCCGGCGCGGTCCGCTGTTATCTGCAAGAAATTAATCGGACGCTGACGCCAAAGGCACTGCACGCGATAGACGTGCTCACATCCCAGCGTTACGCATATATGAAACACGGTGGACCGATTGTACCAACGAACAGATGAGCTCATGTGGTCAGCGAAAAGCTGTACCAGCAAAGCTTGAACATTGTTGGAATGATTGCCGTTCGTGTTCCACTCAGTTAAATGCTTCTGGTTTTACTTGAACGGTTACAATGTCGCACGAATTTATGATTGCACGACTTCTTTACCACATCCGAATGCGTCAGTGTTTCAAAGACGCCTTCCATGATTTGTACATATGACCGCTAAAACTCCAGAGAAGCTTGCAAGCCCGCCTATTTGCAGAGAACAGTTGCCGCACAGGCAGTACACACGGCAGTTTGAGAAAATGGCAGAGAAAAACGCGAGATTTTCTCATACCGCGTGTGCCTGTGACCACTGTCAGATTGTTATGAACTGGGGACTCGACATACACTTATATTTTGCTTACCAAGCCTCACAGCCGTGACGGAGTTAGGGAATTTGCACGATAATGGTCAATGCGAATAATTTACCAATTAAAATTAGGGACCATGCTGTAATTGCATGAGCTGAAATCCAACTTTTGCTAACGCTTTGTGCCTAGATCCAGTTTCAATACGGGCTACACATGGCGGCAACACCTGAAAGAGCGATGCGTTTCACCGCAGACTGAATACTTATTTCTAGAACTCGGTGCAAGGCACACAGTTTCCAGCAAGAGGTCACGCTTTGAGCACTGGCCGACTTCAATTACAAAACGAACTCTAAAGACAAATGATCAAATTTCATTAATAGTCGGGCTGGCGATTATCTCGCAAAACCTGATGTCCGCCGTTATCAAGCGAGAGTCGTCGCTAAAATATGCGACGTCGCACACAGAACAGTCGTATCAATAATAACACGAAGAATAAAAACGCAAAAATGATCACCGTAACCGACCATGGAAGACAGTAGTGGCTGGCGCCCAGCGCCGGTGGTAGACGGCGCCACAGTGTGTCATCGCGCTCACACGGTACAGCTCTCTGCACCTACGTGCACAAAGCTACTTAAAGGGACACTAAAGTGAAAAATGATTTATTCTGCGTCAGTAAATTACCGTTCTACAACACCGAAAACACCACTCTTACAACGATAAGACGTTTGGTAAGGCAGAAAAAGCGCATAAACGAAATACGGGTGGCGACGCCTACTTATGTTCCCACACCTGGGGGCTGTGACGTCTTTGATTTTGATGGCATCTTCTATGGCCTACTAATTATATATTGCGGTACACATTGACTATATTGTGTTCTAAAGGAACCAAATATTAAACATGGCAAGTTTCGGGAACCTTTATCCAGCCAACGCGGCCCTAATGCGAAAACATACTTTGGAATTCCAGACGTCACGCTGACGTACCGGCGCTAGGGTTTCGGCGCGAAATTCAAATACCGATACTTGGAACTTAATTTTCTCACCTAATAATCAAACGATCTTTTTGAAATGACTGCCTGCAGGGTTCTCAAACCATGCTGCATTAGTCTAAACTGATTTATTGTTTCGCTTTAGTGTCCCTTTAACCGAAGCGCGCGTTCGAGAGCGCTACTGTATACACTGCCAAATTTGATGACCGCTTTAGCCGTAACAAAGATTGAACTCTATTAATTGTAGAATTCTATTGAATTATACTGTGGTGTTTGCCATTACGGTACAAAATTTCTACTTAAAAGCTTTGTGGCAGCGCTGTAGGCGACACAGAAACTGAAAGCGACATCAAACTTGTCCACTCATGGTACTGAAAGGCAAGCGTGCAAACACAAGTAGTGGACAACACTAACGCCTTGCGGTACCATGAATGCCCGCCAAATTGCTAAAGGTCCGGAATACTGGTGGCTCTGTCATGCTCAAAAGCATATTTAACATCGCTGGTAGATTATTCGTAAGCGTAACCTTAACGACAGCGCATCACGCGACGGCCTTACCTAGAAGACAGGAGGTCCATTATTACTATGCAAAATCACGCCCCGCCGCTACCATCTCAGAGTATATTGAATACGCATATTACGTGCGTCACTGCGCACACAGGTATCTATCGCACCTGTGTGTCTCTAACACGAATTCTCTGTGTAAGAGTTGCGCAGCTGCAAGTACGTCCAAAAATAGCATAACAGCTAATGCTATTGTTCTTCAAAACGTTCGGAGACAGCTTAGCCCCCCTCTTTCTCCAAGATTAACCCACCAAACTCAAAACAAGTTGTTTCGGCCAGCACTTTCCATGCCACGGTCACCAACACTGCTTGTTTAAAATGCGTGCAAGGTTCCCCGCATTGCACAATTCGAGACTTTTTTCTCCCTCGTGTCGCATGAATACGGCGGTACTTTGGTGCTCGTAGGAGCGTTGAGACATTAGGAACAATTAACGTTTTATTTTATCCGGGACATTTTATGCAGCACCAGTGGTAGCACACATTTTCACAGTGGCGATGTAACGGAAGAAAAAAGAAGTAAGGAAAAAGTAAGTGAAAAGTGTGCCATGGAAAATCCACTCAAATGTTTTCAGAAGCGTTCTGTAGTCTCGGCTTAGATTTAGTAAAACCAGGACGTAAGCAAAAAAAAAAAAAAAAAAACTAGAGGGCGATTGTTAAGTCACGTATTACCTCAGGCGCTGACCAATTGGCCGCGACAGTAGGCCTAGTTCCTCGAAGTGTCAGCAATTCGCCTGTGCGCATGGTAGCATCCAGCAACGTCACTAGCAAGAGCGAAATGCAAAGACCCGCCAAAATTCGAGCTGAACCGAAAACTTTTTATTCTTTTCGGTGCCAAGGCCACATATGGCGCAAAAGTGATAGCATGCACTCAGGGGCCTTTTAAGCACGTCGCCACTTTCTAACTTGGTTATTACTACTACATTACTAACTCACGCAGGCGAAGGAGGCAAACTTTGACGTGAGTAAAATCAAGCAATGGTTTTTCGACGAGTGTCGCCGCAACATAAAGCACTTTGGCTCGACATCTGGTGCATGTTCAGCTGTTGGCCTGGTAACGTGTCGGGCCAGTGTTAACCTTCTATTAAGGCACTTTCCACACAATCGCCGTTCGGTTCCTCCAAGGAATGATAGTTACGCCATGAACATCTGCGCTGGAAAGTTTAGCAGCAACGGCCCCTTCAAACGGCAATGCTTATATAGAAAAGTCTTCCGTACGCAGCTATCCCAAAGAGGCACGCATTCATGCACAAGCTCACACCTCTCGCGAGAAGGGAAAGTCACATGATCAACAGAGACAACAGGCAACCACAAGAATATTTAAAATGTGCTTGACTGCTAATAATGAAATCGCATATTGAAGAGGCCGACAGCCGATTTGGACGACTCCACCGCCCGCCCTATTTTTCGTAGTGCAATGGGAAGCTAGTAATCGAAACAGCAGTTGCTATAAAAAATGCCCAGATAAAACTGCAGCAGCAGTGACAACTGGTCAACGGCACATTACAAACTTTGAGTCCTGGCTAAGAATGCAGCTTTGGCGGCAAATTTTTTTTCTCGATGATGCGGCCATACGTTAAAACCGCCTTTAAAATGCTAGCAGGATGCAGTAGAAACTCCCCACGACAGCTGTTTTCCCTTGTCTTGTCAGACTACCCGATGCAGCCTTGCGCTTTTGCCGTCGACACACACAATACGTGCGAGTGCAAAATCCTCGAGCACGACGAAAGGGGAAACGAGCGGAAGCGCATACACAGCATGCCATGCGAAACACCAGGCGGAGGTATATATGTCTGCGACGGCTAAAACAAAATACTCGCACACTGGCAACGAACCATCTGCATTGCCATTTTCTTCAGGTATGCATTTAACTTCACAATCTATACAGTACCATGCCGTCTATGCTTATATTCGATGTTTCGAGCTATTTAGATACGGCGAAAAGAAGTTTTCTTACTGTTATTTGGCCAGTGACAAGAACGCAAAGGCCATCGCCGTTATAAAATTGTGCGAAGGTCTCTGCCATAGTCGTATACTTCTCAAGAAAAGAGGGGCACATAATTAAAACACTTAGGCTTCGCAAATACATATTACTGTTATTACACTGCCACAGCCTGAATAGGTAGCGACTTCCTGGGAGAGTACTGCCGACAAAACACCACAGAAGTCTTATTTTTGTAAGCGACTTCGTCGACCACTTCCGAAGCTGAACAAGTTGGAGTAACATTTCATGCCAAACAATCGAAATTTTGGTACTACTAGACATTGCAATGAGATTGCCAATGCTTGGATGCTAACTATGTGCACAGATATGGCAACAGGAGTGCTTCATCCATGCTCATAAAGAACCATGCTAACATGCATTGCAAAAACTTGGATGCCTGGCAAGGGTTACAAGAGACGAATGGCATATCAAACTATTTAACCTTGTCAAGTATTGTGAGTGCAGGTAATAGCTGACATAAATAAGAGCTGACAATTTCTGCAGGTTTTTTTTTTTTTTTTGCCTTTGTGCTTGGAGAATCCACATGCAGCTTGTTTACATATGCTGTAGTAGAAATGAAATGGCAAAAAATCTGAGTACTACTACTACAGAGTTTAAAATGTACATAATGTGTTGCAAATGCTTGAGATGTTACCTAAATAACAAAGCAAATAGTAACGACTTAAAAGATTAACACATTATCAAACAACACTCATTTTTGCAGTGTGCTTATTTTCCAAGACAAAAACTTCGTTGAACATTTACCAACGGGCCACAATGTTCTGTGGGCTCATTATTGTCCAGGCCACACTGAAAGCTTCCTACCATTTTCACTGCCCAAGTGTTTATTCATGCAACTCAAAGAAGCAAAATTATCATTAACCGAAGGGCAGGCAATAGCTAAAATTGTGCTGGAGGTATGGAGAAATCTAAGAACAAATTTTACAAGCAACATACTTTTAAAATTTCACTATAAACATTCAACAGATGAAGGGGAGAAGCAAAACCAGGCATGTCGCACTAGCCCATCCTCGGAACATTCACAAGAGAAAAGCTGTCCAATAGTATTTTCATGTTGATCTGCCTCCTTGTCACCTTCCAGGAGTCAAAAAGATAATATACTACTGAGAATTGTGAGCTGTTAATGGAGCTGATCTGTAAAGCCAGAATGGTCAAGCTGCATTTGCAAATAGAAAAGGTTGTCTTTTTATGCTTCCCAAGGAATAAACTGCAAATATTCAAGTAACACAATGGTAGAGAATAAGGCTATTAAGCCATAGTTTCACTGTTACAGCACAACAAATAAATACAAATAAACAATAAGTCTGTCTGGCTCCCAAGATTTTCTAAATCAAATGGAATGAAACATGCAGTGTTGTCCAGGTTAAGCAGTCACCTATTCAGTGTTTCAAAGACTTCAGTTATGTTAAAAGGCTTTCGAAGTAAAAAGATGCTTCTCTCAGTAACAACGCTGACAGACTACTTAAATATTTTATGAACTATTATATTTAGGAGTTTCACTGTAATTGGCAAATTGAAGCAAGGTTATACGTACATGCAATACCAACTAACTTGCAGACGTCAAACAAAACTGTTTTCAGGGCTGTAGCACAACATTCTGGGCGGGCGAAACTGAAGCTCACAGGTGTGCTCCCATGCCACTGGGATACATCACTCAGCGCCGTGGCCTTGTTTACATAACGCTGCAAACTAGCCCCCAATGGCACGGAGTGGCGTAGTGTGTGTGGACTAACTAGTTACTGGGCTCAGCAATGGGTGGCCTATCTCTGAGCAGTGACAGTGTCCGCAAATGCAGTGCAATTGTGTCTGAATTGATGCAATCATAAAAAATAATGTCCCACTGAGCAATGAAACCTACCACGCAGGCCACGGTGTGTGACGCACCCCGCTGCTTAGTGACATACTCCAATCTGATCAAGGCTGTGGCTGAGCGAGCTCTTCAGCCACTTAGCGTAGATTTTGCGGCCTACATCCCCTATATACGGTGTGCCCCAGCTAATGTTAGCCAAGCTGTTCAGCGGAAAAGGAGATTGCAAAAACATGCAGGATAAAATTATAAAACCTAAGATGTTTTGTCCTCAGAGATCTGACGACCAAACACTGTAGGTGTTAAAATCGTACCGTGCAGTGTTCTTAAAAATTTTTTTTTTTCATCGAAGAACTCTCACATCTGACAACTGCCACTGCTGAAAACAATGACACCAAAAAAAGCATCTTTCTGTTTCAAGCATAAATTTAAAAGTTTGGTGAAACACGTAATATTAAAACATGACAAAGCATAAACAGAAGTCATATTTCTGTTGTGAAATGCAATGTACTAGAAATACAACATTATCATATGCTAGTGAAACTACGCAACCACTGTCTTAGGTGAGGGTGTGGGGGTATGTTCAAAAGAACGAGCAGTGAAATTAAAGCCACAGCCTATGGATTAACTTAAAAAATGGACACATGTAAGCAAGAAAAGGCGTACATGCTGTACACCATGTTTACAAAAACTCTAGAACCCACATAATATGCACAAGAGGGAAATGTAGGCAACTTCTGAATAAAAGATTTTTATGCTGCGACGTTAACGTTTTACGAACATTTTAAGACAGCCACAGTAGGGGTGGGTTTTCATCCCAACTGTAATGATGCATGAACAAGCTGAGCACATGGTCCGCCAATGGCTGCCTCGTGGAAGCTGTTGTAATCATAAATGTGGCACCAATGGTGGCATCCAGTGCTGCAAACATTAGAGTTGAGGGCTACATTTGCTTGTGTTCTGATGTTTCTGCAACCAACAACTTGGGTTTGCATGCATTAATTGCCATACTTCAGTTTCCCTTTAAAGTCTAGAGAAAAAATGGTGCACTCGAAAAGTGTAGCACCGCCCCTTACTTTAAACAGCAATTGCTCCAATGGAAAAAAGAGAAAAATGACTGCCGATATATATGACAGGGTATTGTAATTCACATTACAGCAATGAGCATGTCACTAGCTTTTGCTCAAGTAGTCTACGCACTAATACTCTCATTAGATATGGAAAATGTGTTTCTCTGAGTAGAGGGATTGAGCCATGCAAACATTTGCAGTCATAAATACTTGTAACATATAAGCAACTGCATGAATTTTATAGTACTATAGTTTCAGTATATAAACACAGTGAACCATTGAAATCATGCGCTTACATGTAAGCAGCAAAGTAAACGCTGATTTACATTATTCAAATCAACAAACTGATACTGTTAAAAAGAAGCAGGCTTCTTGGTAACACTATTAAACAAAAAAAATGCTATTGCCTTAGGCAGTTAAATTTGCACATGTGAGGCCCCCCCACCTTTATAAAGCTTCCCCCAGCTCTCAAAAATGCTGTCAGAGGCATTCTTTTGGTTATGTACTATAATACTTCAGCCTATTAGAAAAAATGTTGCCATGTAAGCGCATGGTGCAAGGCTGGACATTTGAGAAACTTGCACCAGAAGGCAAACGCTTGCACAGTGCGGGTGCTGAGAGATCACACCATTGATGCAAATATCAAAGTTAAAATCAACAAAAAGGTTGCATCCATATTTTAATTAGCAGCATATAAAGTAGACATTACTTACAAATGTGGCTGCTAAAACAACAAACTGAACCTTCAGTTAACGAAGTCGTGCTGGATGCCGTTAAATGCATTCTGGAAATTTTGTTAGTGAGGTTTCCATTTTTTCGCAATGTTAATGGCTACACATAATCGGAAACAGTCCCACTGAAAACTGCATTTGCATTCTTAAAGACCTTGCCTACGCGAACTAGAGGAACCTAACTGTAGGAGCAGTAAAGGAACAAAACTTTAAAGTTAAGAAGACTACAGCACATAACAGTCAACCACTTTTAGTTTTGTGTTTTGCGCACTTGTACACAACTGATTTATCACACGATGCATCCTGATGCGTGGCACTGCTGAAGCTGCCCTAATCACAGATTAAGAGTTCGAAAAGAATGAATCGCGGTAGACCTGAGCTAGTTTGTTTCGTGCACGAAAATGGGACAACTGTTTTCACAGAAGCTAAAAGAAGTTTTGGTCAAACGTTTAGCCCACATAAAAGAGACCACCTAGCCCTTGCATGGGCGCTCAGTGCAAGTCTTAGGACTTGTATGATGGGTCGGGTCACCAGCAAACACTCATCTTTAAAGCTTGCATAGGTGGAAGTATGAAAACATGTGAGCTTCTATAGATATTTGCCGTGCCAATGTTTGCGAAATTTATTCCCTAATCAAAAAGAGCATTTTGCTGAGGCGTTCTTGGGAATTCATGAATAAAAAATGAGAACTTGGAACTGTGCTGAAGAAGCATAGAACAAGACTATACTCACTGTACATAAAGACAATGTACGCACTGCAGCTTATTTGCAGCGCGCACTTGCAATATTGCTGCAATATTTAGGAGTTAGCTGTGTGTCCTACACGTTGGCCGCATAAATGATCACCCTGCGCATACAGTGGAGACCTTCGATGGTTGGTACTGCCAATAACAGATCACGGAAAATGGAGCCGATTAGCAAAGTGCTCACTCGGGAGAAGTTTGCCCCTAGAGAATTGACTTGAGCTAGCTGGCACAAGAGATAATAGAAAAACTGTTTGACGACAATAGTATGTGTGCACGTAGGTGTAGCAACAGGCTACGGTCCCTCAACAGCTGTGGCATTCTGCTGCTATGTGTGGGGGCACAGGATCGAATACTGGCAGCATTCCGATATACAAAAACGTTCATGTACCTCAATTTATGTGCAAGTTAAATAAACAGAGGTGATAAAACAAAATCCAGAAGCCTCCACTGCAGCATCAATCACATAGTGAACAATAAGACGTTCTTTTTTTTGTGTGAAAAATTTATTTACAAGTGTTCTCATACCTGCCAATCTAAACTAAAATTCGTAAATCCTGTGGTCATGACACAAACGGACGAAGGGAATTGCGCATAAATTTTTTTAAAAGCTCATCCTGAGCACATGCCTCTGGTGGGGATACATACGCATTTTGTCAATGATAATTCACCTTTAGAGACTAATGAGGACCCTATTTCATATACATTACTGTAACCTTTTAAGAGACTTTGTTGCCAATTTCCCATGCTTAAAGATTTGCCTCATAAACATGCTGCTGGCATTCTTTCACCATCAGAAGACTTCCCAACCTAAGGTTCAAAGATTGGCGAGCAAAACATCGCGAATAATTTTTCATAAAACTTGGAGCAACATTAGTAGAGCGAGCCCTAACCCATAAACATAACAGAAAATTGGGAAGAGTTGGCAGGCATGGATTGTTTTTATGATGGCACACAGGATGTACACTGCTGCCACTAGGAGGACAACATATTTTTTTGACATTGTCATAACTCCACTTCGTGTTATGGTGCTCTTTTGCGCATGAGTGCTTTTCTTTTCTTTTGCCACTCATCAGACGTGCATATTGCACCTGCAGTAGCATGCCAAGCCTGTCACTAGGACAATATCTCCAGTTAGCACTACATTTTCTCTCGCACACGCTGGTCGATGTACTGGTCAATGTACACAGCAGTCCACTGTTTAAATATCAGAGTGCCTGGCCACCATTAGATGCCATCTCCAAGCAGCTGCTGCAATAGTTTCGCGCAGGTGCAGCTCAGCTCACACCTGCTTCCTCTCTGAGCAGCGTAGGCCACTGCCGAATCACCACTTCCCAAGCTGCTTGTGTATTTTCCCTTTTCCTTGCAACCATACGCTTCGAAAATTTTCTTCAAAAGTGCAAAATTACATTCGGTTGTTCTGCTGGCTAATGCTTGTGTGCCAGTGGCCTAAGAGGCTGACATTTATAAAATCAGGTGATGGGTGTTAGGTGGCGTTCCCTAACTTCGACAAGGTCAAATGTAGGGCTGCAGCAGCAATGACACTGCAGCCCTTTATTCGCCATTCTTGCTTAATAAAGAAATGGCTGCTGAGCAAAAGGTTTAATTCCTCGTGGATGCCTGCAGTTGCACAGTGGTTCAAGCGGCGGTTGATGAAAGCCAGTGTATTGTTGGGCTATAGTTAGGCAAACAGTCAATATGCTATTCCGAAAATAAAGAGGAGGCACAGACAATCTTAAAGACATTTTGAACCCAAGCATTTACAATGTTTTCTTGCTGCAAAACTTTAGATACTACATCAAAGTGCTTGTTACTAGTAATAAACACGTTATTGAGACCACAGAGGCTACAAATCCCCCATAGTTCCTATCCCCTGCGCATTCTGTTGGGATACGCTTTGGAGGTGCCCGAGTGTTTGTTGTTCAGCTGACACACCAGTTGAATAGTGCTTTAGTGCACAGAACACACAGGAATTTCCAATTGTTGCTGTGCCGCCATCTTCCAATAACAGCAAATGATAGCGTGAAGTAACGAGAATGTAGAAGAGCTTGTCAAGACACTCGTAAGTTGAAACGATGAAGATTACTATGCAATATTTTGGGTAAGTGGCCTGACCTCTGGCTATGAGATTGACCAAGCAGTTGTTGGTCAACTCCAAAAAATATGCTAGTGCTGCTTTGCAACAGTCAGAGTCGAGCACCACCCACAGCACTCACTGCACCTGTGCGAGTGTTGTTGCAGCCACCACTAGCGTGGCACCAAGCAGGGGCCACATACTCCAGTGCTCTTTCTAACATTGGACCGTTCTGTACATGGTTTCCTTGCGTAAGTAAGAAATGGGTAGACTATGTGGCACAAACAGTGACCTGTGTTCAAGAGGCCATTGTCCAAAGCTATCGAGATCTAAGATTACACAGTGCCAGGTTTCTGAGACCATATAGTCAAAATGTACTTTTTGTCCACTACTGCAGACCACAGAGTAGCTTTAGGACTTGGCTATTACTCAATTATTTCATGAGTCAGCATAGCTTGTGCTGCCCACCTTATATTCACTTTGAACTCCCATCAGCCCTACAAAAAATATCACTAAAACCCTGTTTGAGTATTCTTACTAACAAAGTTTACCACGCTGTTTGTTTACATTTAAAAAAGTACAAACTTTGCGATCTGTTAGCTTACATTTATTTAAAACCAAAAGTTATTTTTAAAGTGACGAGAGGCTGTGAATTTTTATTGCAGTTGCGTTAACTGCAAAGAGAGTTCACATCTGAAGACGAGTCAGCACAGTTACCGATAATTAGTTTCCAACTGACTAACACAGTTCAAATAAGTTACATAAGAAATGGCAAATACAATAAATAAATCCTGAATTGTTGCAAAATTTACAAAAAGTGCTGGCTGCACTGTTCACTATGCGGCATTGGATGCAAATTGGGCTTATAAACGGGTACTACCATGTTACAGTGGGTGCTGAACGTCCCTTAATTTGCAATTAGTAAATAGTAGTTATTTAGTCCTTAATGAATGAAAGCAGTAACAAAACAAGGATAAACTTTACCTTTCTAACCAAATTCCCGCAGTGCAAACATCACTTTCCTCCAAATTTTTTTTTTGAAAACTTTCAATGTGCCTACAATTTTTTTCCCCTTTGTATGACAAAATGGTGGAATTCAGTAAGGAGCTGTACCTCGAAAACATTATATGCCCATTAATTCTAGCATACAGTTAGCAGGCTTAAAGAGAAGGCGGGGGACTAACGATTCTGCCATTTTCAAGTTTGCAAAATTCAGACAAATGGCATCTGTTAACTTGCACATTTATGGTACCTTCTGAAAACCTACCCTTCCCAGAATAGTTAAATGCTTCATGGCTACAGTGTACCATAACAGTACTGGTGCTAATCTGCTTGTCATGCTTAGGAGGTGAAACCGGAGGGTCTGCATTAGTTGGGCTTCTCTAACTATGACTAAAAAATGTGATATTTTGGAGGAGCAAGTCAGCCACAATAAATTGTGGCTTTTTTCCCATTGTGTTCACCTTTTCAGGGCTCTGATGCAGACCAAGATAGTGAGGCACATGACAAAGAGAATCTTGGTGGACACACTCAGTCAGCAGTGGCTTAAAACTAACGAGGTACTTGAAATAGCATTCATAAAATCTTGCAAGGCTTTTGTTTGATCACTTTATGAAGGACCAGACATGCAATTCTCTTTTTTAACAGTGCTGTACACACAACAATGAAGAAACCCTGCACTAACTGGTGATAACCTAGTGACTTGTGCACTCGTTATTTAAACGTGGTGTCCTTGCTTGCATGCAAATTTTGACTAATGTGCTCAGTGTGCAGCAGGGCATCTGGTATGTGGTAGCCTTAAATGCGAGATTAAGAGTTTTGCAGAGTAAAATGCTTGTCATGGAGGCAAGCTTAAAAGGATACATGTAAGCAGCACCCAGCCTCTCTTGCCCCAAGCTGCAAGACTATGCATCTCATTTCTCCACTTGTGGCAATGTTTTCATTATTGTGGGAGCCATAAAATTTATTACAAGTATACTTCTTTTAGAAAGAAAAACCCTGAAAGGTATTCTGCAATCTGAACTGAAAGAACTGCAGACTTCACTGTGGCACTACACTTAAGCCAAATAGAATAAGAATGTGATGCAGAAATATGGTTCATAATGTTATGCCTAGAAGAAACAGAAACATAAATTAAGTTGCATTCAAAATTTAAGTAAAAATGACTGCAAGCATATGGTATAAGGAGAATGTTTATAACAAAGCAACCAATACTGCCTTTGCTAAAGTAAAGAATAAGCCGAGTCTTCCTGCATAGGCCAAACATTCACGCATGCCAGCCATGTGCTTTGCTGAGTTAAAACAGCAACAGATTTTGAACATGCTTTGAGAGAGTGATCTTCAAACAAATAGCATGCAAGAAGTGCAAGAACAACACATCTGTAAAAGTAAAGTAGCACAAAACAGTATCAAAAGTCAACAAATGGCCTAGCCATGCCACACTTCTCTCATGTGTCTTCGTTTTGGGAATGCCTACGTGAACCCCATTAAATATATTGACACTTGTTAGCTTTGCACTGAGGGGTGGGCTTGAGTCAAATAGTGGCGATGTATCCAGCAGTTACCGAGAAAAGCTCATCATTATAAAGCAAAGAATAATCTGAAAAACTGTAACGATACCTCAATTGTAGCTGTTATCATGAACACTACCTATTCAGAACAAAGTTACTATGGCCCCAATGGCAGATTCGGGATAGAAAGCCTACTGCATCAGTTTTAGTGGACATTGTAAGCAACTCTAGTACAAGCTGCATGGGTGATGGCATGTTGCTGCTTGGGAAGTGACTAACCCCAAATATGGTACTCAATAACTAAAGGTATGTGCAAACAAGTATACAACTAACCTACAAATAAACAATTGTTCAAATAGCTGCCGCCATGCTAGTGAAATTCAGTACAATGCCAGTGCATGAGAAACAAATCAATAGATAGGGTTTGGCTAATTGATTAACATGCCCAATGTAAAATATACAATGCTGTATTACCCTTTCTAACTTTAAAAGGGCCGACAACCATCAAGAACATGTCATGAGATTTTGAAGGAAATGAAGACTGATTTATAAGGATAGAATCCAGTATGCAGCTACTTGCAGTTTAAGTAGGAAGTATAAATTTAAATTGAGACAATGTCCCCAAAAACAGTTTGTCATGCCACTTTGCAGTAAAACCTTGCTATAAGAGCTGGATGCCAATTACTGTTTGCAGGTCTGCTGTTATTAAGTGCACTATATATATTGTTTAAATTTGCAGTCTTTATATTATACAGGCACTTTATTCTATGCATATTACAATATAAAAAACGGCCACACTAACAAGTGGCGCTGCCTTCGCAGCAACAAGTGCAACTGTGGTGAGCGTTGGCATTCCTGGGCGCTATTACGTAAAACTATTCCAAATTTTTCTATTCCGATTCTGCAATCAGCCCACCGCGATTGGTCATAAAATTTTTTTTGGACCACCCCCACTTCACCTGTCTGTCACGCGACGTCACAAAAACCGCGATAGCTCCCCATCTGATATTACGTGTACACACTGATTATGCACAATTTGACCGAACAAAACAAAAATAGTTATTCCCGATTCGAAGCCTTTTTGCCATTAGCCCTCGGCATTTGGTCAAAAGTTTTCGGGCTGCACCCCTTCAACTGCCTCTCACGCGACGCGTACCCATTAAAGATGCAGTAATATGCCGAACAAAACTGAATTTTCTTCGGAATAGCCGAAGGCTGCTCTGTTCCAAAAGGAATAAAAGATGGCTGCCGCCGATCGCTTCACCACTGGCTACTCGCCCCTGCCGGTGAGCATGGGTTTATTTGCATGTAATAAAACTTTTTGCGTGGCCGTGTAACGTTTTCAAGAATTTTCGGCACCTTTGCGAGCTCGTTCTGCCAACTCTTCTTTGCTGAGGATCCATTTTAGCGTCATTCCTAAGCTTCCGTTGCATGCCGCCGCGATTGTCGACGAGCCACCACAAGCTAAGAGAAAGCAGACCAATCGCAGACGCCGGCACCACCCTCTTCATCCGGTTATCGATATTCAGTGCAGTGGTCGGCCCCATCAAATCCCTCTCCACTTGGGCATGCTTCTCGCCTCTTGTGAGCTCAGTGCAGGCAATGTTATTCGTTTTTCAAGCAAACAAAAGTGACCTTCTATGAACGAGGGGAGCATTTGATTGGTTCGTTCAGACAACCCTGCCGGCGACCGCCAATGCTTGCGCCGGCGGTTACTTGACGTGAGAAGATAGGAATAAAAACATATTGGAATAGTTTTACGTTATACGGCCCCCTCTTATGTATGGCGGCGCACATGAGCTCTTTTGTATGCATGGGAGTGAGCATGTCGACTGAGTTCTGTGGTTTCGCAGCAAAATGCCTTCGCATGACCATCAACTTGATAAAATATTAATTTCCTACATCTAGGGCTGCACTTGCCTGCTTCCCACCAATGCCAGCGCAGAATCGGTATCGGGCTCACCTATCACTGTTTCCAGCATGTCCCCACATGACTTCATTAACACTGTAGCAAACGCAGATAGAGAAGTTCCGATAAATGTCCCAGAATGTTTTGCACATTACCAGTCCAGTATTACAAATACTGACCAGTAAGTAAGCCTTCATTGGTTATTGGTCCCTTTAAAGTTCGAGCACAAGCCATACCGAAATCTGGTTGAACAGGTCCTTCATTGCATGCAAGCCAATATATGTTTCTGTGAATGGCTATAACCCTCCCAGAGCAGGAAACAGTCCTCTAGGCTATTGTAAAAAAATATCTTATTAAAATCTAAAATGAAGTGTCTTATACGGAAATTCTGCAGGCAGCAGCACCAAGTCAATGCAGTGTTTAGTTAATAAAAGAAATGGTTCTTTGATTTTCAAGCTTCTCACATTAGTATTTTCTGTGGTTTGTATGGCATATTTAATTGTTCAAGCGTGTACCCAACGTAAGGAGCATGGTATGGCCTGGAAAGCAGCTGCATGTGCAGTGCAGGCATCGAGTGGGATTTGTTTCATTTGTTTCTTTTCAAGTTTTACAATGCATGTTTTTGCAAGCTAATAAGCATGTTTTCTTAAGCCTGCGCTATTACTGCTAGCTGAGACATGTACAGTCGAATGTCCCTAAATCGAAATGAGCTGTGTACGAATTATTGATGATATCTCAGCTGAACTTTTATCTTCTACATGTACTGTGAATACCTCAACAATGAAAACCACTACATGAGTCCCCGACAGCTTATGTGTTTCTGAACGAATACCAGATAGCACTGCCGCAAACGCCTTCCAAAGACGTCACCAAGGTGCATTCTGCACCAGCACAAAAAGCTGCGCTGACAACGTGCCCATATTAGTAGTCCTGCACTGCTCCAGGAATCATTCAGCTTGTACGTACTTTTTGTAACGGGCATGACAGCTGATGAAGGTATCACAGTTGCATAACTATGTGATAATGTAATTGTAGCTAACGTCTGATTATGTCTTGGACGTCACCGAAGGCGACAGTGATGAAAATCCTGTAAGTGAACCATTAATTTTGATAGCAAGGAAGGCATAGCAATTTTTGACGAACTATACAGGTTTACTCAGCAAAGTTTTTCTATTTTTTTTTGTGGAGCATGCTGCAAACCTTAGTACAATAAGGTTGCTTGCAATCACAGATTCTGTCAGACAGTGTGCACAAGAAAATTAGTGACAGATTCCATTAATTCATGTCATATAGAGGCTTTCCTTTGTTGAATGTGCTTAGCGCGCTTTATTGTGAGTGGTAGGGTGCACGACCTTTACAACGCTGTGACCTGTATAACAAAGGATTTTTGAGATCCTCAGAAATTTGATATGAAGGTGCTTGACGATAATTTGTGAGTGAAGCTACCAAATAACATGTGCACGGCAACTAATTTATGTAGCGTTCATCACGTACTGCTCTTTCAGCATCCAACTTAAGGTTTCCTTAAGAAGTAGCCGTAAGATAGTACACCACTGACAGGTTACATATTGTTAAGGTGGCAGCAGCTAACAAAAGCAGCAGGAACAAAATTGTGTCAAGCAGCAGCAGACTGCAAAGCAACCCTGCAGGAAAAATTCAATTCTTCAATGCAGTGCTCACATTACGTGAAAACGCATGGCCAAGTGGTACGTCCTGCCTGTTAAAGCCATTTCAAAGCCCATGATTGTAGGACTAGGTGTGTAAAGTGTACAATGCCAACAACAATTTCAGACCCACATTAATGGCCAGAACAAACTCAAACTGAGGGATGCAAGCTAACTAAAAGCATAAGCTGCAGCACTAGTTCCAGCCTTTCAAGCTTTCAAGAATAATAAACATGGATAAATTAATATGGCAAACCCTGATGCCAAGCATTGTCCTTAATGTTAACAGGTCGATAATGCAAATACACATTTAGGAAAAGATCATCGCACCTTTATACGGACACTAAAATCTGATGGCCCAAGTAATTCTGAACGAGAGCCCCTAAACAGAAGCTACCTATAAGTTCACCACATCCTAGGTATGTCAGTGAGTGCAGTAAGGACTACACCATAAAATCAATCTAAATTTACACAACATCAGTGTCTGCTTCTGTGACAAGTATTCAGGAAAAAAAAAAAAAGGACGTGTTTTATTTCCTTTACGTACCCGTATATTTAGATGAGAAATCTGAACCTCTTAATTGGGCGTGTCAAGATGCGACAGACAAAATAGGTGGTGGTCAAATGATGTTAAGTAGTAATCGATGGTGCAGGACGCGCACAGTACACGCATAAAGCCTGCCGTCGTATACACGAAGTTCGAAATAACGCACGCCATACGGATAACAAAAAAAAAAAAAAAAAAAAAAAACTTCCGCTTCGAACTATCACGAGCCTCGCCGACGCCGCGCCAGAAGCCGAAAACAGAAGCGTAGTAAATCACTCACCATCGCAGATTTCGCTCAGGAAACGCGAATACTCGTCTATCAGCTGGTGTTCTGCAACATAGTCCGCATACTGCAAGAGAGCCGGAAGCGACACGTTAGCACGCAGGGTTAACTAACCCTTCGCAGCGTGGCAAAACCGCATACTTGAAACTTCCATACGCATTTCACGACTGGTTTCTAAGCACACCAGCCAACTAGCCTGTATACTTAGACGCTATGAAAGCAAGATGCGGCCCGTTACGCAGCCATGGTGTGCACGAGCGCGCCATCTTGGACGCAAGGCATAGGAGCATGCATAGGAGGGAGGCAGTCTTATGGGCAGCCATCTTGGTATTGGGGTGACTCAGCGTTCCATACGCTTTTATCACGAACTCGACTGAACGCTTTCTAACGCTGCTATTTTGTCCAGCGTACATGCATTGCCCCTTTATCTTACTCATTTAATTACTTCACTCAGCACCACGGGCTCTCAGCTCGAAAGCTGCAACACCACGCGGGCTAAGCGCGGTATTTCATTACTTTTTCACGCGTTAAATCGCATGCCACCAGTAAGTTTAATTGCGTACTAAAACAATATTGTATCTTTTCCTACGGCATATAGAGAGAATAAAACGATGCGTACCTTTTATATTTTTATGGTATATTTATGAATACGCGATCTGTTTAATGCTGGCGTTGCCTTTATACAACCCGCGAACAGGAAAAAGACCGTGTTTAGTTCAGAAGAGCTGGGGTGTCCAAGTCGTTCAAAGGAACAGTATTTTTTTCTTTTCGTGGTAATCCCGCGAGCTCTTCCTGGGTCAATTTTCGAAGTCCTCAGTCTTTCAGGCAACGGCCAGTCACTCTGCAAAACAAAACATGTACGGGAACATAAGAAACGTCGAATTTACCATCAAAGGTCACAGCTTCAAACGCAAGGGCGTACAGAACAGCACATTCTCGGAAAGACGCAGAACAAGCGCCCGTCACCTACCTCAGCGATCGCAAGAATGGAATGTGGCACGTGATCACCGTTGCCTATGCGAGCTCACAGCCATGGTAGTCAGTACGATCCAATCTTCGTTCCTCTCTAAATCAAAACGTTAGTAATTTATTTGCAAATAAAATTTGTTTTATTTAGCTTCGGATAGATACATGTTGATAAGTTAGACATAAATATTTTAGAGTTGGTTAATATTTAATTGAACGGCTACTGACGACGCCAAGCGACAATGCAAATGATTTGAGACGAAGCCAAGCAATGACTTAAGACAAATCCGCTTGCTAAAATGGCTGCGCTCGTGCGGCAGGCGAGTTGGGCGAGGAATTTGCGCGTTGCGTTGAGTTCTCCAGTTAAACATTTAGAATCATTTCAAAAGAAATCGTTAGGTTTCGAGCGTTCCATATCCAAAAAACCTATTTTTGCTGGTTTCTTACGTTCATCTCAGGTGAGCACTTATATGTGATCGATAAACACTTCTGCATGTGTACAGTAGTGAGCATCCCAGAATCGACGATTTCGTGATACTTACAGGGCCTTTGTAACTAGATGCTATTAAGCGAATTTGCAGAACCGCGCTAAGCATCTGTTCATCTTGTACCGCTTTAATATTTAATTTGTTTGCTTTCGTGAGATGTTTTCGCACCGAGTAAATGAAAGGTACTAGGTGCAGTAACCGTAAACTTGCACTTAAAAAAAAAAAAAAAGCAGTAATAGTAAATGAGTCTCGTAGTTGCGATGTGATGATTATGACATTTCATGTGGTGTAATTCTTTTGGCAGAGCTGCAGAGAGTTGTCGACGTCAGTTTGCCGTCCTTGTAAAGACGATTTGCAAAATGAAGAGGCCGGAGCTGATACTGAAAATGCTGACGGTGACGACAAGCTGAACGTAAAGAAAGTGACGCTTCACCCTCCGGAAATAAGCATCCAGTACCTAGAAAGCAAAGGTCTGTCCATGTTTTGTTCATTTCTGGTAGAGCACTTAGCGAAGATCTGCCTGAAGCTATCATGGCAGAAACGCGCTGCTTAAACGATAACATTGGAATATATGCCACTGATAAAGGTGCCTTAATACACTTCCACTCCAAATGTGTTTTGTCAGAGTGTAAATGATGTTTGTAGCGCTAAAAAAGAAAAAAAAAAGGCTTAATACTCTTTTTAATCCGGCCTCTCAGTATTTGCTCAAATCTTGGGAAATACCTGTTTTCCACAGAACTTCAGTCACCTGGCACTTTTACGCGTATCGCGGGCTTTCTTTCAGGCTTGAAAAAAAACATGTAGCACTTATTAAGCAACAAAAAGCTGGATCTGAAATATTTCAAGATGGTCTACAATTTTCTCATTAGCACATTTGCTCTGTGTATAATATTTGAGAAGTAGATTAATTAATAATAACATAAATGTAATTAGACAAAATACAAAAAATGGTCTGACTTGCTCCAATTACTGCAAACAACATTACCTTGGTTCTGTCCACCTATGTGGCATATGTATATTTTTTAATTTTGTCACAAGTTACGTGGGACACATGGTGTAGTGTGTGTGTGTGTGTGTAGGATGATGCTATGCACGCTACAGAGTGTGCCCCTGCTGGAAATGGCTGGGTGCACGATGCCCAGGTGCCGCACGGTGATGCTGCGACATCCCTTGTAAGGCTTGTTATTTCAGCAGTACAGTAGCTTGCCTATCGAAACCTACATTAGCCAGCTATACCGAGTCTGGCTTAGACTTCTATAATTCATGCACCCAATCGCGGAGCTTCAGTTATATTTTGTTCTGACCCAATTATCCCCAACTTATTTTTAACCTAGGCTTACCTAACCTTGCACCAACCTTAATCTATGTGATAACATGTGCTAAAAAGAGTTTCACCAGTGCAAGAATTGCCATTCCCTAGATGATGCTGCATTGTCGTGCACTCAGCCATTTCCAGCAGGGGCGTACTCCAAAGTGCACATAGCGTCATTCATATATATATATATATATATATATACGTATATGTATATATATATATATATGTATCATAGATAGTGCAGTGCATGCGTAATGCGGAGGTTTTAGGTTTGGCTCCCACTGGCAACAAGTTACCTTTTCGTCTACTTTCATTCTGCCTTTTCCTTATTGTTTTCTATATTTCAGCTTCAACCACAGCTAATTACCACTATGCTTTCCTTGACTTCATTGCCTGTTGATTTTATATGGTAGTGATCAACAAAAATCGAGCCCATCTGTTTCCCTTCTTGTTCATTCATAGCGAGTGTCTCGAATCTGGCAGCTGTGATGTCATTAGATAGCTTTCGTGGGTTTATTTCGCACATGCTTGCTCTTAAAGCGGCCCTGCAATGCCATTTTCAGGTCCCCATATTTGCTGTATATCTATTCTCAGCATGTCGTAGAACAGAGAGTAAAAGGAATTATGAAAATTGACCCGAACAAACCTAGGTTATTGGTCGGAGAAAACTCAGAATACAAGCAAAATGAAAGCTGCCCTCCATTCAAACATTTACGGCTTTAAGGAGTACAACTCACTTTCCCATGGCATCATATGGTGCCACTGAATAGCAGGAGGGCTTTAGCTGAAGTAGCCATACCACGGTTTCCAAGCCTGCTCAACCTGTTGCTGGCGTTCGCATGGCCTCCACGATCACTCACGTGCGCGGTCAAATCTCAGAGGTCATGGCGTCGCTTTTCTGGTTACAACAGCGTCCATGAGGCAGGTAGCTGTTGGCACACCAAAGTGCTCAGCAAGTGATGCATCATTACTCTGGCTCTGCAATACTTAAAATGATTGTAAAATGGTAGTGCCGTAGATTTTTTTTGCATACTCTCAGTATCGTGTGAACGTCACTCGCACATTACATTTTTAACCAATCATCATAGCAGCACTCTAACATGTGACATCCTGTCTACGAAGTACACAAAATCACCACATCGAGGTGATGTCATCGGTGCTGCTCAACAAGCTTTCCCTGGCGCATTGCAAAACCCCTTTAAGTTCGCATGTTACATGACACTATCTGGTAAAAAAGGATGCTCCACATGTGCCCACCAAGACCCTAAGTGGTGCTGGCTAACACTTCAGGACTAGATCTAGTGCACACATAGTAATAGAAATTGTCTTTGTCAAATTGCTAACTATTTGTGTAGCTAGCATAGTGTTTTTATCAGAATAACTGATACCCTTACCTCTAAATAACTTGTGTTATAAAGCCTTCAAAAAATTTTTCACCAGGCAAAAGAGATAGAAGAAAAAAATTTTATATATGTGTGTTGTGCAATGCAATGAATCGTATTTCTATGTAGGCGGGAGTGTTGTGGTTACGCAGCCTGCTTTAGCTGTGGCGTGAAGGATAGCATTTTGACATGTTATTACTGACATTTCATTACTCAACTACATGCACTTGAAACGCACAGTTCTTGCCCTACGAAGGGGAATACACTTCCCTTTTCAAACAGATCTTTTTTTAATCACCTGTGGCAATTCGGATTCTGCATCTTCTGGTGGATTATACTTAAGAGGCAGGCAGTTGCATGACAAATCACCGTGTCCATGTGAATGCAAGAAAAAATGACAGAAGAACACAGCATTAATTCCCTACATCTGCACCTTATAGAAAATAGGGCACTGAGGAAACATAGAGATTGTCTTTTTACATCCAAATATGTTGGCTAATTTTTTTTGCAGAAAGACAAATCCACACTTCCGAAAGAAATACTGATATAAGTTTGTTGCATGGTCTATAGGGGCGGTTTACAACATTGTATTGTCTTATTTTAAATGTTACATCAAGCAGACAGGCACGTTTGAGTGATTGCAAGAATGTAGCAAAAAGGTTAATGAAGCTCCGTTTTATGGGTTTCATGTGTTACACTGACAAATATGGCGCTGCTTTCCATATTTCATAGATGCATATGTTTTAGGTAAAAATAACTCTTAAATGATGAGATTAACTAGAGGCTGAATATATCTGTTCTTCCACTGAGCGGTGCATCAGCAGATCTAAGGCAGATGTGTGTCATGTGAAGTGTATCACAAGATAGTTGCATTGTAAGTTTTATGTCTTTTTTATTTTCCTTTTTTGTATTTTTGCTCTTAAACTTGTAATTACATGTGGTTGTATTTACATATAGATACAGCAGGTCTGGACATAACCTTTATTTTTGAATAAATGAATGAATGAATATTGTAAGGAACTGCTTTATTCCAGCTGAGCTCGTGCTACTACCACGAGAATCAAGCTTTGCTGCTGGTGATGATATATACAGATGAAGCTGATATGTGGAGATGATGAAGTTGAAAGTCAGGCATATGTTGCACTCACAATATATATTTTATTTAAGAAAGTATGACTCCATGGTCTGTGCTGAGGTACAGGAAAATGGGTAAGGTATGGAGAAACAATTTCTAAGTCATGTCCATTTAACAGAAATCTTCATATAGCCATCCCACAATGTGCTATGAAATACATTTGTGTTACAGTGAAAATTTTCTTAAAGAGCCTCTATCACTCGTATGAGGAAACTGTGCAGGATGCCATGGCGTCCACATTTCGATCGTGGCAGAAAGCAAATACACTCATGTACCAAGACTTTGGTTGCGCATTACAGAAACCCAGGCGGTCAAGTTAATATGGAATCTCCAGCTACTGCATGTCTCGTAGCCCATGATTTGCTTTGGGACTCCCATATTTAAGTAGGAACTGTGGCATGTCTGCACTTCTTATTAAAGCACTAAAACATTCTCTCAAATGTACACATGTGGCCTGCATCTGTTACTCCAGTGTGTACAAGTGCAGACTACCTTGCATGTTCTTCTGCTTTGAGGTCCTGCACTGTCCAGGTTCTTGTAACTCTTGTAACATGGTTTCTAATTCACCTCCCGGTGGGGCTAGTATTATGGTATATGCACCTAGGAGCATGCCCCAAGGCCACTCCATTCCTGCAGGGAGCTGCTAGTCAGCATACTATGTCAGAGGACTGGGCTGGAATAGCGTGAGGATTCTCTTTCAAATGATTTTTCTTATTGTGCTTCATGAATGATCAGAGTGGCACCCCACCCACAAATCACTGAGATCAGCTGGCAGTAAATGTTGGATAAGAAAGGAACAGAATCAAGCAAACTGAATCCTTATGTTATACTTGGCCCTTTATTGAGACTGTTTATTTTGCCATTTTTTTTTAAAGCAAAACACATATGAATGTTGACGTAGTGTTTTATTTGAGAATACAGAAAAACATAATTGCAGTGAATTTTGATGCACTTCATACTAGTGACAGTCACGTCATCGTGTATGCCCTCTCTTTTGGCATTTTCTACACGAATTAGCTCTGGAATGTGGCAGGAGAGTGCTGTAGCCACATCCTCTACAACCTACATAAAAAATTAAATCAGTGTGCCTTTGATTTAAGGTGGGACTGTAGTCTTTTTGTATGATTGGTTCACTCATGCAAGAGATTATGTATAGCTTGTTTTGAGGCATACCAACTTGTCACGAACTTCTGTTCGCAGCCTACAAGGACACCTATGGTGATGACCCAGTGTGGACCATGTACCGAAGAAATTTCAAAGGCCAATTTCCACCACCAAAAACACGGCGTACATGCATTGTGAGTAGTGTGGGAAACCTTCATCTGGTTTTATTTTGCAACCAGCTGAATATATAGAACGTTTATCAACCATAATTTACAATGATGCGCAATGCTTTCGCATTCATCTTGGCACCAACAAGTAGAGGGACACTAAAGAGAAACAGTAATTCAGTTTAGACTTTGGTAAAGTATTCCATGAAAACTTTATTTTCGTTAATTTCATGATAAGAAATTGATTATTAATAGAGAAAATGAAGGTCAAAACTTAATTTATTCAATTTCACACCTAAACCCTAGCGACGGTACATCAGTGTGATGTCATGGATTTCAAAATATTCTTCCGTGTATTGGGGGCACATTAAATATCCCCAGGTGGTAAAAATAATCCGTAGTCCCCCACTATGGGGTGCCTCATAATCCAATCGTGGTTTTGGCGCGTAAAACCCCAGAATTCATTCTTAATGCAAGATAATTAGGGTGTTCTGCCCGGCCAGCTTGCTCGCCCCGGCGAAGAGCTTAATGAAATCTGCTTTCTTCTGCCTTGGGGGGCTGTATAATGAGGGTGCTCCTGGCTTTCCTTTTCTTCTTAGGTATAACCTCTGTTATTACATGTTCAATCTGTGTATCCTCAATCTCGTCATGGGCTATGGCTATAATTTTGTTGCTAACGAGGGTTGCGGTTCGTCCGCTCTCTTGGCACTTGTACCCTCGCAGCATGGGTGTGCAATTAGTTTCTTGAAGCATAATTATATCTGGTGGTGTGCCTTTGGTATAAATGAATTGCTGCAGGAGGAAAGAGAAAAGTATGGAATGAGTAGAGGATACAACTCGGTATGGTAAGTGCAGTTATAAGTTCCACAGGTATGATGTATTATGTAAGGAGAGTTTCTCAGGTGGCATCAAAGACATCATACAGCCAACAAAAAACTACATGATCATCTTTGCAAGACCCTTTGCACCAAATTATGTACTAAGGAAAGTTTTTCTTTAAATATTTAGACATAAGAATAGTGCTGTAATTTCAAAATTATACAGGGTGCTCTTGGGTTAACAGGCCATTTTCGTGGGGTATTACGAGTGAGTGAAATAATAAATGTGGGGGCATAAAATGTAAGTGTATGTTAACAATGCTAGTGTCGGCGTGTGTGTTTTATCTGTTTACTGGCGTACTTCACTTTTCAGAAGGCGGGCTTGATTGCCACGGGCAGCCCCTGCCCTCTATGCAGAGATGAGTACCTTGTCATTCACCACACTGTGAGTCACTGAACCAAAAATTTTGTTAGGTTTGTTGCATTTGAAACAGTTATTATTTCTGAGCTTAAGGGACAAAAAAAATACGTAAATCAGTTTAGACTTACAATGTATTCCTTCAAAACTCTGTTTTCATTAATTTTACGCTAGCAGGTTTAGTAGTAGAAAAGAAAATGATGGGCCAAACATACATCTTTTTTCACCAAAACCCTAACGCTAATATGTCTGTGTGACATCATGGATTTCAAAATGTTTTCTTATCTTTAGAGCATAGTGGCACAGTAAACTTTCTTGAAACTTGTAAAGTTGAGTCTGTCGCTCCTTTAGCATGAATGTAGCCAACCTTTACTGGTAGAAAATTAAGGGGCTCCAAGCAGGTGCTGTAATTACAGGACATTACAGCAAGCTGTTGTGAGAACTTCAAGGTGACGTCACTACCTGTCTTCATTTTTTTCATATTTTCTGGCTTGCCAAACCTTTTCTCATAGTAAGAGTGGCTTCTTTAGTATTGTAAATGTGTAATTTACTAACGTACACCTCAACTTATTTTTCTGTTTAGTGTCTCTTTAAAACGTGTGTTCTTTCTTTCTTTTTTTCCCCCATGTGAGAGAAGTATTTGAGTGCATAAGCTTCAGTCTATAAATTTGTTAATGCTGCCCTTGGTAAAAAGGCTGTACAAGTTTTCTTGTTTTCTTTTGTTTGTTTTTTTGACATAGGATGCATCTGCGCTTAGCTTGGTTTAGTGGTTGCATCCTAGTAACATATATCTTGATTGAAGTACTAATTATTTGTGTAAAGATCTGGCAGGCTAGACTTCATGAAGTTTAGAAGCAGTATATGAGCTTCACCTTGAGTAAGCTAGTGTAATATCTACACTGTCATTTTAGAAAGTCTCGGTAGAAAATTAGTTGAAATGCACCCATAAAAGTAGATAAACTGTTGTGTACAACATTTCTGCCATGTCTGTAAGTCGAAGTCTTTTTGTTGGCCCTTTGCAGATAATTTTATCAAAAGCATTAGTTTTATTTGTACAAATAACTCAGTTCTTGGACATTTGACATAAGAGGCTTGTGGCAGAATGTAGCAGCATCATGTGCGAAACCCTAAGCGGTCTTTAGCAGGCTTGGACCATGTGCAGTCAAAGGTGCACATCCATGTGAATGATAAATGTTTGGAGTGTAAAAGTTTTCTTTGTGCTGTTGCATCCACCATACACCTGTAAGAGCACTGAGAACATCCTCATTTAGTGCTTATTATGCTATTACCACCCACACAGCCTAGCCTCTGCAGGCCCTCATGATGTCAGGATGTGTCAGCTTTGGTTACGCATTGGTATGTTATCATGGAGGTTCCGGTGACCAATGGTAGCAGTTCCAAAGCTGATGTTAGCAAAGAGAGGGCATTGGAGTCATCCTTGCCGAGACACTTGAAGGGCAAGAAGTACAAAGCACTAAAACCTGTTTAGAGTCATATTAACAAAACCTCCATGTTAACTTGGGTGCTAACAAAATGTAGTTAAAGGGGCCCTGAAACACTTTTTGAACATAATAAAAAAACATAATATATAAACATAATAAAAAAACCTATATATATATATATATATATATATATATATATATATATATATATATATATATATATATATATATATATATATATATATCTGCAATCTCAAAACAACAGAAAAACCATTTCATCTTTGCACTGTCGGTCTACACGTGACAGTTACGTGTTGCTGGGTCTGCTGCGTGTGGCCTCTGTCATAAAAAAGCGTAGTGTAGATACCGCGGCGGGGCCAGAGGTTGTTGCCATGAGCCATCTTGCCACCAAGACATTCAGCCTTTTGGGCGGGCCCAGCAGGGCATTGCCCCTTTGCGCCCCTTTTCCGTCTCCCTTGTGTAGCTTCCAGCACGCTAGTGGAAATGAAAAGAGAAAGCAAGTCGCCCATTTGTCTGATAACTAGGTCTAACTTCACTTGTGCTTGAAGGTTTTGAAAAAATGTTTGCGAGAGAGGATTCGTGAGATAAAATAATTTACGTAATAGTGATGTCATTCAATGATTAGTAAAGCCAGACTATCTGTTCTAGAGACAATTATTGCATTCTGTGATCATGAATATTTATCTCTGGTCTCTTGCAGAACACTAAATTACTAACTCAGTTCATTTCACCATACACAGGAGAAACACTGCAACCACAAAAAACAGGTGAGTGTGAGAGAACAAATAGTAAGTGTAGCAGGAATTATGTAGTTGTGTGCAGAGACACCTTGTCTAGCAACTAGTGAAATCATGCTTAATGTAGAGCCCCAGGTAAGTCAATTCAAGCCTAAATGTGCAGCTTGCACTGCAATCGGTACTGTGCTCCAAACAGAACATTTTTGTTCAGTGCATTGGGCTCTACCACTACCTATCTGACAGGTGGAAGAAGGCTAAGCTAAGACTTCACTCAATAATTTGTAAGTGGACTTCACCTTGTACCTAAGGTACAGTATGTTCCACTGTTAAAGGGAACACCTAACCAGTAATAAGTCTTATATAAATGGAACATTTCTTCATCTTCAAGTGGCCAATATAATATACAGTTATGCATTAGAATTTTAGTCTGTGGGCTTTTAAGCCATGTCTAAGTGATAATGGCAAAACAGTATGTGCGTGTTGCGGACACTAAAGGCAAATATTAAGGCAACACAGATTGTTAAAGTACCTATCCAAAAAACTTTGGGGTTTTTGTTTTGCAGTAAGAAAAAACTTAGTTACAGAGAAAATCACGACTGAAGTTTCTGCATTCCTCTGCCGCAATTTCAATAATCCTTTCACTAGTGAGCCAGTGTGACAAAGAATACTTCACCACCACCATTTGTGAGTTAAATGGAGCCCCATAGCTGTCACTATAACTTTTTTGTGTGATGTGAAGGGATGGCT